>NC_139027.1:117754118-118234670 GCF_964662115.1 Mustela nivalis
CCACCCTCGCACAGTGAGTTCAGAATCCTCCCCCAGCAAGCTGGTCTTCCAAGAGTGCACCTTACTGGCTCTTTGCGCAATAGTCCTGCACCTGCTGAATCCTTTTCCCTGCAAGGCCTTAATCTCCTATGCCCCTCCACTCCCTCACTGGCTAATTTCCACTTGTCACTCAGGTCTTATCTGAAACTGGGCCTCCTCCAGTAAGTCCTCCGGGACTCCCTCCTTTCCCAAAGGTTCTCCTCTGGAGCCCCCATCCCGCGATGCTGCCCTTGTGCTCTAACATTTGCCAGGCTGCCTTATAATTGTCTATTTATAAGTCTGCCTCCAGCACCAGGCTGGGAGTCTTTCGCTGGTGAGAATGGAACCAAGAGGTGCCCAGATCAGGACACGGCATTAAAAAAAAAAAAAAAAAGTCCCCACTTGCCACAGGGCCCTGTTCTCAGCTTAAGAATTTAACGCTCTTACAATGCTCAGTAGAGAAACACAGCAATTGAGCAAGCGAGTGAACTAATGAATGAGCAAGGGAATGAATGAATGAGGTACCCACCAGGGGGCGATGGCGCTTTGCGACGGAGTCCCCGGCTGCCGAGACTGGGAAATGCCGCTTTCCCACCGCCCCCTCCGCTTCGGGTCTCGCCACTCCCCCCACTCCAACCCACCCCCAACCCCACGAGGGAATCGCCGGGGCCCCGCCCGCCCCCTTCCCGCCTCAGATAATTAACTCGAACCAATAAAACGCTGATTGCGGCGCCTTTGTACGCGCCGCCTTGGCATTGTCATGGAAAACGGGGTCCCCTCCCCATCCGGGCTGCTCGCCCCTCCCCGGCCCCCGCAGCTGGCCCGCAGTCCGCCCGAGCCACCTGGACGGGACCGGGGGACCCCCGAGCTGTCGGGCGCCCGGTCCATCTGCTCCCCACCCCCACCCGCACCGTCAGCTGCGGACCCGGCCCACCCCGGGGAACCGGCGACGGCGCCCTGCGAAGCCAGCACCCCTTCCTTCCGCTCATCCCGCGGGACCCCAGGGGGGCCGGCGTCCGGAGTCCCCGCCTGAAAGCCTGGGCTCTGTCCCCAGAGACAGCGCGGCCGGAGGGGTGTTCATGGTCGGAAATAATAACGATGATGAGAAGCCGAAGTTTAGGGAGGAAACCGGTGGGAAAGCTCACCCCTCATTCCTAGTCCCTGGGACAGGCTTCCAGAAATCTACCATGCACGTATCTGTACATATATGGATATATTTTAGAGCGCACACAGGAGAAGAGTAACAGGGGGCAGTCGGGGAGGTCACCAACTTAAACAGTGCCGTGGGTTCCACAGGACTGTTCCCCCTTCATCCTCACACCCCCACGCTGTGACTGAGCTGGGGAGGCGTGGTGTTTGTCCAGAGAGCTTTCTCCACATGCACACTTAAAATCAATGTATCTATGCTTGCAAGTACAGACACATTTATACTTCTAAACCTATGCACACCACGAATGCACATACCTACATACACAGACCTACATGGGATCACCCCCACTTCTTATCTACCAGCTGCATTATTTTACTTGAGGAGTGATCTGCGGGAGATCTTTCCATGGCATGGTTATTTACACAACAACCAGGGCCCTAGGCCCCTTCTGCTGGCCCCCACCCCCACCCCACTTCAGCCCCGGTGGAACTGCTGTCTGGCAGTGTTGTCCCAGACTCTCAGTTGTGGGTGAGGGCTCTGCCCTTCGTCCCTCTGTGAAGGGGATGGTGGGGTCTGTGTTCCTTCTAAGAACACTGCAAGCTCTGTGAGCTGCCTTTCTGCAGAGAGAAGTCAAATCATAATAGTAGGAGTGGGGGTGATAACAGGTGTAAAGAAAAATATCCAAAACAGGGACATAAGACAAAAGGAAGCCAGTGTGCCCTTTCGAGGTCATTCTAAGACACTGATCAGCCTGACTGGGTCACCTGATTCTCTAGGAGAGGTAGCTTTGTTTGACTTTGCTGTTTGTTATTGATCAGACTTCCCACTCGGGGAAGTTACACTTTAACTTTTTCAAAGATGCGCAGTTGCAAATGATTTTTGCCCTGAACTAAAAATAAAGCTGAAGCTTATGGTTTTGCCACCCTGTAAGACCTTAACTGGTTTTGTATCTAATTTTGCCATCTTGCCCTCCAGTGAACTGTCCTGCCGGTTCCGTCATTCATGACCCATGCTCACTCTATTTCCATAAGATTCGTGTTTTCAAACTTTCTGAAGGAATGCTTTGACTACGTCCACCCTTCTGGAAGGCTCACTCTGTGCCAGGCATCATTGTCATGGCTTCACGTGGAAGAAGGGGCTGAAAAGGGCCCCTGGGTGAGACAAACCTGGGAGGGAATTCTTCCTTCCACCACTCACCTGCTGTGAGACTTTATGCGAGCCTTTATTAACCACCAACTGTGTACCAGGTGCATTCACACTGTCATCGCATATTCAACTCAAATTGCACAAGAACACTGCAAGATGAGATTTGCCTGCGTTTCTCCAGTTTTGTGCACATCCCTCGCGCACATCTCTGTCCTCGTTGAGCCTCGGGGTTTCCAGCTGTACAATGGGTTGGTAACAGTGGTCTCCCAGACCTGTGTGAAGATGTAGTGTGACCTGCTTGAGAAGGCGGTTCCATCATAAATATGTCTTGTTACATATGTTTCTGCTAACGGGATGCTCAGGAAGGGCGATTCATGTACCCAAAGTCACAAGGTCCCAAAGCCTGGGCTGTCACTCCTGCTGCTTTAGTCACTTAAAATCCCAGAGCCTCCATTTCCACATCTGTGAAATGGGGATAATAAAACCAAGAGGAGCTGTGGCCAGAGGAAAGTAGACCTGCCTGGCAGTGGGATTGGCAAACTGTCCCCTTTGTGGCTGGGTGACACTCTCGAATGTGCTGGTGTCAATCAGGGTCATCTGCTGAGGTACCTTTTTGGTTCTTGCTCTTAAAACTGGCATCAGACAAATATTTTTCTGTCTTCCACCCCCATTAGGGCGAGCATTTGGGCCCCAAGCTCTGGGCTTTTGCTGGGACATCCTCGGCAGCCTCTCTGTATGTCTGGGGTTTCTCTCCTGAGACAGACCCCACCCAAGTGCAGGGTCAAAGGTGGCAAATCCTAGACCTCAGGCTTGGATGTTGCGTTTGTTTCCTGGGGCTGCTGGAACAACTTACAACAAACTGGCTTAAGACCACAGAAACGTTTGAGCTCACAGTTCTGGAAGCTGGAGGTCTGAAATTGAGGTGTCAGTGGGGCCCTGCGGGGGTTGCCGACAATCCTTGGCACTCTGGCTTGTAGGCCCGTCACTCTGTTCTCTCTCAGTCACCACATGGCATCCTCCCTGGATGTCTGTGTCTGTGTCCAGATTTCCCTGTTCTTATAAGGACACCGGTCATGGGACTAGGATCTACCCTCATCCAGTATGACTTTACCTTCACTTGATTACATCTGCAAAGACACTATTTCTAAATAAGGTCACATTCTGAGGTTTCAGGTGGACATGGTTTGGCGGGGTGGGGGGGGACGTTATTCAATCCAGCAGAGACTTTTAGCATCTCTCTGAGCTCCTGAAGGAAGCCAACCTGCCTCACATTTTCTGGATTGCAAAAATCCCAGGATCCTTGTGTTTCATCCCTCTGGATGAAGAATATCAGCTACCTGGCCATCCTGTCCCCAAGGAGCTAGGAGCTGTGCTTCCTCTGAATGGACAAAGTGCTGGGGGACATTGGCAAGTGCCCACTGCTCTGATCTCTCTGCTCAAAGCATGTACAAAGGTACTGGGCTCTGAGATGCCAGTGGGCCAGCCTCCCTTCTCTGGTCTCTACATGTCTCATCAATCCCATGGACATGATGACAATTGCACTTATCTGAATTTTGAGAACAAGCAAACTTTACGATGACAAAAATCAGAACAGTGCACAGCAGGACCTAATGTAACATTGTGAGTCAACTGGGTGGCTCAGTGGGTTGGGCCTCTGCCTTTGGCTCAGGTCATGATCTCAGGGTCTTGGGATCGAACCCCACATCGGGCTCTCTGCTCAGCACAGAGCCTGTTTCCCCCTCTCTCTCTGCCTATCTGTTCATCTACTTGTGCTCTCTCTCTGTGTCAAATAAAGAAATAAATAAATCTTAAAAAAAAAAAAAAATCAGAAGAGTGGTTACCTGGGGGATGGGCAGGAGAGAGAGCGCTGGTGCCCGGGAATGTTCCTCATCTTCATCTGGTGGTAGTCACACAGCTGTGTACTGGCATAAAAATTCACTGAATTGCACACATTAGATGTTTGTGCTCCAGGTATTTTATTGTATTTTATATCTTACTTACAAGTCAGCTAGCCAGGCAGGTAGGAAGGAGGAAAGAGAAGCCAAGGGAAGGGAGAAAGGTGAATGCAGTGATCCCAGGCAGGCCTGGCTTCCAGCACGAAGTGAAGGTGTCTGTGCTTACGCCTTTCTGCAAATGGTGGGCAGAGGGGCACCAGGGTCAGGACTTGGCAGCAGAAACAGAACGGAGGAGTGGCGGCTGGTATGCCCCTGTCTTCGCCACCCCCTGCCCCAGGCCTCCACAGTGGAAAACAGAAAAGTGGAACTTCAGAGTCACATGTACTGTCCATGGGACTTCAGTCACAGTCTTCGCCTTCCCTGGGTCTCGGTCTTCTCACCTGGAAAGTAAGGGCAAGCCTCTCAAAGAACTGTGAAGACTGAGACACTGGCAGGAGCCTGCTGCTCTTCCCAGCCTCGTCCCGCACGAGGACGGAGACCCCCGTGTGGGAGACCAGCTGAGAGGGACCGGAGGATTCCTGGCTTCACATCGAGGACCCGGACTCATCTTGTTTCCTCCGCAGTAAAATGCCTCCCCTCCTGCAGGCGTCCTTTCCGCCCCCCAGCCCACCTCGAGTGAGCGATCTCCGCTTTTCTTTGACTCAGTTTGCTCATCTCTAAAATGGGCAATGGTACCGGTGCCTGCCCCATCCGGTGGCTGTCAAGATGCAAGGAATTTGCACTCACGGCAAGGACAGGAACAAAGCAAGGACTCGGGGGAGCTGATACAGCTATCCATGCCTACCCGCTGCCCGCACTCCCACCGTGTGGCACCCGGGGACCCCGTGGGGCTGGGCACACCCTTCATGCAGGCGAATGGCAAGGGCACCCCAGAGCACCCTGCCTCCTGAGGCCACTGCCTGCCAGGCTGAGCAGCTCAGCTGTACCGGGGCCAGATGCATGGTTCTGCCAACTGCGCCAAGAGAGGCTGTCACTCGGTGGCACAAAGGCAGCTTCTCACACTCGTGGTGGGCGGGGCCCAGGGAAGCGCTCCAACCACCTGGCTGGGCAACTGCTCCTGGGGCGGCCTGGCCCTGCGCCTGGGCCCCCCATCTCTGCACAGTGGAAGGATGGGGGAAGCGGGAAGGGGAGCAAGATGCCTAGTGGACAAGGAGTAAGCAAGGGCCCCAGAGGAGGGAGGGTGGGAGGAAGACAGGGAGGTAGCACGGACAGCAGGAGAAGAAAAGAAGGGAGGGGAGAGCATTAAGGGGGAGCAGCAGACACCTAACACCTGCAGGGGCCGGGCCCTGGCCTCACCTACTCCTCAGAGAAACTTCCAGGACAGATAATGTTAGGCTCCCATTTTACAGTCCAGGAAACCAAAGCACAGAGAGGTTAGGTAACAGGCCCAAGGTCACACAGCCAGCAGGTGGCAGAGCTGAGATTCCAACCCAAGGCAGCCAGAATCCAGGCTTAGCCATCATGAAGGTGAAGAGGAGGGAAAGGGGTGGGGGGGAGAAGCAGGAAAAAGACTAGATCAAAAAAAAAAAAAAAACTGTGAGAAGAGGAGAAAAAGGAGAGGAAGGAGAAAAAGAAAAACAGAAGGAAAGAAAGCAAAGATAGCAAAGATGGAAGAGAGACATGGGGGCAAGAATTAAGGAGGGAGGGAGGGGCGCCTGGGTGGCTCAGTGGGTTAGGCCTCTGCCTTTGGCTCGGGTCATGATCTCAGGGTCCTGGGATCGAGCCCCACATTGGGCTCTTTGCTTGGCGGGGAGCCTGCTTCCTCCTCTCCCTTTGCCTGCCTCTCTGCCTACTTGTGATCTCTCTCTGTGTCAAATAAATAAATAAAATCTTAAAAAAAAAGAATTAAGGAGGGAGGGAAGTAAGCAGCAGAGGGGGACGGAGGCCTTCTGCCCGCCCTCTCCCCTCCCCAGGCTCCCTCACACCCTCTCCTCAACTGCAGGGGCTGTTTCCTGGGTCACACACAGGGCTGGGGACCACCCTGACCCCCACGTCAGGCCAGGTTGGTCCTCCGGAAACAGCAGCTTCCCTGAGAGGGGGTCGGGTCCAGCTGCTGCCCCAAGGCTGTGTTCTCAGACTCACAGCCTCTGGCTTCTGTGCACCTTCGGGAGGCGGAGCCCTCAGCTTCAGCCACAGGCAGAGCCCGGCCAGAGGAGTGGGCCTGAACACAACCGAAGGGCTTTCTCGCTCTTCCTCTTAAACCTGTCTCCCAGGCGGGGCCACCAGAGGCCCACCAGGCCCTCACAGGGGCAGCCTGCTGAGAACACAGAGGAGAGGAAGGGAGAGCCCAGGCCCAGGGCTCAGCCTCCACCAAGCCTTCTATGTGGGCTACATTGTCTAGAGAAGCAAAGAGCAGCTCCAAGCCTGGGGCAGTGTTGACTCCTCACTAGGACTCCACACACGTCCATGGGGGCCCAGCTGGGTCTTTGGAGTCTGGGGGCCTAAGGTCTGGTCTGGGATGGCCTGAGATCCCTCTGAGATTGTCACCCAATTTAATTCTATGTGTTTCTGGACTTCTCTGGAGGAGACACTTTGGTTTCCATTAGACTCCAAAGAAGTCAGATCTCCCAAAAAGTCGTTCGGAGACATTGAGCTCGAACAGTCAAACAGTGACTTAATGAATTGAGAAAATCACAGAAGAGGGGGGCTTGAATCTTGGGACTCTGAGGGCAGGGGCCTGAAGTGTTGTAACCTGTTTATCTCTATGGCTTGGTACATAGTGGGTGTCCAATAAATGTTTGTGAATGAATGAGAGAGAAGACAGAGAGGACAGAGCAACAGGAACCAAGAAAGGATGGGAAGATGCCCTCTTGATCTGATCTGACACTACAGAACAAATCACCCCCAAACTTAGTGACTCAGAACAAGAGTCATTTAGTAGGTCTCATGCTTTCCCTGGGTCAGGAATTTGAGACCTGTTTGGCTGGTTGGTTTGGGGGCTGCACTCATCTGAAGGTTTGACCGGGACTGCAGGATCTGCCTACAAGGTGGCTCATTCATGGGACAGCCAAGTTGGCCCCAGCTGGAGGTGGGACTTCAGTTCCCTGCCATGCAGGCCTTTCCTCCGACTGCTTGAATGACTCCATGTTGTGGCAGCTGGCTTTCCCGGAGTGATCGAACCTGAGACCAAGACGGAAGCTCCAATACATTTCATGACCCAGCCTTGGAAGTCTCACTCTGCCATTAGCACAAAACCTTGCTGATTACACGGGTTCACTTTGTTAGAACTGAACAAGGGCTTGAAAATCAGAAGAGATCATGGGGCCCTGGCAGGGGCTGGAAGTCACAGAGGAGTCCAAGAAGCCAGTGGGAACCCTGAGGAAGTCAGATTCCCTGCAGGTGACAGCTCACCCGCAGACAGTGGCCCTGCTCTGCACAGACCTGGGGTCAGGTTTCAAGTCCAGCACTTGAACACACGGGCCAGGCCAGACTCCACTTTACACGTCAGTCCTAGCCACACCTTCCCCCACAATCGCAGCATCCAGACCTGCTAATTCCCATCAACTCTCTAAAAGCAATATGAATTCTTTTACCTTCAAGACTGTTTCTGCTCCTTCCCCTACCTTGAATGCCCTTCTCACTTTCTCTCCTCTCAGGCTACCTCCTCCAGGAAGTCTCCCTGAATGCATCCCTAAATGTCTCAGCCACCTGCCCCAATCCCCAGTGCCACTCCAATGTCTACATAGAGCCCCCCATACCATGTTTGCCTCCCCTCTGCACCGTAAATGCCCTGAGTTGGAGGGTGGACCCACAGGTGCCCATTGCTGTGTGCTGAATGCATGAATGATGGCTGGATACATCCCACACACAACAGGGAGACCCCTTGGGCCTCAGAGAGGCACTGAGGCATGGCTGGGCCTTGGTGTCCCCACTGGAGGATTGTTCGGGAGGCTCCTTCCAAGCCCAGGATTCTGCTATTATATCTCCCTGGAAACATTCAACACATGGCACCTTGAAATTATAAGAGATGGGTCAGCGCAGGGTTCAAATCCCAGAGCCTCCACTTACTTCACTTGTCTGATCCGGGAAATCATTGACCTCTCCATATCCGAGATTCCTCAGTTATAAAAGAGGAGAATGGTCTTCACCTTTCAGAGTAGTTGGAAGGGAAGAACCCTAGGGCATGAGAGGGGCTCAGATCCTGGCTCCATCATGGGACTGATCACCTAATCTTTCACTGCCTCAATTTTCCCACCTACTAAATGGGGCCAGCTATATTTGAGTTCTCAGGTTGGGTCAGAAACTGCATTCATCCAGGTAAATGCTCCGCCCAGAGCCTGGCACACAGCAGATGCCTGTGGCAGCCTTGGATATGGCACTCAGTCTCCCTTCCTGGAGAACGTGTCCTTCAGGTTCAGGGTCAGCAGTGGCAGCACCTTCAGGGTCCCCCTCTGCTTTTGAGTCAGGTCACACCCAGGCAATCCCAGCCAGTGTCCGAGCCAGCACAGGAACCCGGGACTGGCCACTGCTGCCCGAAGATATCAGGCTCCTATAGGGGGTGAACTCCTCTCCAGAGCTCCCTGCTGGGTTCCCATCAGCGGCAGAGGCTGTCCCCCTCTGTCCTCCTTCTGCAGGAGCCCTGGCCCAGCAAGCCTCTTATCGTGCCAGCTCCATCTCAGCGTCCGCACCTAGGGGCACCCAAGCGGACCGAGCACGCAATGCAGTGGTGGTTCTCCAAGTGTCCCTGGGAGGTGGCAGCAACAGCATCTCCCGGGAACCGGCTCGACCTTGACACGCGCACACGTGAGCACTTGGAGCACGGCTGTCGTGGAGGGGAGCTAATGTGAAGACATCACAGTGGCAGGATGGCCAGAGCGGGGCTGTGTTTTGTGGAAAGGGAATAATGCTCCATCACAGCCTCACCCCCCAGGTCCCTCCCTCCCCCAAATCCAGAGGAGTGAAGGAACAGGCCCCTCTCCCTACCCCACTCGGGGGAGGGGTCCAGTCCAGGCCTCCAGCTGGAGACTTCACAGGCTCTGGGTTTGTGAGGCTGCCTACAGCCCTGCCCCCCCCCCACTCCCCACCCCTCCCTTTCCCTTTCCTCCCCAGGGGCACCCCAGCCCTGCCTTCCTGCCTCCTCTTTGTCTGCCAATCTGTCTCCATCCCAAGATCAGCCCTGGGCCTCCGCCAGCCAGTCTGTGCTCCACCTCAGGACCTGGAGGGAGAGGCCTCTGGGCTCCCAACTGCCTCTCACTTAACCCGGGGAGAGGTCCAGGGATGGTTTGTGTTACTCCCAACTGCCTCTCCCTTACCTCGGGGAGAGGTCTGGGGATGGTTTGTGTTCCTGGCCTCCCAGACCCAGCCTCAGTCAACAATCACCCCTCCTGATCAGGAGCCATACTCTCCCCTCCAGGCTGCTTAAAGCCTCATCATGTGACAAGGAACTAGGGAACAGAGAGGTATAGAGGCTCGCCTGAAGTCACACAGCAAGAAAGGGGAGCGGCCAGGATCTTGATCTTGTTCTCTTTCCACCTGAGCACCCCCACTCTCAGGTCCCAGCAGGTAGCAAGTGACAACAGGGAGGTGGTCATATGTGACAGGGATTCTGTTGGCCTCAAGGCCTTTGTGAGCTTGTCCTTCTCCCTGATGCCACAGCCCATCAGAAAAGGCTCGGAAACAGGCGGACAGAGCTGCCTTTGCTTTTCTAACCTGGCAGGAGGGTGATGGGTTGGGGCCTTCCTTAATGGGTACCCAGCATATCCCCTGTCCAGCCCAGCCTCAGGGAACCCTGGAAGGCGAGGGCCAGAATATGAGTGGCACTAAGCATGGGCACGTTTCCTGAGCGCTATGTGGCAGGCCTGGTTGGCATAGCATCTGCAGACACCGTCCTGTGCAACCCTCAGCAGGATCCCACAACGAGATGTGCTTATTCATGGATTCAGTCACAAGCCTCAGAGAGGCTAAGAGTCTTACCCGTAATGGTCCTAAACTCACCTGTCCATTTTACAGATGGGAAAATGGAGGCCCAGAGCAGTGGTGTGATTTCTTCAAGGACACACATCTAGCGAGTGTCAGAATTCGCCTTTTCCGGGAAGCTTACTTAATGAGAGCAATCAGAGTCCATTCATACAGCACGCCCTGGTTTGTGTCTCTCATCATGTCTCAGGAAGGCAAGGGTTTCCATTGTTCCATGGTTGTTTGGCGATTCCTATAGGATGTGCCAATTTAGTTCTAAGAGCTTGATATATATTCGCTCATTTAATGCTCACAAATACCTTACAAGGTGGGTGTATTGATTATCCTGCTTTTGCAAACAAGGAAACTGAGGGAGCTTAAATAATCTGCCTAAGGTCATGCAGTCAGGATTCAAATTCAGGCTACTTGAGGTTTTAAGCATTATTATGTCCTGTCCTTTAACAGCTGGAAAACCTGAGGCTTGAGGAGAGGACATGACTTGCCTACAACCCCTGTCTCCAGCCCAGGGCTGGCCCCCATCTCAGCAGTATCCTTTCTCGTCCACATTTGTCGATTAGCAAATGCTGACTGGGAGCCTTTTTTGCAGGAACAAACCCAGCAGCCGCCTTGCCCAAAACACACCCACAATACAGAGGGATGAACAGGTTCATGAGGGCACCAGAGGTGCCCATGGGGGCACCTGGCAGGGCACTGACTTACCCTGGGAATAAGGGAAGACCTGTAGAATTCTGATCCTTGAGTAGAGTCTCCAAGTTCAAGGGGCAACTTTGCCAGGAGGACAGGGAGGAGTGAGGTAGCCCAAGCTAAGGAAGCAGCATGTGCAAAAGCCAGCAGCATGAGAGAGAAGGCAAGTTGTCAGGAAGAGTTCCATTCAGCCCTGAGTGAGGGTGAGGACAGAAAAGTCTAAACAAAGAAGATGGCAGGAGGCCCCTGAGCGAATCAGGACACTGGAGTCCCGGCCACAAATCTGCCGCAGTGTCACAGAGTGACCTCAGTATCCCCTCCATACAATGGTGGTGGGTCAGCATCTAAGCGCCCTGCCAGCTCCCAATTTCAGCTTATGAAGTCAGGGTGGATTTGAACAGGAGGATTGCTCGGATGGGAGAGCTGGAGGCAAGGAAAGAAGGGCATTCTAGCCGTGCCCGGGTGGCTCAGTTGGTTAAGCGGCTGCCTTCAGCTCAGGTCATGATCTCAGGGTCCTGGGATTAAGCCCCATATCAGGCTCCCTACTCAGCGGGGAGCCTGCTTCTCCCTCTCCCTCTACCTGCCACTCCGACTACTTGTGCTTTCTCTCTGTCAAATAAAAAAATAAAATCTTGAAGAAAAGAAAAAGAAAGAAAGAAGGGCATTCTAGAGGGTCCCCTAGAAGCAAAGGTCCAGAGGAAAGAAAGTTCAGGGCAGTTGTTGAAAAAGGACAGGAAATGGCTTGTATCAAGTGTCCCCAAGATGGTGTCCATAGAGGAAAGCATGCAAAGAAGTCATATCAGTCTGGACTCTTCAGTCACAAGTGAAAGAAAGAAAAAGAAATTATTGATTTTTATAACTAAGAAGGCCAGGTTATGGGCTTCAGGCATGGCTGGATCCAGTGCTGACATTTTGTGTGTGTGTGTGTGTGTTTGTGTGTGTGTTTAAGATATTATTTATTTATTTGAGAAAAAGAGAGAGAGCACAAGCTAAGGAGAGGGGCAGAGAGAAAAGGAGAAGCAGGCTCCCCATGGACCAGGGAGCCTGACTCGAGGCTCAATCCCAAGACACCAAGATCATGACCCCAGCCAAAGGCAAATGCTCAACCAATCCAGGCACCCCCAGGTGCTGACATGTTACTGTGAAGATCCTGTCTCACCCTCCATCTTGATTTTGATTTCTTTTTTTAAAGTTTATTTATTTATTTATTTAAAGATTTTATTTATTTATTTGACAGAGGGAGACACAGCGAGAGAGGGAACACACGCAGTGGGGGTGGGAGAGGGAGAAGCAGGCTTTTTGCTGAGCAGGGGGCCTGATGCGGGGCTGGGATCACAACCCAAGCCAAAGGCAGATGCATAACAACTGAGTCACCCAGGTGCCCTATTTATTTATTTTTAGAGAGAGTAAAAGCTTGTGCAGGCACAACTGAGCAGGATGAGGGGCAAAGGGAGGGAGAATCTCAAACAAACTCCCCACTGAGGGCAGAGCCCAACACGGAGCTCGATCCCCAAACCCTGAGCTCATGAGCTGAACCCAAACCAAGAATCAGATGCTCAACTGACCGAGCCACCCAGGCGCCCCTTGACTTTGATTTCTTCATTGTCAGTTTTACTCTCAGGGAGACTCTAACCTCATGGAGGCAAAGGTGGCCACGCATAGCTCCAAAGTCCATCACATGAACTACACTGGTGGAAAAAAAAAGATTCTCAGACCCTCCCATGACATTATTCTGGACCCTTTCCTTTTCCTCCCATCTACCATTAGAGTCATCCTCAAATCTTATTGGATCTGCCTATAAAAGACATTCAGAATCTACTCACTTCCTCCCACCTCCACTGATAACAGCCTGGTCATGCTCTTCTCTCTCTATTTTATTTATTTGTTAATATTTTTATTTTATGTAGACTCCATACCCAGCACAGAGCCCAGTGGGAGCTCAAACTCACAACCCTGAGATCATGACCTGAGCCAAAACCAAGAGTCAGTTGCTTAACCGACTGAGCCATTCAGGCCCTTGACTTCTATTTTATTTTTTAAATTGAGGTATCATGTTCGTGTAGATCAATGAATCTTCACACAGTGAGCACATGATGTAACTTTCAAGTGGATCGAGATATAGAAGCCTGAGAGCACCCCAGGAGCCCATCTCAAGCCCCCTCCTAGTTACTAATCCACTAATGGTATATCCCAGTCACCATCATCTGTTGCTAGATTTAGTGCATTAGTTCCCAGCTATCTCAAGCTTTCAGTCTTACATCTCTCCATTAATGCAGTTACTTCCACCAATTCAGATATCGTGTAAAATGTAAGTCAATAGATGTTTCTTCTCTTCTCAAAACATTTGCATAGCTCCCATTTCATTGGGTATAAAAGCCAAAGTTCCTACCACAGCCTGTAAGATCCTACAAAAGCTGACACCTCCACCCCCTCTCACTGCCCCCCCACCACATCCCTTGCTCCATCTATACTCGCCTCCTTCTGTTCCTCAAACGCTCCCAGGCACATATGCACAGAGCTGTTGTACATGCTGTTCCCACTGTCTAGAATCCCCTCCCCACCCACTAGTCCCCATATTGTCATGGTTCCTTCCATCACCTCCTCTGAGTCTGTATTCAAATGTCCCCTTCTGATAGCTGCTCCCATTCAAGATGGGGTATCAGGGACTGGATTTACTCTCCCTCTTTAAACAAACAAAGCAAACAAGCAAACCAGGCAAAATATAAGATGAAAGTTTTCAAGACACCAGGCATCAGGCAACAAAGTGATTTCTGACAGGTGGGAAGTAAAGAAGATAAGCCCTTTGATGGCCTCAATGTATTGCCTGGGAGGAGTTTCCAGATCCTAGTACAGGGAAGGGGAATGTAGGTGAAACCCAGAAGATTCCCTGAGTTAAGGAAATTTAGCTGAGAGTCCAGGAAAACCAAGGGGAACTGAGTTTGCAGGACAGAATATCAGAGAGTAGAGAGCTGATGATCCCAGAAATCTGCAGAAAGTATTAGGCTGAGCATGGGTTGATGCTTTTGTCTGATAATACTACTCCGGTTTGGGGAAAAAACATGGGCGAAGACTAGATAACAGTATCCAACAGCCACACAGGACCAAAAATAGAGCCAAACAGAAATAAATCATAACCCATAGGGCACTGGTTATGGTATTCAGGAAGGTCCTTTCTCAGTCTTGGTAAAGAATTACCCCTTAACAGAGCACTGCTCTGAACCCACCCGACAAATCATAAAAGCAAGAATTGAAAGCATCAAATATTTCCAGGTAACATAACTGAATCTCAGAGCAAAATTCAAGAAAATATAGAAATATAAGAATATATAGCTTCCAACAAAGGTAAAATTCACAGTGTTTAGCATCCATACAAAAATTACCAAGCATGCAAAGAAACAAGAAAACATGATCCATAATGAGGAAAATAATGAATTACTGAAAACTGATATAGAAGTTGTAGACAAGAACATTAAAAGAATTATTAAAACTGTATTCTGTATGTTTAAAAGTTAGAGACCCATGGAAGACATTAAAAGATCCAAATGGAATTTCTAGAAATGAAAACTACAATGTCTGACATGAAAAATATGCTGAGAATAATGGCTGACTAAACACGGCAGAAGAAAAGATGAATGAATTTGAAGACATAGCAAATAGAAACTTCAAAATGGAACACAGAGAGAGATAAAAATAATAATTATAAAAAATGAAAAAGAAGAGCATCTGGAGCTTTGGAACAACTTCAAGCAGCCTAATGTGTAACTGAAATCCCCAAAGGAAATATTTGAAAGAGAATGGCTGAGAGGTTTCAAATCTGATATAAGGTATAAACCTATAGATCCAAGAGGTTTAACAAATCACAAGCACATGAGACAGAAATTGGGACTCCTGGGTGGCACAGTCGTTAAGTGTCTGCCTTCAGCTCAGATCATGATCCCAATATCCTGGGATCGAGCTCCACACTGGGCTCCCTGCTCAGCTGGGATTCTACTTTTCTACCACCTACCCCCGCTCTTGCACTCTCACTTTCACACTTTCTTGCCACATGCACTCTCTCTCCCTCTCAAATAAATAAATAAAATCTTTAAGTAAAAAAAATCTTTAAAAAGAGACAGAAAATTATCCATCTTGATCAAATTGCTCAAAACCAGTGACAAAGAGGAAATTATTTTAAAAACAGAAAAAAGGCTTGTTAAACAGAGAAACAAAGATCCGGATAATAGCAGATTTCTTGTTGGACATTGGATAGGAGAGAAAATAGTGGAGCAAATCTTTTAACGCAATGAAAGAAAAAAATGTGACAACATAGAATTCTATACCCAGTTAAAATATCCTTCAAAAAATGAAGGCGAAATAAAAACATTTTCAGACATACAAATTTGAAAGAATTACTTACCATCAGATCTGCACTACAAAAAGTGATAAATGAAATGCTTTAGACAGAAGAAAAATGATACCAGATGGAAATGCAGATCTACGCAAGTGAATAAAGAACACCACAAATGTTAATTACATGAGTAAATTTTAAAGATTTTTCTTATTACTTAATGTCTTTAGAAGATAATTTACTGTTTCAACAACAACAATAATATTTTGTGGAGTCGTAGCATCTACATAACTAAAATATAGGACAATAAAACCAAAATCAGGAAGAAAGGGAAGTATAGTTTTATAAGGTTCTAATATCACTTGACAATAGACTGAGGGCAGTTAGAGGTATATACTATAAATTTTAATGCAAACCAATGAAATAACAAAATGAAGAATTACAGCTAATAAACCAACAAAGGAGGTAAAATAGAATAATAAAAAATGCTCAATTAATCAAAAATAATGCAGAAAAAAATAAGAAAAAGGGAATAAAGAGCAGATAAGATAAATGGGAAACAAATATGGAGCAAACAAATGGACTTAAATCTAACCATATCAAGAATCACATTAAATGCAAATGGTCTAAACACCCCCAATGAAAAAGTAGAGATTGCCAAGATTGAATTTAAAAAAAAAAAATTATGTACCACCTACAAAAAAAAAAAAAAACAAAAAAACAGAACAAAACAAAGAAAACAAAAAACCACTTTAAATATAAAGACACAAGTTAAAAGTACAAGGATGGAAAAATATATGTACCATGCTAGAACTAATCAAAAGAACACGAAGTAGCTGAAACAACAGAAACTTACTTCCTCACGGGAAGTCCAAGATCAAAATATTAATAGGTTTCTTTCTTCTGGGGTCTCTCTATTTGACTTGCAGCTGGCCACCTTCCCACTGTGTCCTCATGTGGTCCTTCCTCTGTGAACACACATCCCTTGGATCTATTTGTGTATCCAAATTTCCTCCTCTCTCTCTCTTTTTTTTTAAACATTTATTTATTTATTTGAGAGAGAGAGACCTCTCATGCACGCAAGTGGAGGGGAGGGGCAGAGAGAGAGAGAAAATCATAAGCAGTCTCTATGCCCAGCACAGAGTCTGATGCAGGCTGGATCTCACCACCCTGAGATCATGATCTGAACCAAAATCTAGAGTCAGGTGCTTAACTGACTGGGCCACCCAGGGGGCCCCCACATTTCCTCTTGTAAGGACACCAGTCAGATTGGATTAGGGACCATCCTGAAGGCCTCATTTTAACGTACTTACCACAATAAAGGCCCTGTCAACAAAATACAGTCACATTCTGAGGTAATGGGCATTAGACCTTTAAGTTTTAGAGGGACACAATTCAGCTCATAACAGGAAGGGAAGGGAGAAAGGATGGGGGAGAAAAAACACTCACAAATACACTCAGAAAAAGAAAAGCTGACTTTGAATACCTAGTCTAGAGAAAGCCAATGTTAAATCATTGTGAAATTTTCATGATCCAATTCCTAAAAGGATCAGAATATATATTTAAGGGGAAAAAAACATTGGGGGGGCTGTTTAATATCAAACAAAGGTTATTTCAGAGCAAAGAATTTTACCAGGGATAGATATAAGGTTATTTTATAATGAATAAGAGGTCAATTAATCAAAAGCATCTAATATTTTAAATGTTTATATCCCTAATGGGCAGAGATTCAAAATACATGAAGCAAAAACTGACAGACTTGCAAAAAGAAAGAAATCCACAATTACAGGCTGGAATTTCAAATCTCAGTAATTGAAAGAATGAACAGAAAATCAAATGTCGCCTTCTTAGTGTGTCCTACCTTGACCATCAATTTTAACTACAACCCCTCACTCCCTGCCCATCTCTCCTGTACACACCACCTTCTAACAAAATATTTATTTTAATTAATTTATTTGTATAATGCCTGGAACAGTGTCTGACACCTTTTTTTTTTTAAAGAAAATTCTAAAAAAAAATCTGTTGAATAAAAACACAATTTGAAAGACTGTTCATTGCTGTTATTATGACTAGTATTCATGTGACTTTGCATGTAGTCTCATTGTTTTAAAGATTTTATTTATTTATTTTAGAGAAAGAAAGCAAGGGAGTGTGAGCGGGAAGGGTGCAGAGGGAGAGGGAGAGAATCTCAAGCAGACTCTGTGCTGAGCTCGGAGCCCAACACAGGCCTCAATCTCACGACCCAGAGATCATGACCTGAGTGGAAACCCAGGGCCAGCCCTTAACTGACTGAGCCACCCAGGCACCCTGTGACTTTGCATGTAGACTTCATTGTGATTTCAAAGGCCAGAACCCAACAAAATCAATATGGGAGCCCCATATTCCTAGAACATAGGGGCGGAATTCCAGAATGTTTGAGGAAGATGCATAGAATGTCAATAGTCTAAAAAATCATAAGCCTATGACGTTAGAATTTGGGGATGTTCGGAGCCAGAACATTAGAATCAGGGATGAGGGTTGACAAGGGATCTAAACCGAGGGGGGTTAGTGTGGTTTGGAGGGGGGTTGTTCAGAGTCAAACAGCGGTTTTTTTTTTTTTTTTTTTTATTCCTCTGCTGGTTCTGAGTGTCTCCTAGTAGTACCCATACAGAGGTATATACCCAGCTAACTAACTCAGCTTAGCAAAGGAACTGAGACGCTGGCCACCCGTGGCCTCAGGGGCTGTGGGAATGAGGGGAGTGAGGGGGTGGGGTGGGGAGGGAGGCTGTATTTCTTATTTCTCCCTTTTAATTCAGCTCCTGCTCACGGGGCCCCTTCTGGACAGTGGGCCCGTGAGGCCTTTCAGTCACGCAAGACTGGAGCCCGTCATTATCAGAGGGAACCACTACTTCCCGCTCCTCAGGAATAAGGGGGAGAGGCCAGAGCCTACTGCCCCACAGCCCCAGGCTGGCTAGGGAAGCTGGGTCCTAGGGAGTGGGAGATACAGTGCAGAGGGTGTCCATCTCTAGGCCCAGGAGGATAGCCTTCAGTGCCCCGGCAATGTGGCCTTCTGTCAGGGGTCGCGGTGGGAGGGGTCCAGCAAGGGCAGCCCGAGTCTGCACACATCCTCAGTTGTTCTGCTTTGTTTTTATCACAGCTCTTATTACCCACCAAACCTCAGGTCTTCTGTGTTTATCTTACTTTTCATTCCTCTCCCAAACCAGATCGTGAGTCGATGAGGGCCGCCAACAGCTTCTCCTTTGCTCACGCTGCCCTCACCTGGTGGGGCAGCTATGGATTTGGCCCACGGCAATCTTCCATCCCTTTTGCTGGTGGACTGCATGGAGGAAGCAGCTTCTTCAGCCCCCATGCACAGGGATTCTCCCAACACTGGGTGGGTCACAGTCTCTGTGAACAGAAGTGAAGACTGAAACCCCGGCCCACACACTGGCATGCTGGGACAGAGGCTCCCACTCCCCCACCCCCACCAAGACCCCCAGCCCCAAGCTCTTTGGAGATCGCAGATTTTGAGCCCACACCCAGTCTCTACCCTGCTGCCCAGGAGAGAGATGAAACTCAAGGGCCTCTTAGCAGCACCAACTTTAACCCATCCATTTTCAACTGTGGCCCTGTGCCCATCCAGGGAAAGCCACAGAAAATCTAAGAACCAACACTTGTGAGCACCTGCTCTGTGCCCATCCCCTCTACCATGCCTGCACACAGAGTCCTTCCCTGACACACAATCTCAGGCAGTGAGTGGGGAGCATTTTTCTGAACCGCATGCTGAACCCCTTGCCATGGGCCTCTACAACAGCCTTGGGTTTACCCTCCATTGAGGACCCTGCTCTCAACATTACCGGAATCAGGCTGCCTTTTTGAGGCTGGGTCAACTGCTGGCAAAACCCCAGGAAAACGCACAAAGAGGCACGATTTATCAGGCAAATTCCCGGGGACTCTCCCTCCCACCCCTCCACCCCACCCCACACACACCCCCATCCACCACCACTCTTGCCATTGAAGCCTGCAGACCCCCAAGCCGAGAACCAGGCGTTACACACCTGGGGTACACGATGGGTAGCAGGGTCCCCTCTTTTTTGGACACTGCTGGGAAGGCCCCTCCCCATTCCTCAGACTACGGCTGTGCTTCGCGGCCCTCCTTCTTAATTACTACCGCGCTGCTTAATTGGGCGGCCCCGGGAGCCTGTGCGTGTGTGCGTGTGCGTGCGCGCGCGTGTGTGTGTGTCGGGGGCTCAGGGGGCGTCACTCCTCACACATGGGGCGGCCGGGTGGAGTGGGGGTGCTGGATCCCTGCCCAGGAGCGAGACCCCTCCCCCAGCCCCCGGCCGCTGGAGGATTGTGCAGCTCAAACAGATGGACCGAGCCGAAGGGGCGGGGGCGCGCTGACGGGGTGCGAGACGGCAGCGCGGCGGCCGGGCCTCCCGGCGCCCTGACAAAGGCGGGGGCCGGCGGCGCGGGGCGCCTTATCAGCACTAGCAGACCGGGCGGCCGGGCGGGCGCCCGCCGCCGGCGTGCAGGCGCACAAAGGCCCCGGGCCGCGCGGGGAGGGGGGGCGGGGGGCGCGAAGATTAATTGCCCAATCAAGTTGTCGGCGCGGGGCGGGGGCGGGGCCGCGGCCCCTGGGGACGCGGGGCGGCGCATAATGAAGTGTGCAAAAAGTTAATTTGCTCTGCGACTCGCTGCTCGCCACAATCAAAGGCGGGCGGCTAGGAGGGGAGGAGTGAGGCGTGTGGCCCCCGCCCCAGCTTGCGGTCGGGGAGCGGGTGGGAGGGGGGGACCGGGCACCCCCCAGCTGGGGAGGGGAGCGGAGGTCTCCAGACGTGATTTCGACCCCCCACTACCGCCTGCCGTGTGTCCCCCGAAGGCCCCGTCCAGTCCCCTCTCCTGCACGCACAATGGTTGACATTTCTGGAGCGCTCGCTCTGTGCCGGGCACCGCGCCAAGCGCTTCCTGGTGTGTTCTTTGGTCTCACAACCTGAGGAGGTAGGGCTAGTGAGCTGAGCATCCCGTTTTGCGGAGGAGGAGCCGGGGGCACAGAGATGCTAAGGAAGTGCTCCAAGGTCACACACAGGACCCTTACAGAGCCGACGCCGCTAGTGGAAAATGCCACTGTGGCAAGTGTCAGAGACAAAATACACCAGACAATGCGGGGGATGATTTTACTCAAGCTACCGCAGTAGGGAGCGCACGGGAGATCCCAAAATCAGATGTCCCGGCAGAGGGCTTTTGCCGTAGATGGGCGGAGCCCACAGGTTACAGGTGGGGAATTCAGAGCTGGGATTGCCTGGTCTCCTTGGTCAGCTAAACAGGAAATGTTTGCCTCTCCTTTCAGATAGGACAAACAGATCTAATCTCAGCTGATCAACCAGGAGAAAAAGAATGGGATGAGAGTCTTTCTCGCCTTAACAGCACGTTCAGGCAAAAGAAGAAAGGTCACAGGTGAACAAGGGAGCCAGCCATCCAAGTCTTACAAAGTTGTGAGAAAGATAGACAAGAGTCTTATCTAAGTCAGATGACGAAGGTGGTTGCTGGTGGTGCGCCATTTCTCTAAACGTAGAAGAGTAGTAGGATTTCCGAAAACAAAAGGTAGGAGAGATTTCTTAACCATTGCTGTCTTCTAGGTGCACAGCAGGGCCTGGGTAAAGTCTAACATTGTCAAAAGGCTGGCTGATAGCCTAGGTAGAGGCCTGGTACCCTGTTAACGGCAGCTTTGCTGAGTGGCTCTGAGCCACTGCCTGGTGAAGGACTCATCCCCCCTGGAATATAAATGCCCTTTTAGTCATTCCCCTGGGCATGCGACTTTAGACAAGTCATTTAACCTGTCCTCCGTAAAATGGGCCTGATAGTATCCCACCTTATAGGATACTATTATCAGTGAGAGCTCAAACAGCAGCACAAAGCAAAGCACCTGGAACGTGGTAGTGCTCAATTAATGTTAGCTGCAAGTACTATTATTTTCTCCAAAAGTAGTGGTATCAGGATTTGCAGTCAAGCTGCATGTGTTTCAGAGACAGCAAGCTCACCACCGGTTACACTGCCAGATCTCTACATAACTGATTCAGTCCTCAAACTCCAAATACATCCCAAACCAGTAGCCCTGGTCCTGGGCATCCTGAGAAGTAAAGAGATAGACCAGCCTGCCCCAGGCAGCTCATCCTGTGAGGCAGGGCGGCCCTAAATGGACAGTGGCACAGAAGACACGGTGGCCATGAGAGTTCAGGGGAGGCACCAAACATGGGTTTAGGGACAGTTTGGGGGTCCTGGAGGTTGTGTCCCAAAGGTCTGCAGATGAGCTGGCACCAAGGAGCAGCTGCCCCAGGCCCTCGCCTCTTCGGACTCCTCAGGAAGTGAATTCCAGGATGGGTTCACTGCCTGGCTCCAACTGGGAGCTCCTGAGTCCTGGTTCTGTGACCCCACTGCCCAAGCCTGTCTCTGGGCTCAGGCAGGATCAGGGGATTAGGCAAGGAGCCCTTGAGGGTGACAGGAGCCTGGCTTGCAGGAAAGAAGAGGCAGGGTTACAACCAAACCAAGATTTATGGACCCTGATCATAATGATGAAAGAAAGAAAGAAAAAAGGGACGCGTGTTCGGCAATGCCCAGGGACCAGGACTGCTGCCCTGTTACCAAAAATGTCGAAGCTCTCGACTCTGCAAATTAGCATAAAACATGCTGTTTTGCATCGATTTGCATGTCATTTGCATGCTAATGACTTGACGCCACAATGCGCCCAGTCCCCTAAGCAGCTTCTGGTCCTTGCTTTTCTCCTAGCCCCTGCCCCTTGTCTTGCACTGAGAAAACCAGGAAATCTGGGTTCTAAGTTAGGCTGGGCGACTCATCCCTGTGGGGCTTGGGCTAGCTCCTGCCTCACTGTGAGTCTCAGTTTCCCTGACTGTGAGCTGAAGGAGACAAACTGAGCAAGGGTTTTCAAATTATGCTCCAGTAGCCCCCTTGGGGGCTGCAGACACAGAGACGGGGGAGCAGGTGGGGCGGGCACCCCCCCCTTCCATCCCTTCCGAACAGCTGGGGCTCTGAGTAAAATTTCTCTTCAGCAATGCAGAGCTTCTCTCTTAAAAACAAAGACCAAAAGTTTACAAACAAACGGACTTAGTTATCTCCAGCAAATCTTTTTAGTACAACATTCTCTAAAGACTTGAATAGCACTAACAATCGGAGTTAAAATACACAGCACTTAGCATGTGGTGGACCCTACACATAGCTCTACCTTGACACAACCCTGGACATACACACTATTATTATATCCCCATTTTATAGGTGGGTAAAATGAGGCACCAAAAGGCTGAGTAACTTAGTTCAAAAAGGAAGCCTAGTTCTAGAATTTACAAGGTGAGTTTAGCTGGGTCAACTCTTCCATTATACAGATGACATTGAGGCTCAGAGACAGAAAGGGCATTTCTAAGTATAGCAACTGAACTGGCACTTGAATCTTCCTTGCTGCCTGAGCCCTGGGTTCTTTGCCAGGGGAAGGATGGCAGGAGATGGGAGGTCCAGAATTTCAAAGATGCTCAGGACCCTTCTCTCTTGGTCCAATGGACTCGCCAAGATGAGGGGTGGTTTATTCCCTGGCCACCCCCAGAGCCTGCTTCCTCCTCCTCGGCCAGCCTAATACCAGCTGCTAGACTTCAGGGACTAGGCTCCAGAACCAGCCAGGATGAGCCCCTAAATCACGGCAGCCAGCAGGCTAGTGAGAGCACCAGGTGTGCCTGTCAGAGCTGGCGCACAATGCCCTGCCCGGTTGTGCAGGTGGAGGCGCTGCTGAGGGGGCTCCCCTGCAGGGGGCTGGGGGTTCTATCTCCACGGAGGCAGGTGTGCCAGGCCAGCAGGTGCTCAGCCCCCACCCCTTGGGATCCAGCTGGGAAACCCCCAGATGCAGAGATGACTGGCCTCCCTGAGCAGTGCCCCACGGGGGGCCAGTCATCCCTCTCTCTGTTTAGTGTCCCTGGATGGCCCCCTGGCCTTTCTCAAGCCCCTTCCCCACGGCCAACCTCTCCCTCTGCCACATCTCACCCTGCTCCAACCACCCTGGCCTTCTCTCAGCCCTTCCTACACCCCAAACTCCAACCTGCCTCTGCACCCTTGCATGTGCTGTTCCCTCTACCTGGAACACCCCGCTTGGCCCCTTCACACCCTTTGGGTCTCAGCTTGGGAGCCCCTTCCTCAAAGAGGCCCTCACCAGATCACCCCATCTAAAGTTAACTGCCAACACCTCCCTTCACCTGTACTTAACCTTGTTTCCTTTTAAACCCCCCCTCTCCCCCCCCCCCCCGCACTTAACCTTGTTTCCTTTTCAGCCATTATCACAATCTGAATCATCTTGTTTATTTCTGTGCCTCCTTGTGTAGTTCGGGTCTCCACCGCTAGACACTCACTCCAAGAGAGTCAGGACTGTGTCTGTCTTCCAGAAATATAGTTCTCAATAAATATTTGTGGAAGGAATGAAAAGGGGGGGGGAGAATAATAACTCCCGCTGATTTATTTGGTGAGTGTCGGTCTCCCCCTCCCCCACCCCGCCCCAGAATCTCAGCTCCACGGGAGATAGGGATTGGTGTTGTTTTCTTCATGACTCTGATCCTGGGAGCTAGCACAGAACCTGGTACACGGTAGGTGGTCAAGAAATATCCATTGCATGAATGAGCGAAGTGTGCAATGTCTCTGCCCGGGGAGGCGGGAGACCTTGGGTCCTGTGCGGCAAGCCACTGATGGGGTATAGGACTCTGGGCAATTTCCTTCCCTCCAGGGACTTCCGTTGTCCCATCTGAAAGCTGGACTCTGGAATACCTGCCACCATCACGGGGACTATGGAGTGTTGGGGGCAGCCCACCTCCCTCACTCCCCAGGGGAGACAGATGGGGCAGATACCAGGAGGCAAGGGACCAGCAAGCCTAGATTCTGACCAAGACATGGCTACCAGGTGGCTCTGTGACCTTGGAGGAGTTACTGTCCTTCTCTGAGCCTCCATTTCCTCATTGGCCCCCCAAGAGTTCTGCCCCCGCTGCCCTGGGGACTGCTGTGAAGATTAAAGTGAGAAAATGTATGTGTGGACCTGGTACATAGTAGGGGATTTAGAACCACAACCCTATTAACGGCCTCTGTAGCTAATCCTGTCCCATTACTTGGATTTCCCAAATAATCAGAGCAGAAGGGAGACCTGGGATGAGGGAGGAGGAATAGGCATGGTTTGAGTTCAGTGTCGGGACCGATGGGGAGGATGAGGTTGGAGAGGTGGGCCAGGGTGAGATCAGGCAGCCAGCCCTGGGAGCTTAATGGAGATGTAGCCTTCATGGTGGAAGCAGAGGGACCTACAGAAGGGTTTTACGCAGCAAAGTAAAATGATCTGATCTGAGTTTCAAAACACTCCCTCTGGCTACCAGGTTGCCACTATGGCTGATAGTTTCCCATGCTCGCTACCTCCCTTTCCCTTGGTATTAGAACCCCCAGACAGACCTGGGCACGTGGACCCCAAGATGAGAGACCACAGTTCCTAGGCTCTCTCCATGAGGTGCCCACGTGTCTCCATTCCAACCAAGAGGAGGTAAGGAGACTACCATATGCAATTTCTGGAAGAGGTCTTTGTGGATTGCGGGGAACATTCTTTGCATCTTCCTCCTTCCCTTTGACTGGAATATGGACATGATAGCTGGAGAATGTGCAGCCATTTTGGACCAAGGTGTTGGAGATGGTGGAAAAACAAGACAGAAGCAGCCCGGGTCCCTGGGGATTGAGGAGCCATCTTGCCAGCCTAAGGCTGCCTGCCTCCAGACTCTTCATAAGAAAGAGAAACCAGTGTCTGTCTCCTTAAATTACTCTTCTTTCGGGCTTTTTGCCACACACGGCCAACTCCAAAACAAACAGGTCCAGTTAGCACAGATGATCTCAGAGCTCTGGAGTACCTTGAGGTGTACGAGGCAGAGGACTCTGCTGGTCTTCTACTTCTTGCTCACATTAGCCCTGAAGCTCCTGAACCAGGCTGACCAGCTCAGCCCCCCTGGCTGGCATCCCTGATTAGACTCGGCTCTGACAGGTGCAGAGTTCCCCGGGACCTGAGACCAGAGATCTCACTGCTGTCCGTGCAGCTTTGAGGGGCAGGGCAGAGAGGACAAGGGCCATGGCAGGATGGCACTGTCTGTCCTCATGGCCCACCTCCAGCCCCTCGTCTCCCACCCTCCGCATGACATCCAAGAGACCTTCTCAGTGTCCTCTCCCGATGCCACAAATTCCACCTCGGTGCCTTCCTGTGCCACCCCCCCACACACACCCAGGACCTTCAAGATGATGTCCAGTCACCTCTCTGGCACACCGGGTGTTGTAGAATGTGGCCTGATTCTTCAGGGCACGGCGGCGAGTCAGACTCAAAAACACGAATCCCAGTTCCACCTCTTCAGGGCTCTGCGTCAGCACGCAACGCAACTTGCTAAGGCGTTTTAGGTCTTCATTCTCTTATCTCTGAAAGGGAGATGATTACAACAGTGGCTTCCTGATGTCATGGGACTTCAGTGAGTCAGTGTGACACTTCCCGGCATACA
Source organism: Mustela nivalis (assembly GCF_964662115.1). Classification (NCBI taxonomy): domain Eukaryota; kingdom Metazoa; phylum Chordata; class Mammalia; order Carnivora; family Mustelidae; genus Mustela; species Mustela nivalis. Next base: position 117,779,853 of record NC_139027.1, read on the forward strand.
CTGCTGTGTAACAAGCTTCCCCAAACAGTGTCATAGTCAAGCTCCTTGTGCTCACAGACTCGGAGGGGCTGGGAGTTCAGGCTGAGCACCCTGGAGATGGTTTCCTTCTGTGCTATGGTATCTAGGACCTCAGCCGGAAATAATTGTTGGTTGGAGGTCAGAATCATCCAGAAGTGTCTTCCCGGACATGTCCGGCTAGTCATGTCAAGACTAGTTCAGCTGAAGCTGTTGGCCGGAACACCTACGTGTGACCTCTCCTTGGGTCCTGAGCTTGCTCACAGCGTGGCGGCTGGATTTGCAGGGTGAGTGTCCTCTGAGACCCAAGCAGAAGGGGCATGGCCACTTCCGACCTGTCCTCAGAAGTCACTTCCGCCACATTTTGTTCCTGGAAACAAACACAGGAAGAACATAGACCCCATTTCTTGACGAGAGGAGCATCAAGGAAGGTGGACGCACCATTTCAAACGGCTTACACAATGCCTGGCTCGTCACAAGCATCCAGGAAATGTTATAATCACATCAGGGCTCCGTGCTCTTTGCGTTGAAACAGTTGTATCAGCTGACCCTAGGCATAAAGGGGTTAATACAGGAGGCACCAAGGGAAGCACCAAGAGAAGCACTGAGAGAGGTCTCTGGAAGCTGACAGTCCCACTAGGTCAGAACCTGCCCCAAAAGATAGAGCTTGGATAATAAGAACATGTCTTGGGCACTTACTGGATGCCAGGCACTGAGCCAGAATTTTCCATGCATGATCTCACGTAATCCACCAAGCAATCCAAGGGGGTAGGTCCTATCGCTATGCCCATTTATTGATGAGGAGTCAGAGGCTCAGAGAGGCCAAGGGTCTTGCCCAAGGCTGCACAGCTAGGAAGAGCCACTGGCAGGATTTGAACTCAGGCAGCATGCTGTCAGACCTAGTCCTCCCTTCCCAAGATGAAGCTGGGCAATAGCCAGGCTGCCAGGTGGAACAGACCGTCCTGACTGTTTGGTGACAGACAGGGAGGGCTTGTACTGCTGGACGGAGAGCCAGGACCAGGAGGTTTGTCAGCTGTAAGCCCACAGTCACAGGCTGGGGGAATGGGGCCAAGACCTCCGTCTGGAGGGATAGAGGAGGGAGGGGTAAAGAGAACCCAAAGAGCAAGGCAGAGTCCCCTCCAGAGGCAGCAAAGCTCAAAGGAATGGTCGCTGGTCCCCCACCTGGAGCAGAGCTCAGCTGGCTACTGGAGGTCAGGAGGCCTCAGCTGCAGGGGAGGAGGAGGGCGGAGAGGGGAACACCACTCAATGGGACAGCCAGGAAAGGTCACAAAGGGGACTCCTAACAGCACTGGGTCTGTAATGCAACCCACACACCTGCAGGCGCTCCAGAGGGCTCTCCCTGGCACTCTCTGGCCTTGACTTTTCTCCTCTTTTCGAGGACTCCCTCCCTATCCCCCGCTTGTCTGCTTACTTCCATCCACCCTCCACTTCCATTTCTTCCTTCTTTCCTTCTATCGCTTCTTCCTTTCCTTTCTTTCGTATTTCTCTCCCTTCTTTCTTTTTTTCTTTCTTCTTCCTTTTCTCCTTGCCTCCATTCCTGTCCCATTACGAGATCTCCCAGGCAGGAGCTCTCCCAAAGGCACGGGGAAACCCAGGCTTCATCTAGTCGTGACCATGGACTTCACCGACAAATGAAACAGGACTCATAAGCCATCACAAAACCAGTCCTAACAGCACCACGGGTCTGTGATGACGTCCTTCGCCTCTCCCGAAATCAGATGAGGGATGTCCACTCCTCGCCGCCCCGAGTCAGGGGGGGCTGTCTCCCAGAGCACCTGAGTGTTGCTGAGTATCACCGGGACGTGGCTTCTGGGGCTCTGGATTCCGAACCCACTCACTTTGGACTAAGTGCAAGCCCTTCTGAGCCTTGGTTTTCTTGGCTGAGCAACCTCACGGGTTGAGCAGAGGGTAAGACGGACGCCCCCCACTTGCACTCCGTCACAGGAGTGCTTCCGCCCTGCCTAGTCCCTTGCTGGCACGGGCCTCTGACCTTTCTCCCAGGCCCATGGGGCAGAGCCAACTCCCAGCTGATGTTGGCAAGAGGCTGGGAGGGTGGACGGGCAGGCTGTCAGGGCCGGCCTTGTGCCCAGAGAACCTTCTGTGCCACTGTTCCTCAGCCAGCCAGGCCCAACCCACCGGCCACTTCCCGTGCCCCTGGCAGGACAGAGCTGTAGGCCCCACCCCTCTAGCATCTCGCTCAGCTGACCACAGCGGCCACCCTCCTCCCTCCAGGCCCTGGAAACAGAAGTCTCCAATATAAATGCAAATTCACTGCAGTCCCCAGTCTCAGGCTGACAGCTCCAGCAGGTGCTGCAGACTGGGCACAGGAGCGACACACCGGCCCAGAGGAGATAAGGCCCTTCTGGGCCACCCCCGCCCCTGGGCCCTGCCCACTCCACAGCCTGTCAGCTCCACAAACACCCCAGGGAGCCCCGGGCCCTTCCTCACTGCTGCCCCGCAAGGCCTGTGATGAGCATGCATAGCCCAGCCCAGCCCAGCCCACCCCACCCCCACCTTGCTGCAATCAGGGAGGGCCACAGCCATCCTCAAATCCTGAGTATGTTCCCCCCTCCTGCCTATTCAGGAAGCAGGCTGGAGAAAGCGCAAGTGACACAGGGGGCACGGGGGAGGGAGGTAATTTCTCCCAACCATCCTCCAACAGGCTCAGGGCCTCTCCTAGCCCAGAGCATTCCTTTGTGTGAGTTAGAAACAGGCAGCCCTTCTTCCTGATGAAAGGCAGCCCCTCCCCAGGGATCCTGGCAGCCTCTTCGTCCCCAGTGGGGCACCCTTGAGCCCAGCACAACATGCTTGTCCAGAAGTACAGCTCTTGGCTGGACCCATCTCCTCTTTGGGACATGGTTTCTCCTCTGGCCCCGGGAATCACCCAGAGGGACCTCGAAGTGTCGCACAAATCCACTCAGTTTGAGCCCCCAGAATTGGACAGGGCAGTCCCTTGGGTAAGACCTCTTCCGGCTCCAATATCCTCTTATCCTTCCATTCCTGGGTCCCAGACCTTCCGACCCACAAGCCGCAACTTCAAGAATGCTTAACAAGGGAGCAAGGCATCTCTGGCTGAAGCAGCCTATGATCTACACGAGACAGAATTTGGGGTAGGTTTGGGGTCATGAGCAGGGCTCTCTAATGGCCCGAGGTCCAATTCCAGTACATTCTGGCTCCAGATCTAAGATCGTCTTCTCAGAGAAGCCTCTGTCGATGGTCTGATAGGGAGCAGTCCCTTCCCTACCTCCAGAGACCCTATCATAGTGCTTGTTGGCATTTATCATTATGTGAAATTGTCTCATTCATTTATGCCTCCCGTGGCTACTCTGTCTCCCCTCTCCCTCTTTAGAACTCAAGTTTCTACAAGAGGAGACTCTGTTAACTCCTTCCTCAACACCTTCTGGGAGGGGGATCATGATGGATCCCCTGACATAGGATTAGCATAAGCGTTCAAGACAGCCAAAGGTGCTTAGCAGAGAGCCAGCATCCCCTAAGCGCCCAATAAATGCAAATGGCTGTTGTTATCATTATCGTGAAAGGCTGTGGGTGCCCTGGTCCCAGGATTTCCAAGTCCTGACACACGCTCCCACATATCCCAAACCCAGCCCTGCAGCCAAGTCGTCCTCGCCCACGCACTCACCCCAAGACCACCAGCAAACAGCTGCTTCTCTCTACTGCTCAGTGTCCCTGTGTACCACCAAGTTGCTATGAGTGTCTAGTGACATCAAGAGGGAAACACACTTTTTGTCCTAAATATGATTTTAATACTATGAAAACCTCTGATGGGCCTCTCCAGATTACCCAGTCTCTGAATGGGATGGCCATACCCTCCAGAGCCCCAGCACCCTCCGCCTGGAATCCCAAGGCTCCAGATCTCCCCAACCCCACCCACCCATGTCTTAGGGGTTTCAAAGGAGGCGTTTTCATTAAAGCAGAGTTTCTCAAAGTTTCAACCTTCCCACCCCCACCAGTATTCTGTCTGTATTTCATACAGTTTCTTTATTTTCTTTATACAGTTTATATACAGTTTCTATATTTTCTTTAAATTGCCTCATTAAAAAATAAATAAATATAGCCAATTCACGCTAATGGGAAACTCTATAGCATGGTCATTAATAAAAATTAGCATCAATTATTATTAAAAGAGGATATGTAATTGATCATCGCTAAAATAAATGCTTAAGTATTAAAAGTCTGATACCCCCAGCAAGATGGGAGTGCTGATCTAAAGTTTTCAAGTTCATGACATGAGAGTTCTCTGGGGAACTTTTAAAAAAATTATTGTTATTTCTTTGTTCACTGGACACACGTTTCTTGAGAACCTTACGTGCCCAGCCCAGGTGGCAGCCACTGTAGGAGACAGCATTTTCAGCCCTCAGCACACAAAGGTCTATTTGAGGCAGCAAGTTACAGCCTTCCAAATACAATTAATTCGCAGAGAATTATCACCCAGAGACTAATCACCCACGCTGGCTTCACGGGGGGCATTTCTTGGCTCTTTTCTCTCAATACTACCTAAAACAGTTGTCTTACCTATGGGGGTGTGGGAAGGAAGAGAGTGAGTAAAGTCTGCATCTGCCAGGTGACCATCTCCAAGCATGCTGTTGAAATCAACATGCCCGTGAACTACTCCCGCTCAAAACACAGTCTCCAGGATCCCCTAATCAGTGCCATCCACCTACTTTGTGGATTTTGCACTCTTGGGAGAGGCAGTTTAACACACTGGCATATTATTTTCAGGGAAGGAATCAAAAGTGAGACCTCTGGCAAATTTGGTAAAATGTATCCCCATACATTTTATGGGGATGGGCATATCCCCAGATGCATATGGGGATGGGCAATTTCTGTCCTAGGACTTGATCTAGAAGAAATCATCATGAATGTGCATGAATGTGGACCACATCATCATGAATGTGGGCAGCACTGCTGGTAAGCATGAAAAGTTTCAAACAAAGTGAACATTCATCAGTAGGGGAGTCCGTAAGTAGACAGGATTGTCCATGTGACGGGAAACTGTGCAACCGTTTACCAATGATGCTGTAAAAAGTTTCATGTTATAATTATTAAGTAGAAAAGTAGCTCCAAGACAGAATGTACAATCTTTCCCTTTTTAAATGTATATACATAGGCATTGTAAAAAGATTGGGATGGATTTGGGCTGGAGAGGATTTCTTTCTTTTTTTTTTTAACAATTTATTTATTTTTTTAAGATTTTATTTATTTATTTGACAGAGAGAGAGAGAGAGAAGGAAGCAGGTTCCCCTCTGAGCAGAGAGCCCGATGTGGGACTCAATTCCAGGATCCTGAGATCATGACCTGAGCTGAAGGCAGAGGCTTAAACCCCTGAGCCACCTAGGCGCCCTGGAGAGGATTTCTTAAACAAGAAACTAAAAGTCCAGACCACAAAGGCAAATATTAACACATTCATCCACATTAGAATTAATACTCTGTTCAAAATTCACAATAAAGGGGCACCTGGGTGGCTCAGTAGATTAAGCCTCTGCCTTTGGCTTGGGTCATGGTCTCAGGGTCCTGGGATCGAGCCCTGCATCAGGCTCTCTGCTCAGCGGGGATCCTGCTTCCCCCACCCTCTCTCTGCCTGCCTCTCTGCCTACTTGTGATCTATCTCTCTCTCTGTCAAATAAATAAATAAAAATCTTTAAAAAAAAATTCACAATAAAAAAGGGAAATGATAAGCCACAAGCTGGGAAAAGTTTGTAACAGTCTGACAAAGATTAGTATCCAAAATATACAAAGAGCTCCTACAAATCAGTAAGACCAACATAATCAAAAAGAAAAATGGCTGAAGATTTGAACAGATATGAAGAATAGAAAACATGAACAGCCAGTGAACACACACAAAGATGTTCAACATCTTAGTAACTAGCAAAATCCAAATTAAAGAGTTTGTTTCGTGTCCACGAGATTGGCAAAACGTACAAAGCGGGACAAATTAAAATTTGATCACTTATGTAGAACAAAGGATTCCTTGGCACTGGCAATAGGGGGTCAATTTTTACAACCACTTTGAAGAACAACCTGGCATTATTTTGTACTTAATCTATAGCTCAGTGATCCCATTCCTGGGGACATTCTAAAAAAACTTGTTTGTGTGCACAGGGGACGTGCGCAACAAGGCTCAAACTGGCCAGACTGAGCCCTTCCCTCAGCCCCCGTCTTTGGGCACCTGCTAAATTCTTCTTCCTTCTGCCCCGTCCCCTGACTTTCTATGGATGAGGTTGGACAATGCCTGCCCTAGGGCTGGGACTTTAACTCTCCCACACTGCTGGCTGGTGTGACCCAGCCCTGTTGGCCAATCCCTGGGCAAGCCAGAGCCCAATGTCATCATCTGAATGGAAGCAGTGGGATAAGCTAGAGCTATGGGGTCTGTTCTGGGGACCAGGGAGAAGCCAAGAGTGCTCAGGGCATTAGGAAAAGAGGTGGCAGGGTGACAATTCATCCAAATAATAGACTCCTCTGCTTCAGTACTAAGAACAGGCAGCTCCATATGAACCAATCAGAAGCATCCAAGATACTCGCCAAGGGGAAAAAAGCAGGCAGAGCAGCTACCACTGCGAAAAGGGGAAAGTAAGGTGTGTCCATACTTGATTACTTTGTATGTGTATTAAATGCTTCTGAGAACAGGAACTTGGTTTTGGAAGAGGGGAAGGGGTGGTTGGGGGGTCAGGAGTGGAGAGAGGCTTCACTGGTCCCCTTGTGTACATTTTAATTTTGCATATTGCCTGTGATCCTATGGAAGATAAATAGAGTAAAAAATGGAAACAAGACACAGTCATGGGAAATACAACAGATATGTGACTATTATGAGAGGTCATCTGGTGACATAATGCTACTTCCGGATGATTAAATCGGATTGGTCTCAATTTCAGTGAAGTCTTTTATTTTTCTTTTCTTTTAAAATAATGTTTCAGTCAAGTTTTTCCAGTTTTAGACTTTTCCTTGGACCCTTGAAGAGCCAGTGGCGTCTTGCATTGTGCCTGCTGGGCCAAATGCGTGGAGTAGATCCGTTCATCACCCACGCCCAACAGCCCTTGGTTCCCCAAAAGCTACCCATAGGTACGAACTCCTTTAACTTAAATCACCTATTGAATTCTACCCTGGGGCTTCTCTTCAGTTCGAGTGAGTCTGAGGGGAATTGGCATGACTCTCCCCTTACCCAGGAGCCACAATCACAAGGTCACTTTCTAGACCTCAGTTTCCCTTTGGGCCACATGGTGTATATGTGTCTCTCCACCTAAGCTAGTCTGCTCTGTCCTACCCCTCACTCCCTTGATCACTCTTCTCCCACCACACTGATTCCTTATTCTTCAAAACCCCCACTGTGGTCGGCAGAATTCCATTATGTCCCCCAAGATTTCCAGCTCTCCTCTCCCCCACCTGCAGGTGTCTAGGTCCAGCAGAATGCCCTGGACTGTGGACGTGATGGTGTTTACTCCCGTGATCAGGCCATAATATATGGCACAGGTAATCTGACTTGGGACTTACAGAACTGTGAGCTAAATGGGTGCTGTCTTAAGCCACTAAGCTTATGGTAATTTGTTACATGGTAATAGAAATTAACAGACACACACACCAGGCCAGCTCCACTCTGGCTTTTGTCTGATGGGTCCCTCAGTCTGGAAGGCTCACCCCACAGATCTCGACAGGGCTCACTCCCTCCCTTCACCCAGGTCTCTGTTCAAACCTCCCCATCCAGAGAGACCCGCCTGATCACACCATGTAGAGGAGGAACGCCCCTCATTTGCAATCCCCTCTCCTGCGTTATTCTTCTGTATGTCTCTTATCACTACCAGACATTACATGGCTTCAGAGTCATCAGAATAAATTTTTTCCGATGTGGGGCTCGATCCCAGGACCCTGGGATCATGACCTGAGCGGAAGGCAGAGGCTTTAACTCACTGAGCCACGTAGGTGCCCCAAATATTTTTTAACTTTTTTACTTTGAAATAATTTAAAACTTACAGAACAGCTGCAAACACTGTACAAAGAATTCCTGCATCCCCTTCACCCAGAACCTCCAAATGTTAACTTTTTTTTTAAGAGAGGGAGAGAGGAGTTGGTGGGAAGGGAGAGAGGATCTTAAGCAGGATCCATGCCCAGCTTAGAAACCATCATGGGGCTTCATCTCACAATCCTGAGAGCATGACCTGAGCCGAAATCAACAGATGCTGAACCGACTGAGCCACCCAGGCGCCCCCCAAATACTGACACTTAAACACGTTTGTGTTATCATTCTGTCTTTGTAAAGAGAGATTTTTTTCTGAACCACCTGAGAGTACGTGTGGATGACCCGATTCCCCCATTGACCTCAAATATTTTAGTCTGTAATTCCTACAAACAAGGACATGCCCCTGCCTGAGCACAGCAAAATCGTCAAAATCAGGACATTGAGGGGCACCTGGGTGGCTCAGTGGGTTCAGCCTCTGCCTTTGGCTCAGGTCATGATCCCAGGCTCCCCGGATCGAGCCCCACATCATCGGGCTCTCTGCTCGGCAGGGAGTCTGCTTCCCTTCCTCTCTCTCTGCCTGCCTCTCTGCCTACCTGTGATCTCTGTCTGTCAAATAAATAAATAAAATATATTTTTTTAAAATCAGGACACTGACACTGATACGTGACCACCATGCAATCTTCAGATCCCAGTCAAATACCGCCAATTGTCCCAATAATAACATCTTTTACAATAAGCCAAAGATTCACCCAGAAATCCTCACTGTATGTAGTTGTCTTATCTCTTTCGTCTCCTTTCATCTAGAACAGTCCCTCAGGTTCCCCTTCCTTTTCATTAGCTTGACCCTCACCAGGATCACAGGCCAGTTACTTCGCAGAAGCTTCCTCCTTTGGAGTTTTTCCAGTGGCTTCTCCTGAGCAGGTTTAGGCTTTGCCTCTTTGGCAAGAACATCGCGGAAGTGACGGGCACTCCTCTCTGTGTGTCTCTCCTGGAGGCATAAGCTAGTTTGCCCTGTCACAGACCATGCCACTTTGGCGCTCTCTGATTAAGGTGCTCTCTGCCGTTTCTCACCAGAAAGTTATTCTCCTTCTCTTTGGAATGAATACATTATCTTGTGGGGAGATGTTTGGAGACTACGCAGATACTCTGTCCCCAGCAAATTTTCACGGAGTAGTTTTCCTTTGAGCAATAATTCTCAAAGGGTCAATTACACCATAATATTTCCATCCTTCCTTCGACGTTTGTTATTAGACATTCTACTGCGAGAAAGCGCTTTTTGTTCCTTCACGCAAGTGTATATGTGTATGTAGATGATATCAGCGTGGATCCATCGGATCCTGTTTTTATTCAACAGGTTATAATCTGCTATCATCATCATATTATCTGCTATCATCATCAAATGCTCAAATTGTCCCAGATTTGGCCAGTCACTCCTCCGCTCTTCTGACATGTTCCCAAGCATGACTGGAGCCCTTCTCACTTCCCAGCACAAGGAGATGTTTCGGGCTCCCTGTCTACCTTCCAGAACCCAGCCCTCAAATCAGCCTTCTTTCCAAGGAGCCCTGTTTCCTTGCAGTGGAGGTTGCCGTACTGACACGCCAAGGTCTGGGTGCTGGGAGCACGCATTGCCACATGGGTGGGCATTCTCCTGGGCTCTCTTTGTGGACAGAGCTGGGGAATAATATGGACTACGTGATGCCCCAACACACGCACACGCACACACACGCATGTGTGTCTGCCGATCTGTTTGTACAGGTTCAAAGCCAGGAGTCTACCCGGATCCCTCCCACTCCATTCCAGCACCACAGGGTCACCGCAGCCTATGCTGTTTCCATGTTTGCAATTCCCTTCTCTGACTATGAGAAATCTGGCTCTCGTTTTCCTTCGTATATTACTTATTTGCTCTTCCTCCTGTCCTACAGAGCCACAGCCTCACTCAGCTGCCTTCCCTGCTTGGCCCCACACCTGACCCTTCACCTTCAACGAATACTGAGAAACCGAAGGAGGAAGGGGGAAAGAAGACATTGAGTTTGCTTTGAACGAGTGATACATTCGCTTGGCTCAAGATTAAAAAAAAAAAAAAAAATTTTTTTTAAAGTATACAGTGAAAATTCTCCCTGCCTGGTCTGGTTCTCATCCCAACCTTGCTCCTCCTCTCCACAGGAGACAAGTATTACTGGTGTGTTATATACACAAGCTAATATAAACTATGTTTTAGTTCTCCTCTTTTCCGCACAATATTCCTCACCTTTCTTTTCCTTGTCAATACTTCTTATAGATCTTTCTGCATTCATACATGAGAAGCGGTCTCATCCTTTTTGTGGCTGTAGAGTATTTTCTGGGCTACTTCATTTATTGAATCAGTTTGCCAATCACAGACCTTCGGATCACATCTAAGATTTGGTTAGGCCAAACAAGACAGCAATAAGGAAACTTGAATGTCTTCATTCCACATGTGTCTAAACACATCCATAAAATAAATGTCCCGAAGTGGGATCATTGATCTCGTGCGTTTAAGTTTACCACTTTCAGGTCTGTCTCACCTCTTAGACCAGGAAGGGGACTCTGTTCGAGTCACGGCTGTTTTCCCAGCACGACGAACCACTCAAATATGGTAGACACTCAATAAACACGTGTTCAGTAAATGAATGAATGACCAATGTTCTTGGATTCTGCAGCTGACTGTCTCTAGAACGTGTGGGGCCCTGGCTGTGTGCTCGGAGCTAGGCATCATTGTGCCAATGTCCCTGGGACGAAGGGACTGCTTTGACAGCCCCACTTTACAGATGAGAACTCTGAGGCCCAGAGAGGGAGCACGGCTAGGCTGATGCCACACAGCGAGTCAATGGCCAAGCCACAGTCACCAACCAGTGAGCCAGACTCGGCAGCCACTAAAAGCCTCACCTCCTGTTCTCAATATGTCTCTTCTCTTCCCACACACTGCTCAGCTGTCCAGCTGCATGGACCCCTCGTCTTGCCCCATGAGCTTCCCTGGAGCTATCTACCTCTTCTCAGCCTCATCCCCAGCCAAAGGCATCTGCTCCCCACCCTCGGCCCACACAGGACAGGACCAAGGAGAGGAGCTGTCATTTCCATACAGCTGTCCCTGGGAGCCAGCCCTGCCTGAGCCCCCCCAGTTTCCCTGAAAAGGCTGAATTGTCTTGGCTGTTTGGGGGGCACCTCTCGGCACAGGCCGGGCTGCCTGGGCAGGGCCTGGCTGGGCTATTATCCTACATTATCTCACTCCCCTGCTCCTGAAAAGAGCCAGTGACTGCTCGTCCCCCTCAGCCCTCCCCTGCTCACTCCTGTCTTTTACACTTAATTACCTCACTCATTACCCCGCAGCCTGCAGAGGCCGGACCACAACTGGGGCGTGAGTAATCCCCGCATCACACACCCAGCCAGCCGGCCAGCAAGGAGCAAATTGCTCACACTGCCCATAAATAAAGGAACAGGGCCCACTCAGGCCTTAGGAGCAGAAGGACTTCGTGGCTGCTGCCGTGAGGGGCAGGCCTTGGCCCCAGCTTCCCAGTTGGCCTTTGCCAGCCCTGGTGAGATGGTCTTCACCTCCCCCACCCCAGACGGTGACCTTGAACTTCCCCAGGCCACTGAAGACACAGCTCAGTGCCTCTGACAGATGAGACAGCAGGAGCCCACACCCCTTCCTCACCACAGCCAGGAAACTGTCCAAGCACGGCTTCCAGGCTTCCTACGGGACATGACTCCTCCAGCCTGGCCTCACCACCTTCACCCCTGGCAGTGGATACACTGCCAGTCCCCCGTGTCCTCTTTTTCCCCCAGCTCCTCTGTGCACACACTACCCCTTCTGCTTCCCGAACACTCTTCCTGAGCACCCAAGAGCCTCCTTAATTCCTACTTTCTTGAAAGGTCACCTCCTCTGGAGAGCCTTCCCTGATTCCTCTGGGCTGGGTTAGGGACCTCATGGACTTCTCCCATCAAAGCATCAAGCCATGACATTGTCACTGTCATTTTGCTTGTGTCTTTGAAGGAAGGACTGAGTCTTCTACATCTTTTTGTCTCGTGCCCGGCCCAGGTCCTGGCATGTGCCTAGGTCAATTACTAAGCACTAAGTCAACGTGAGTGAGTGTGTGAGCGAGTGAAGGAACAAGTGAATGAATGAGGTGAGAAACAGTGAACTACACCCGCCGAATGAAGGAGCTGGGTTCCTGGACCCTGTGGCATGGCCTCCTCCCTCCAACACTACAGCTTCCTATTTTCCCCCGGCCTCTGAGCACATCAGGTTGGATGAGTGGGGAGCTCTCTGGGGCTGAAATGTCCTTCCCTCAGACTCCTCCCCTTGAATCGCCCTGGAAAACACCAGCTTCTCACTTCTGGCATGAGATGGTCCAACCTCGGCCCAGAAGTAGCCTGTACCCCCTCTTCTCCATTCACTCAGAGGCCTCTGCTGATTCACCTCAGAGAGGCTGGCACAGGGGCGGTCAATGTGGTATTCTTCTCCTGTCTGGAGGACTTCGCCTCATCCTCTGGGTGCCCTCCCAGATCCAGGACACGGGAGGGAACTTGGGAAGGTGACAGGGAGGGAGTTCCCCAAACCCGAGAGGCCTGAGTTCCCGGAACCCTTTGCTATCTGGTAAATCCTATGGACCCTTTCTCAGAATAATGCTCTTAAATTAACAAAATAAAATGCACAGTCTTACAAAGGAAACCAATTCCATTGAACAGTTATCAAAATATGAAAAACAAGTTTGCATTACAGTGATCTGTGTATTTCTTTGTTACACATTATAACACAAGATCTGGCAAATAACTTGTCATTTTCAAGTCATGATGAGTGTAAATGATAATTCAAGATATCTGGAACGTCTGTAATGTGATAAGAAAATATCTGTGGTTTCCATTAGTGACAAAGTCACTGGTCCTGCTCATACCACTACATTCATCACCAAAAGAATGGTAAGTTTCAGAGGAAGGCTAGTGGAATTAAAGATGTAATACTTTTTCTATCCAAGTTCACGCAGACCTCCTGGATTCTTTCTGTGGAGCCCAGGTTAGGAGCACCTGGGACACAGAATGACAAGCATGCCAGGCACATGCTGGATCTTCCCTTCCTGTATCTTGGCAGACATCCTTAATCAATTTCAGCAGTCTTTCCCATGTACCCAAGCTCAGCTCCTGAATCTATCCCAACACCAGACTCCAGGCAACTGCTACCAACCCAAGTGGGCTCTTGAGCTGTCATCGATTGGTCATTCCTGGGGGGCAGGGGAGGGGCAGTGCTCTTGGGAGCAGGAGATGGAGGAAGAAGGGGTAGTGACAAGAGGACTAACAACAGTAGAGGGAAGGGGCTTGACGGCAGCTACGTATCAGTTCACATCATGAACATGTATTGAGACTTCTTCCTGAGCCACATTGTGCTTAGAAGCTGGGAACACAAATGGGAACAACCCCAGACCCCTGCCCTTAGAGTGGAAAGAACTGAGTGTCTGCATATCCCCGAGGGGCCATCCCGGGCCAGATGGATGGAGTCTGTGGGATTTCACTCAACCTGAGAAAAACATTACAACTTGAGTTTCCAGAAAATGACGGGCTGCTGAATCATCCAGGATCTGTGGCACAAACATGCTTGAAGAATCTCCCAAGAGGGTAAGAAACCAGGACTGAAGTCTTCATAACAAGAAAAAAAGAAAAGAAAAGAAAAGAAAATCCTCCTGGGGTGCCTGGGTGGTTCAGTCGGTTAAGCCTCTGCCTTCAGCTCAGGTCATGATCCTGGAGCCCCGATGAACAGAGTCTGCTTCTCCCTCTCCCTCTGCGACTCCCCACCCCATATTCTCTCTCCTTCACTCACACACACACACACACACTCTCTCTCTCTCTCTCTCTCTTTCTTTCTCAAATAAATAAATAAAAATCTTTAAAAAAAAAAAAAGAAAGAAAGAAAGAAAGAAAGAAAGAAAGAAAGAAAGAAAGAAAGAAAGAAAGAAAGAAAGAAAGAAAAGCCCCAAGTTGGGTCGAAGCCCTGATCCAAGGGAAAATTCACTGGAACACCGGCAGGGGTGGGGGACAGAGGGCAGAGAGAGGTGGAAGGGGCCCTGGAGGCCAGAGTTCACACTGCTGACTCTGACGCTGGATGCTGACACTCAGACCTTCGTCCCTGCTGCTTTTGGACACTCAATGTAGAGGATGCCACACTCCAGCCAGAACAGCATGGGGATACCCGGCGGTGTCCGAAAAGGTCACCCCTCCACTCCAGACAGCAAGAATCAGGTGCTTCTGGGGCCCAGCTCTGTGCTCAGGACTTCCTATGGATTGTCTCCGTGAATCATCTCTGTTCCCTGGCAGGCGTGCGCCATGTTCATCAATGCCCATTTTACAGATAAGAAGGGCGACACTCGGAGAATCTAAGTCAGTTACACTTTACACTATTCTTTGTGCTGTGCCACAGAGATGGGCCAGTTGGATTCGGAGGAGACCATTATCCACTTTGAAGTTGACCAAGGCAACTGAGCCCTAGGTACCACCAGCCCTGGGATCTCTAGGATTACAGACTGAACCTGCCACAGTATTGCTAGAATGGGTTCCCTGTGTCCCGAGCAAGGTGCTGCTACATTCTGGACTCTACACAAAAGTCATTTCTGTGACCACCCCACCTAAAACACCCCCTACCCCATTCTATCTTTGCCCCATGTCACATGTTTTCTCACTGTTTTGCAGACAGGAAGCTGGCATTATCTGCCCACTTGTTTATTACCTGATGGCATAGTAGGACATGAGCAGCATGAAAGCAGGTCTGTCTTGTTCACTGCTATGTCCCCAGCCCTTGGCACAGTGCCTGGCACATAGTAGATGCTCAGTAAGCCTCTGCCAACTTACTAGCTGTGAGCCCTTGGGCAATTTCTTAACCTCTCTGGGCTCAGTGTCCTCCTTTAGAAAATGGTTCTGAACATACTGTATACCCCCCCCAAAAGTGGTTGTGAGGGTTCCATGAGCTCATGTACAATCACAATCAAGTGTACCTTTTAGACAGGCCCTACTATGCGCCAGGTGAACAGGATTTTCCTATAGGGCCTTGGCTGTTAGAGACACAGGAGTCTGAGAGAAGATGCTCCCTGAGGCTAGAAGAGAATGAACTTGGAATTAACAATGGCTGGCATTACTGAGCACCAACTCTCTGCCAGCTGGCATCTAAAACACCTCTCATTCCCCACCTGCTCCATAAGGTAGGTCCCCTTAGCATCAACATCCCCATTCAACAGTCAAAGAAACTGAGGTCCAAAGAAGATAGGTAAGTTGCTCAGGGTAGATAACTTGCCAGTAAGCAGCAGATGTGGCATTTGACCCCAGGCCATCCAAGCTTTGAACCCCCCTGCTCCCCAGCCCTCCCGCAGCTGGGGTGAGTTGGAGGAGAGGCTCGGAGGTGTGCACTGGGGCACATGGGTGCTCTGAATCCTTTGGAGTCTGTCCCCCCAACCAAGTCTGGGGTCAGGCACAGGCCAATACGGAAAGCCCCTGGCCTCTGCACACCTGGGCCACCTCCTGGCTTTCTCCAGAAGCTGATGGATCACAGCTGGTGTATAAGCAGAGGCAGGGAGCGGGAAGGCAGAACTGGGGGTGCTGAGAATGGCCGATTCCTCTGTGCCAGGAGCCCTGGGAGCCTGGAAATGCCAACTCGGCAGATCCAACAGCAGCCTCAGCATCTGCCACGAAAGGTTCTGGGCTCGGCTGGTGGGGAAGAGAGGGAGGCAGGCAAGGCCACTGTAGGGTGGGGGAGGTGGCAGGCAGGAGCCTGAAAGTCTCAGAAAAGGAAATTCCCTGCCCCATGCTTCAGAAGGGGCACAACTTCTAGACGGGGTTGTTGAGGGGATAGTGCTGATATCCCAAAGGCTCTTCAAGTAGAGCTTTCTATTATGCTCCAGGCCTCATACTACCCTAACTGTTACCTAACCGTAACAGGAGCTCTCACTAGTTTCAGTTTACAGAAGTGAAATAGAGGCACAGAGAGGCAAAGTGACTTGCCCAAAGCAACACAGCTTGAAGAGTTAAAACTTGGCTCAGGGTGACCCAGGCCCAAACTCTGAACCACGTCACTTGCTTTTATGTGGGACACAGGTGTGGGGGTCTCTTAGCCACGCCACTCCCCTTCTAGAGGTTTCAGGGAGCCACTTAAGGTATGACCTTGTCAGGGACAGAGGAGAGGATATTAAGGAACATCTCCAGCTTTAAGAAAAGACACTTTAATGAGGGAATGGCGAGGCTTGTCATAGGATAGGCACTCGATTATCCCCAAAGGCAAAAGGAAATCTTGAGGGCTGACAACCCAAACTCAGGCCGAAGAGGACTAGGGTGAGGAGGGGTCATGAGGAGGTTTTTCACTCAACAGTCTATTCATTCATTCAAGAGATATAGTCATTGAGCCCATTTATTTGCCCAGCACTCTGTAGATGATGGGTGTGGCAGTAAAGTGAGTGGATCTGGGCTCCCATTTGAGGCGCATTCGGCCCTGGAAGGGGGAGGAAGAAGGAGAACCCCTTTGGAGGGCCCTCCCCTACCGACCCCAGCATTGGCACCTTTAGCCCTCTTAGAGGGAAGGACTTTATGGTTTAAAATCAGAGCTTTGCAGCCAGATCAGCCTCATTTGAATCCTGACCCCTTAGCGGGGTCTCCTTAGGCAACCATCTTGCCTCTCTGAGCCTTGGTTTTCTCTTCCATAAGATGGGGACATCAGTAGGGCCCCATTTGGCCCTGGATGTGGTGGTTGAGGTGATGGTTAAATGAAGTAATCCACACAAAGGGGTGGATTTGGCTCCCGGCACATAGTAAGTGCTCAATAAATGTCAGCTAGCATTATTATCACATGGTTCTCAGAAATGTGCTCCTTGCCACCACATGTCATGTCTGTCCTGGGCTAGATCCCAGGGTCAAGCGGAAGGGTGGGGGGGAGTGGTAGCAGAAAGGGGAACTAGCCAGGAGGGAGGAAAGAGTGCTCTAGGCAGCAGGAACAGGTCTGCAAAGGCCTTGAGGTGGGAGGCTTTGAGGGAAGAGGGTAGAAGCTTCAGGAGGGTCTGTGACCTGGCCACACACCTGACCTCTCCAGCTGGCCCCTTCCTGGAGCCTGCTGAGGCTCTGAGCTCCTGCGCCAGTGAGGAATGAAGACTGAAGGCTGCCAGGGCCTTGGCCATGGGAGGGGAGGCAGTGGGGCTAAGCGGTTGGAGGCCTGCCTCTGGAGCAGACCGCACTGGCTGTGAGACCTCGGACAAGTCACTTAAATCCTCTGGGCTCTGCTTCCTCCTCTGTAAAATGGGGCTAACCATCGTGTCTGCCCGAAAAGGCGAGTGTGCGGATTCACTCAGGTAGTATTTGGAGAGTGTACACATCAGTCCCTGGCCGAGGGCCCAGAGTCGTAAGTGTTCCTTAAATGAATAAAATAAAGAAAAACACGTGTGGCTGTGATAAGAGGCCTGCCACTGGGCCCTCCTCTGGACTGCAGGCACTGAGAGCAGGGAACCTGGGCATGGCCGTTCTGCCCAGCGTGGGGCTCCTCCGCAGAAGACCTTTGCCCTGACCAGACTGCCCTGGCCCCGCACGGCTGCCTGAGGCTCTGGCTCCACCATCTTCCTTTCTCCCATCTCTCCCTTCACAGGCGCCAGACCCGCGCCCTGGCTGAAGGCAGCCCTATCTTCTCCACAGGTCTTAGCTCCCATCAAAGTCTGTCCCTCCCCCTCTGCGTTCACACCTGATTCCCAGAGAACCAAAGTGGCCCAAGAGAAAACCCCACACCCATCAAATTCCGGAGAACCCACTGTGTGCCCTGAGGGCAAGACCACCTCTGTGAGTCTCGGGGTGCAGAGCTTCACCCTTCTCCTACCTTCTCCCCTCTGGCCCCGAGGAGGAGGAGGGCCTGGATAGAACACACTGGAGAAGCAGAGCCGCGTAAGTGACGCTTACCAGAAAAAGGGCCCCATCAGCGTGTAGTGAATGCATTTGTGGCCACTCTCCTCCTTGGAATTCATACAGAATTCCATTATCGGCTCTGGACAGCAGCTCAGGGACTGTCTTGTCTCATGCCCATTTGACAGATGAGAAAGCTGGAGCCCAGGAAGGGGGAGCAGAGGGAGTAGTGCCGGGGCTAGAATCGGGCTGCTCCTTGCCAACCACAGGCAGTGAACCCTGCCAACAGGATGCCCCAGTCCCACTATAGATGCGCAGAGGGAGCTGCAGGCAGGGGGCCCTTTTGCCAGTTCCCTGGACCAACACAGCCCTGAGACCCATACCCAGACACGAGTAGCTACCCTCCCTTCTGACCAGCAGAGCAAGGCTGAAATGTGGAGGATACCAGTGCAGACTAAGGAGGGCAGGAGGGCCAAGCCTGCAGTCCCCTCTAGCGAGACCCATTATCTCAAGCCCAGGACTCCTGGGGAGGCAGCCAGCAGGCCACATGGATCTTGGACCCTCCCCAGCTCCTCCACGGCGACCTTGTGGTCTTGAACCGGTCATTTCAGCCTCGTGTGTAGAATGGGGTGTAACAGAGTCTTCTCCCACGAGGCCATGGTGAAGCTTAGATGAGTGAAGATGTATAAATTAAAATAGTCAACAATTATCAAGTCAAGTTACTGTGGAACTGCTCTGCGACAGGCACTGCTTGAAACATTTCACAGGTACATTATTATGTAATCATCACCCTTGTGAGACAGGACCTGTTAATACCCCCATTTTACAGATGAGCAAACAGAGGCACTGAGAACCCCACCACTAGTGAGTGGTGAGAACTGAAAACAGCCTGTCTCTGAATCCCTCCAGCTAAAGCCCCTGGCGAGGGCCACTTCTGTGGAGGGCAAGCGTTTAGAACAGTGCCAGGCACACAGAGCTGCCCAGTGATGCTGCCGTTGGTAGAACAATAATTATTATTGTCGCAGGGGAAACTTGCCACCAGCAGCGCTCTCTTCCCAAAAGTCAGAGGAATGAATATCCTAATGTGTTTTACAAAATCTATCAGTTCTTCTCCTTAGAAAGAAGGGAGTAGTTAGCAAGTGCTCAAGGTAAACGTTTGTGGAACCGAAACATTTAATGGTCTTTTTAGAAAACATGAAAAAGGGGGGGGGGAGAAAACCCACAGGCCTCCTGTCCTTCTTTCACTTTTCTAGGCATGTTTATTTTTATTTTGGTTCTTAGTTGCAAACGGGCTATGAGAGATTTCTGGATTCTACGTCCTTCACTTAACGTGATTCCATGAGCCCTTCCCTCATATGACAATTTTTACTGACTAGAGAGCAGTCCATCTCACACGTGTCTTCTTCACAGCCCCCTGCGATTTTCTCCTGTTTGGGGCTTTTATTCTGGTCTCTGATGCTGCAGCGAACATCCCAGAGATTAAAGTTCTTTACTTATTTGATGTGATTTGGAGACATTAGTTTCTCTGGAACCAGGAAGCCAGTGTTAGGGGAGATTTAGGGGACCAAAGTCCCTTCTTGGTGTCCCAGTGATAAAGCTGTGATAGCCGTTGTGTATTTCATCCACGTTTCAGGCCTCCCTACCCTGTAGATATTCTTGAACCTCAATTTCTGGGCCAAAGGTTTTTTCTTCTTCTTCCTCTTCTTTTTTTTTTAAAGATTTTATTTGTTTATTTGACAGACAGAGATCACAAGCAGGCAGAAAGGCAGGCAGAAAGACAGGAAGGGAAGCAGGCTCCCTGCCAAGCAGAGAGCCCAATGGGGGGGGGGGGGACTCGATCCGGGGCCCTGAGATCATGACTTGAGCCAAAGGCAGAGGCTTTAACCCACTGAACCACCCAGGAGCCCCAAAGGTTTCTTCTTTTCTGCTAAAGGTGCCTAAGCCACCATCCAACCAGAGGACAGAGACCTGGGATCTTATGTTCAACCTGGCACTGGTGGTCAACAGGACCTTGGAGAAGCCCTGATGACAAAGAGCCCAGTCCCAGCTCTGTCCCTAAGCCACTGTGAACCTCAAAGTCTTGGAAAACTCCCTGGGTTCAGTGTCACGGTCTCTTTGTAGGAAATGGGAACGGTAGGACTGACAGGCAGGCAGAGATGAGCTCATGGGCACCCAAGTGTCTTTTTTTTTTTTTATTCATTTGAGAGAGAGGACCCACAAGCAGGGGAAGGGGCAGAGGGAGAGGGAGCCCAAGGCAGTCCTTGATCTCCAGGACCCTGCAATCATGACCCGGGGGCCAAAGGCAGATGCTTAACTGACTGAGCCACCCAGATGCCCCTGACCCAGGTGTGTTATCTACCACACTGGACTAAGCACGCCTAGAAGCAATCTCAGCACAGATGTCAACTCTTCCAGGAGACCCCTGCTGGCCACGCTGGCTAGGCACCATCATTCTCCATCCCCTCACCCAGTACTATGTTCCTCACAGCACTGAGCAACTACTTGAAAGGATATTGTTGATATCAGCGTTTTCTTCTTCAGTGTCCCGCCACAGTCCCTTGAATGTCCCCTCCAAGAGAGAAGGGATGGGGACCGTCACCACTTACTCCACAGAACCCCACAGATACGTGGGGTGCTCCAGGCACAACCGTAAACATGGAAGCCACATGTATTGAGCACTACTATAGGCCGCATTCCACTCCAAGTCTTTTATATATAGCAGTTCTGGTAATGCTGCCAAGCCCCTGAGCTGGCAGCAGTTATTATCCCCATTTCGTGAAGGGGGAAAGTGAGGCACAGAGCCGTTGAATAACTCGCCCATGGTTCCACAGCTGGTAAGGGGGGAAGCAGGGGTGTCCCACTGTACATTGTAAAAGTACGCTGAGCCAAACATGGGACAGAGTCTCTGTCCCCACCAAGCTCAGGAGCTGAAGGGCAAGCTGGGCTAGTCCACCACATAGGAAGTCGGGATACTTCCTACAGGAAGTGATCCCTCAGCTAAGACCTAGGGGTGTGCTAGGATGAAGTGAGGAGGACAATCTGGGGAGAGGAAAGATTGGCCAAGAGAGATAAGCCAGTGGGCACCAAGCCTGAAGAACTAGAAGTGGCCCGTGTGGCTGTAGTAGGGAACTCAGGGGTATGCCATGAGTCAAGGGGTACGATCATCTCAACCATCAAAGATTAAGGTTTAAAAAAAAAAGTCCCAGGGAGCAAACTATATGAGGCAGTATAGCTGGGAAGATGGGCAATGCACACGCCACCCCCAAGATCATGCAGGGCCTTGGCAAGCTCAAGGGCCCAGATTTTATTCCAAGATTCTACATCATACCTCAAAGACTGTGTGAGCCCCTCACTCATTGGTGCCCAAAGGCCATACAAGGGTTTCTGGAAATTTCTGCTGACTCACTGTAGGACCTCAGGCACCTCCATACCCTCTCCAGGTCTTAGTATCCCAACTGGTATTGAATGACCCAATCCCAAAAGCACATCCCCACTCCATCAGCCTGGCATCCCATAAACAGAATGCTATTGACCAGTGAGATCCTGGCATTCCTGGAGTCCGATTCTGGGACTCTTGTGCACAGGCCATCCCATACTTGCTGAAGCCAGCCCACCACCATGGCACTTTGCCAAGCAGTCTCTAGGCAGGGGGTTGGGTTCTCCTGCTCCTCGTTCCTCCCAGATATAGGAGCTCCCCCAGGTTTTGGCCGGATGGTGGGGTGGGGGTGATCTACTCAGATCCTCCTGGAGACAAAGGAGCTGACCTGCAAAGAGTTCCAGCGGGAGCCCCGCTCCCCCTCCCTTCCCCCCTCTCCCTTCCCAGTCCACGTGTCTCTATTGTCTGCTCCCCGCTTCAGGGAAAGACACAGCCTCGGATGTGTCAAAACCACCACCCCCCGGCAGCAGGGAAATTAATTACTGGACGATTTTCACTTCCTCTTGCAGCGCCTGCCTGAGCTAGGCACCGGAACAGGACCGAATGAGCGGGTCCAGCATCCGCATCGGGGACTTGCTGCCCCCACCAGTTCTGGGAGAAGAAAGTTGAACCCCAAACCCAATAGGGCGCTTCAGTGGGAGGTCAAGCTGGGGTGGGGGTGACGACTTCCTCTAGTTAAAACTGAGTGTCTACACTAGCCACTTCTGAATTGGGGGAAAGGGAGAGGACTGGAGGCAGGAGGGTCGCAGCTGGGGAGCTCACACTCTTTTCTTTGCATCCCCTTCCCTGTGTCCCCATGTGCCTGAACCCCACCTGCCCAGACCACTCTCTGTCCTCTCCCCTCGGCTTCTCCCTCTATCTTACACTTTTCTTTCCCTTTCTTGGCATCCCTAAGGGGCTTTCTTTTTGTGTGTCTGGATCTCTCTCTTTCTCCCATGGGTGTGTGAGCGTGTGTTGCTACTTCTTTCCATCTCTGTTTTCCTATGTTTCTCTCTTGTGTCTTTTTGTCCTTATCTCGGTCTCTATTTCTACCTCTTTCAGTGTGTGTGTCTCTCTTTCTCTGTATGCCTCTTTCTGTCTTTCTCTGTGTATCTCCTCTCTCCTCTCTCCCTCTCTCTCTCTTTCCCTCCTCCCCCCCTCCCCACTCCTCTTTCTCCGTCTCTCTATATCTCTGCGCCTTTCTCGCCCTCACTTTCTCCCCTCCTGCCTGCCCGCTGCTCCTTGCGCCTGGCCTGCCCCCACCGCTGCCGGTTCAGGGGAACGTGTGCGGAGCGATTGTCCTGGGGGACATTTGATGGATTAGAGCGCTGAACAGTTCCATTGCTAGGGGACCACCTGATCTCCTCCAGCCTGCGTCCCATATAAAGCCGGCAGCCGGAGTGCTGAGCACAGCTCCAGCGATCGCCCGTCTGCGCGCCGCCGCCGCCAAGCCCGAGCGGGAGCCCGAGCCAGAGCCGGGGCCGCCGCCACCGGTGCCGGCTCCGCGCTGCCGCCCGCCCGCCCGCTGGGAGCTGTCCAGTGCTGAAACCCCGCGCCGACAGCCAATCGCGCCCGACTGGCCGCCTCCCCCCACCGGGGCCCCACGCAAGTGCCCCCGCCGAGCCCCCCGCCAGTCGCACCATGCCGCGCTCCTTCTTGGTAAAGAAGATCAAAGGGGACGGCTTCCAGTGCAGCGGGGTGCCGGCCCCCACCTACCACCCCTTGGAGACCGCCTACGTGCTGCCTGGAGCCCGGGGGCCGCCCGGGGACAACGGTGAGTAGGACCCGGCGGGGGGGGGGGGAGGGAGGGGAGTTCGAGCCCTCCCCATCTCGGGCCACGAGGAGGGGTGCGCGCGGCAGGGAACCCCGGGAGGAGATTTCCCTAGCTGTGTGCGCCTCCCGGGCTTCCCGAGGGCCGGGCGGGCGGGGCAGGGGCTAGGTCCCTACAAAGGGAAAGTCGCAGGGTCGATCCATCCCACAGCCACGCGCCAGCCCGGACTTTGAAAGTTGTGGCCCTAAACGGGGCTGGAGTGAGAGGTGGTGAGAGAATGGAAAGAGAGAGAGAGGCACCCACGAAGGGCTAATGCTGGGGGGCTAATGCACAAGGCAGTCTGAGGGTCCTCTCTCCCTGGTGGAGGGAAGGAGGCTGGCTGCCTGAGTGTACTGCCCTAGTGGGGAAAATAAGCAAGCCAGGACTACCAGTCCCTGGGGAGATAGGGCTGGCTCCTTGGGTGTAGCTGGGGGCACCCTCCTTCCCTTCAAGCCTGCTCCCCCTGGCGATGCCAGACAAGTGTACCCAGGCCCCCTCTCTCAGCAACTCTTTTGTTACCCTCAGCCACATGCCTGCCAAAGGCTGGGCCTGTCCTTGGGGCTGCAAGAAAGAGGGGATTTCTAGGAGGTGTTCCCCTAAAGTGGCTCCTGATCCCCTGGGCTGCACTCCTTCCCCACTCCAGCTTCTCAACCCCCTCCAGAGCCAGCCCTGCTGTTCCTTGTAAGTCCCCCACCCCCAGCACACTCCATCTCTTCTCAGAGCAAGTTCCTGCAGGGACAAGGGTTTGAGGGACAAGAGAGGTCATTCAGCCTCAGAAAGGGGTGATCTCTGAAGGGTATGGAGAAGAATCAGAGACTGCCTGTGTAGACCCCATCCCCCATCAAGGGGATCACAAAAGGGTTCTCCTCTCATGGCCCATACCAGGCAGGTGTCTGGAGAAGAGGCATCCCTTTGGCACTAAGAAATCTGACATCACATGTGGCATCAGCTTTGGGGTGTATGGAGGGGAGAGGGGTGAGGGAGGAGAGGAGAGGGGAGGGGAGAAAAAGAAGAGAAGAAAGGGCTGGGGTGGGGGGTGGAGGGAGGTGAGGTGGTGAAGGCAGGGGCCAGGGAGGGTAGGAGTTTTCACCTTAGGGATTTCCAAGCACTTCACCCACATTCCATCACTCTATCAAGCCAGGTAGCAAGAAAGTGCTGGGCAAAGGGCTCTGTGACCTCATCAAGGTCAAAGAAATTAGGGAGTGATCAGGGATACAGCTATAGTTTCTCAGCCTTGTGCCTCCCCCAGAGAACCAACCCCCTTTTTCCATTGCCTATATGTCCCCTTATTCTACTGTCCTCTTTTCTTGACCCCAGGGCCTCTTGGGGTCAAGGACAGAGGCCCAGGGATATGGCTGGGCTTATATGAGTGCTGGCAGGACAGAGGGTAGACCTGGGACCATGCCAGGGCTGGGGAGTATGTGTGCTAGGATCTGGGTAGGAACTGAAATGCCTGCAAGATGAGGATGTGGATTCCTTGGGGGACTGACACAAAGCCCTAGGCTCCCACCCCCTGGAGCCCCAGTGGTCCTGTCCCCAGGCCAGTTGAAGAAACCCAGAGAAGCTTAGAGAATTTCTCTTGCACAGCCCAAACTGCAAACTATTCCTCAGGAGGGTGACAGGAGCACCTGGCTTTGAATTCAGTCTCAAAAAGCTTTGAAAGGAACCCTTGAGTGAATCGTGGTGGGGTCAAGGCAAAAGTTGGAGCAAAGCTATCAGCAAGGGTGCTCCTATGGGGGTTCCACCGGGTTCGACACCCTAGAACCTCCCCTGTCTCTGGCCCTTTCCCCCAAAGGGCTCTAGACTAGCTCCCTAGCCTCCAGAGACTCCTGAGGCTGTTGTGATAGTCTGATATCTGGCCTGAAACTCTGGGAGACTAGGTCTCTGACTCACTGTGTGACCTTAGGCAAGTGTCTTCCCTTCTCTGGTCCTCTGTCTCCCCAGCAGCGAAAGAGTTTGGATGCTGAACTAAGTATCCTTCCAACTCTGACAAGCTCAGCTTTTGTGAAGGTCAACTGTGAGATGGGAGGCACTGGAGATGCCTGGATGAGGGTCTAATGGACTGCAGGGGGCCATTGTCAGGGTCTCTGTAGGATTCTGTTTGCCATCCAATGCCTGGCTGAGGGTGGCAGAGTTTCTGAGACCAGGTATTTCTTAGCTTCATTCTCTGCAGGATGCCCCACAATGAGGACAGGCACCCTGGCCTAGCTGCTTTGGCAGTGCCTGCGGTAAAGGGCCTGTGCCAGAGACCGGGGGTGACCCTTCAAGCCTGGGTATGGCTGGGAAACACAGGGTCCGCCTCATCCTGTTTTCAAGGGCCTCTCCTATCCCTGGGGTGTGGCTAGACTGGACAGTGAGGCTCCCTCATTCCATGGGTGGACAGGGTGCTGGGGGTCCTCAGAGAGCCTGCCGGCTAGTGGCCCGTTGTCTCCGCTCTGCCGGAAATAACCTTGCTGAGCGTTTGAGGGAAGTGTGAAAAATTGCTGAGCCGACGTTTTTCTCTCCCAGCGTGTGTAAGTGTGCTGGGTAAACAAGGAGAAAGAGAGGAGGGGGGGAGGTGAGGAGATGGAGGGAGGGAGGGAGGGAGGGGAAGGGAGGGGGAAGGGGGGAAGGGCCTGGGGCTGGAGATAGTTCCAGTTATTAGAAAGATCCTCTTACAAGCCATTCTTGCAGCAACGGCCACAGGGTCAGGATGAAGCTTGTGGGAGGGGAAGCTGGGGAGGGGTGTAGGGAGGGGGCCTGTGAATGTGGAGGTCAGAAGAACCACAGGCTCCTAACTGATGGAAGATGCAGGGCCCCAAATAAAAGAGGTGTACTCCCAGCTCAGGGAATGCCTGGGAGTGCTGAGGATTCCTGGAGGACTCCTCCTACACAAATACACACACACACACACACAGACACACACACACACACACACACACACACGGATGCTCTTCTTTGCCTCCCTACTCCCTCCCTTTTCAGCCTCTGAGGGCTGGGCAAAGGGTGAGGCAGGTGCATTGGGGTTCCAGGCCGCCCCCCACCAGCCCAAAGAACTCCGAAATAGGGAAGGGGAAGCCTCCCAAATTTAAAAAATCTCCAGGCCTTTCTGCATAGCTCCCCAAAGAAGGCAGACCAGATTTAATTCCACCATCCTGCCCAATACAATGCCTCATTTCTCCCCCTCCTGCTCCTCTTGCTCCTCCACTGTTTTCTGCCTCGGTGCAGCCTCCCCTTCCCCTCCTCTTCCCTGGGTGATGCTGAACACAGATTCAGTCTTGTGAGATGCCAACTCACATCCCCCTAACCCTCTCACACCCTCGTCCTCCAACTCCGTCAAGCCCGCCGCTTTGCAGGCGCTGGGCCCCCACCGTGGGGAGATACTGGGCACTCTGAGCTATCCCAGAGCGGGCTGCTGCTTATCTATCTGCACAGCAGTAGTCTCCACGGACCTGAGCGAAGATAGCTTCACTCCCTCACACTCTCACACCCTAACTCAGAACTCCAGCCGGGCTCCGGGTCCCCCTTTCTCTGTATCCCCAGCCGAGGGCTGCCTCCATACTCCTTCAGAGTGCATCTGACCCAGGCAAATGAGGGATCAATGCCAATCCAATAACACAGTTGTCTGCCCTCCACAGCTACATTAAGCCTCCCCAGCAGGCCGGGGAAGCACTCCTACTCTTGCCCATGGGCTTATCTAGTTGACCACATTATACTAGCGCCCACATCCTCTCACTCCCTCTGATGGCGCCAGGGAGTCGCTCCAGGCCGGGCCTGGAAGCCTGGCTGAAAATCCCCAACACATCCACCCCACACCTCAGAAAGTCCATCTTGAGAGCAGGGATGCAAAAGGGCTGCCCCAATCCCTTGGCAGAGGGAGCCCAGAGAAGGCTGGGGAGGTGCCCAAGGACACACAGCAGGCCCATCTGGCTCTTCATTAACTAGCATTTCCCCTGGCGTCTCAGTCTTGGCCTAGGTCCACGATACAGGTTAGAGACATGTCAGAGGTCCAGGTTCAAAGTCCAGGTCCAATGTCTAGTCTAATGCCCAAGTCCAGATCTGAGATCCAAGCCTAACAACCATGTTCAACCTTAATTCCAAGGTCTAGGTCCAAGGTCAATGTGCAAGGTTATAGGTCCTATCCAATATTCAGAACAAATTCATGTCCAAGTTCAAGTTTCAATGTCTAAGATCAGGTCCAGGTCAATGCTCAGGTTCAGGGTCCAGGATTAAGCCCCAGGTCGAACTTCCAGTCCAAGGTCATGTCCAGGTCCATTCTCGAGGCTTCTCAGGCTGAAGTCTTAGACCCACCATTATTTTTCTCTGTGTCCTTGGACTAGTCTTCCCCTACTCCAGCCTTGGTTTCCCTTTCATGAACTCAAGCAGTTGAACTTGCTCTCAGCTCTGACCTTCTAGGAATCCAGAAATTTGACTTTCCTAAGAATTAGTCAGTGGGAGTATGGAATAACAGGGCCCACGTGGGATATAGAATCTGGGGCCCACAGCCTCCCCGAAAACCTGGGGTCACAAAGGGGACATGAAAGCCTGGAGCTGAGCATCCACTCTTCAAACAGTCTCAGTTTGTAGTTCCTGAGGGAGAGCAGAATACATCAAGTCCCTATGTCAGCACAGCAAGTTACATATCTCAAAGACTCCCTGCACCCCCTAATCTCCCCACACGCTGTGGGCAAAGGGCAGTGAGCACGGGGGGTGGGGGTGGGGGGGGTAGAATTATCTCCAAACTACAAAGGCAAATGAGGCCAAGGAGGCCCATCACTCGCACGAGGTCACAAGGGCATAAATGGTGGACCCAGTCACATCTCCCTGTTGAGCGTTTCATCTACACATTCTAGGGACATTCACAGCCTAGAGGTCCTCTGGGGGGCACAGTGAGAGAGATGGGGCCCCTACACTCCCTGACCTCCCTCCCAGCTGTCTCTAGCTGCCAGCCTTTGGTAGGAAGGGAGGTTGGAGAGGCCCTCTGATTGCACCTCCCTGGAGTAGAGAGGGTAGGGCAGAAAGCGGGAGGCTTGGAGAGCCTGCATGCATTGTGCAAGGGCCTGCTGAGATTCCCCCCAAGGGAGCACGAGGCTGCTCCACCAGCCAGTGCTAGGCAATTCAAGACCCTTAGCCACCTACTCCTATCTCCACAACCTCTTGAAAAATCTTTCCTATTGATTCCTGCAGAGCTGTGGACCTCCCTATGGGCCACAGGAATTGGGTCACAGTCAGGAAAAAACAGAATATGTGGGATTTCTGGAGGGGAGAAAGTGGGGAGGGACTCTGGAATCCTCTAGACACTCCCTGGGCCTGGGTCAGTGGGCATCAGCCCCACACCCTATAGCCGTGGTCACGTTGGGCCAGACCTCATTCTGTCCCCTGATCATCTGGACTCAGGGACCCCTCCCCAGTGGGCAGGTGTACCAGCTGCCAGGCCCTTGGAGGAGGTGGGTGTCATTTCTGGTCCAGTGCCCAGGGAACAGCTAACAAAGATGCTATAATAAGGGGAGGGGGAGGTACCAGCCCCTTTGCCCAGCTCTGTGAGCAGACAGGAGAAACTATTTTTATCCCGCTTTGCTGCTGACAGACCTGGCTTTCTGCTCAGCTGGCTGGAGCTGATTCTCGAGGCCCGAGGCCCTGGCACAGCAAGCAGCAGCTCTAAATATACCCGTGCAGCAGCCCCTCCAGCTCCCACCACCAAGCAGGGCTGGGCCCTCCTCAGGAAAGTGGGCCACCTGGAAAGCTGGCCCACCACCAGGCCCCTCTCTTTTTCTGCCCATCTCAAGGCAGGGAAGTGGGACGGGGGCTGGAAATTCCCGGCAGGAAGTTTGGGACCCTAGGAATCTGGGAGAGACTAGGAAAAGGAGTCCAGGACTAAGAGGCAGAAGGCTGGCCTAGCTCTTACGAGAGCTTGTGACCAAAGAGCTTGCTTCGTGACCTGAGGTGGGTCAAGGCCCCTCTCTGTGCCTCAGCTTCTGCAGGGCACGGTAGGAAGTGACTATCAGGTTCCCTCAGACAGGAGCTAGTGTGCACAAAGTACTGAGCAGGGCACCTTGTATACAGTAAGTATACTCAGTGTCAATCACTACTTGTACTGCTTTTATTTGCAAAAATTTACAAGGGGCAGGAACATTTTCCCAAGCAGTTTCTCCACAGCCCCAGCCCCTCATCAACCCCTCAGACATAGGCCAACTAGGTGATGTTATCTGAAGAAACCCACTGCCCCTTTGCCACACCAACTGTAAACTTCCCACCACCAGCAGTCTCCATCCAGTTGGGGTGTTTTGGAAAAAACACATACTCTGGAGGGTTGTAAGCCTAACTCCTCTGCCAGTGACCTTGGACAAACCTTCTCCCCTCTCTGGGCCCCCAAGCCTCTGGGCGTAACATACTGCCTGGCACAGAGGGAGGCTGACAGGAAGCAGTGGTAGGTAGCAGTGGTGGTATTTACTCAAGATGCCCCCTGCCCTCTCCCCAAGGGGCCAGTCCGATGAGACTGTGACTGTGGAGCACCCGGCACCTTAATATCCATGAAATTCCCTTCCCACCACTCCTTTGAGTGCAGGATTTTTAATTTTTTAATCAATTCTGGACTTTCCATCTAAAGTATTAAGACTCATAAGCAGAGAACACCAAAAGTCATTCTCAGGTGACACGTGTATGATATCGCTGTATCTCCAAAGTGTCACTCCAAGTGGCAAGAGTGGCTCTGGTCCCTATCCCTCAAATAGGGGATTTGAGCCCAGAGAAGCTGTGTGACTTGCTCAAGGTCACACAACTAGGATATGGGTAAAAGAGCCAGGATGAGTGTGCCCCTGGTTTTCTCTCTGGGTCCCTGGCCATTCCTGCCTCTATTGCGACCCAAACAGGAGAGCCCTGTCTCACCCTGTCAGGTGGAGGACAGGCAGCTCAGCCATCTCCGGTCACCTGTGGAGCAGAGGAAAGCACCCCAAACCCATCTGGGTTCCATGCACAGTCAGAGCACAACTTAGGAGTGTCCTGAAGGGTTCTCCAGGGTTGAGGACCAGAGAGGTGAGGTGCTTTGCCCAAGGTCCCATAGCAGCCTGAGACACCCGTGTGTGTCTCCTTCTACTCCTGGTAGATTAGAAGGATATCACCAGAAATGCAGGGATGATAATGATGACAATAATAAAAGCAGCTTGAGAGGCTATTGTGTGCCAAGCATTGTACTAAGCACTTTATATGCATTAACTCATTTAATGCTATTATATGCTCCCTTACACATATGTGGCACAAAAAGGTTAAATAACTTACCAAGGTCACATAGACAGGGAGAAGTCTAGGCTGATCTGAGGAGGATGAGGTGGAGTTGAGGGTGTTTGTGAAGGACAGAAAAATGGGCATCCCTGAGGATCTATTCTGCCATGGGGCAGAGTGAGCCTTTAAAGCATACCAGTCAACCTTCTTCCTATACAGACCAAATCCAGAGAGGTTAAGTAACCTGTCCAAGGTCACAAAGCAAGTTAGAACCACCTAGTCCTAATGTGACCATGCAAACTTTCATAGAACCCCCAACTCCACCCCACCCCACAACCCATGCTGAGCTCCACAGATGCGGGGAATCAGGTCTGGCCTGCAATGCCGGGCCTGAAGCCAGTTAGGCATCCATCCCTAGGCAGAGGACCAGCCTTTGTTTGAGGCACCCCTATTTCTATATAAAGAGCCCCCCAGCGACAGGAGTACGGTGCTGCAGTGCTGCAGGCTGCCACCAGAGGGCACCACGGGCAGGAAGCCCAATTTGGGTGAGGACTTGCCTGGTTCACTGAACTCCTACTACCCCACCAGAAGTTTCCTCACCCCGAACATGATGTAAAAATTACACATCCTGAGGAAACAGAGGCCCAGAGAAGAACATCAGGATGTGTCTTGGCAGATGCCAAGAAAACTGCAGTACAGAAACCCAGCTGGGAAGGTTATTATTATTACTAATAATAACAGCACACATGGATCAAGGGTTTGCAATATGCAAACTAGAGCTAGGGTGGGATCCTAGCTCTAAGTTACTTGCTGGGCATGTTACTTAATTACCTTGTATCTAAATTTCCTGATCTGTAACATGGTGCCAACTGGAGTCATGAGGATGGAATGCATTCGTGCATATAAAGCCCTAAAACAGCATCTGACAAGTGCTCTAGCATATTCATCACTATTTCTTCATTTTTCATTCACTGTTTATTTATTCATGGACTCCTTAGTACAACTGTATGCAGGCTTACATTATCCCCCATTTTAGAGCTGGGGCAAGAGAGGCACAGAGAGGTCAAGCAGTTTGTCTAAGGTCACACAGCTGGGCACCATAAAGTTGGAACTCCATTCAGGCAGCCTGGTACCAAGGTGGTGCTCTCAACTAGTATGCCATCCTTATTTCATAACAGAACATGCAAGGCGCTGGTCACAAGATCAGCGATCCCCTGCAAATGGAGATCTATCCCCTGAGGCACAGAGAGGAGCATGACTTGCTCAAGGTCACCCAGAATCTCTGCGGGGAATCAAGCTGTCCCAAGAACAGCCAGACAGAATGGCTTGTAAGCAGATCCTGCTGGGCTGGGGAGTAAGGCTGGCCTGGCAAATCTTTATCACCGTTTATCACCCATTTCACAAATAATTTACCTTGTGCCCACAAGATAGGGCACCAGGGATAGCAGGTGAACGACCCAGCTGTAGCCCCTGCCTCGGGGACCTCTGGGGGTGTGGAAAACAAGGGGAGCAGTGCAGTAGATCCCAATCCTGGCTCCATCCCTTGAACAAGTACCATCACCTCTCCATGCTTCCATTTATGTGTCATAGAAGTGGTTTTGTGACATTTGGTCAGGCGAGGGGAGTGAAGCGCTTAGCACAGGGTCCGGCACGCAGTAAGTGCTCAGTAAATATTAGCTCTTATCATCATTATTCCTAGTAGTTACAGTGGAAATATAGGAGAGAGGAGGTCTGGGAGTGTCTGAAGGTTTTTAACTTAGTCTGAAACAATATTCTCTGAATGTTTTGGGGCATGAGTGCGAAGCTTGATTCCTGGCCTGGGAGGTGGGGGAACCTCCAGACCAAAGGCAGACAGGAGGGGAGGATTGGGTGCTGAGAGGCTGGGCAACCTTCCCTCCCCAATTAAAAAAACTGCCAGCACCACTGCCTTCTCTGCAACCAGAGCCCCTCCCTACTGAGTCATCCACCCCCACAATCCCAAACCACTTCTGTGTGCAGTGGGTCCTGTGCCAACATCTGAAGGGAAAGAAGAAAAAAACAAGGGGCCTAACCTTATCTTCAGGGTTGGGGGACAGTCTGCACAGACTTTATTCTATCACCATCCCAGATCCCAGAGGAGAGGAAAAGGTACAGAGGCTGAATGAGGCAGGATGTTTCAAGGAAGGAAGGCTCTGAATCCAGTTCCCAGCTTACAAAGTCCTCTTCCACCTGCTTTCTTGAGTTGGGGATGTTGAAGGTGAAATGTGGGGAGAGCAGGTCTCAAGGTCAGAAGGAGAGGGTTAAATCTCCTAGTTTGCCCAGCTTTCCCCAGCTTGAAACCTCAGAAAGGGGCCTAACCTTCACTGTCCTCCTGGAATCAAAAGACAATGGACACACAACCTTGATGCCAGGTTGATAACTTTGTGCCTATCTGCCAGAAATTCTCCTGGGAGCCCAGACCCCAGGGTCCTCTTGGGAGGGTGCTAGGACCAGCTAGGTCTTGAGGGGAGAAACAAATCAAGGTGGCCCCTGCAGTTGGGAAGCCTCTGTGGAACCCCCTGGGAGAGCCTCAGTCTACCCACCAATCACACAAAAACAAGTAGACAGGATTTCTGGTCTGACTACGAAGAGGAGGGAGGAAGAGGGGGAGGTGAATTCTCCCAGGGAGACCCCAGAATGTTTCTAGTGGAGCTGGAAGCAAAACAGGCTTGGGAGCAAGGACAAGAAAGTCCCCTTCCTGGACTGCCTATAACATGCCCCACACTTGACCTCTTAAATCCTCTAGCATCCCTGGGAGGTGGGTCTATCAAGATTTTTAATTCATTTATGCAACATCTACTTATTGCACACCTTTTTAAAGCCAGGTACACGCTGGGCACACAGAGTCAGCCCTGGGAAGCTCATAGTCGGGTGGGAGAGGCAGACAATTAAGTAATCTTCAGTGAAGTCACTTTTTTAAGCAAGCAAAAAGTGTAATTATAATAGCTAACATTTATATAGCAATTGCTGTGTGCTCCCTCCCTCCCTCTCTTTCCTGATTGCCTTACACGGAAAATGAGGATGATAACAATACCAACTTTGCAGGGTCTATAAGGGTTGAATGAGTTAACACACATAAACCAGAGGCAGAGCCTGGTGCACGCTTAACACACACTTCTTTTCATCACTTAACTTCTTTTCATCACTTAACACAAAGACTCTGGGAGGCAGTGTCCAAATATAAGCTCCATTTTGTAGATGAAAAAACAGATTCAGAGAAGTTATGGCAAGCACCAAAACAGCAGAATGTTGTTAGAATAAAGACTGCACGGCCTTTGGCGTCAACCTGCTAAGGCCTGCATCTTGGCTCCATCACTTACTAGCTGCGAATTTACAGACTCTTTCTGTCTTCATCTGTAAAGTGGGTGTAATACCAGTAGGAGTTTCACTGCGTGGTTGTGAGCACTTCAGAAAATAGTGAGCACACAGCCGGTAGAACCGTGGGAGCACCGTGCTCCGAGAGGGTGGTGCAGGGGTTGTTTCCATCGTGGGCCATAAAGAAGGAATCTGAACCCAGGCAGGGGGAAGATGCACGGCGGAGGCCACTGTCTTACCAGTGGCCAGTGTCTCCCAAGCGCGAGCACGGGGACGCCCTGAAGGGAGGGCGCGC
The DNA here is from genome assembly GCF_964662115.1 of Mustela nivalis. Taxonomy (NCBI): domain Eukaryota; kingdom Metazoa; phylum Chordata; class Mammalia; order Carnivora; family Mustelidae; genus Mustela; species Mustela nivalis. The sequence goes on from NC_139027.1 coordinate 117,813,775, forward strand.
GGAGTGACTGGCCCTCTGCAGCACCTCACCTTCGTCCTCGCTCCCTTCCCTCCCCTGCAGGTTATGCCCCGCACTGCCTGCCCCCCAGCAGCTACGATGCGGACCAGAAGCCAGGCCTGGAGCTGGCGCCGGCCGAGCCCGCCTACCCGCCGGCGGCCCCGGAGGAGTACAGCGATCCGGAGAGCCCGCAGTCCAGCCTGTCGGCGCGCTACTTCCGCGGGGAGGCGGCCGTGACCGACAGCTACTCCATGGACGCCTTCTTCATCTCCGACGGGCGCTCGCGGCGGCGGCGCGGCGGGGGCGGCGGCGGGGACGCGGGCGGCGCGGGGGACGCCGGGAGCGCCGGGGGACGCGCGGGGCGCGCGGGGGCGCCGGCGGGCGGCGGGCACCGGCACGCGTGCGCCGAGTGCGGCAAGACGTACGCCACGTCGTCGAACCTGAGCCGCCACAAGCAGACGCACCGCAGCCTGGACAGCCAGCTGGCGCGCAAGTGCCCGACGTGCGGCAAGGCCTACGTGTCCATGCCCGCGCTGGCCATGCACGTGCTCACGCACAACCTGCGCCACAAGTGCGGCGTGTGCGGCAAGGCCTTCTCGCGTCCCTGGCTGCTGCAGGGCCACATGCGCTCGCACACGGGCGAGAAGCCGTTCGGCTGCGCGCACTGCGGCAAGGCCTTCGCCGACCGCTCCAACCTGCGCGCGCACATGCAGACGCACTCGGCCTTCAAGCACTACCGCTGCCGCCAGTGCGACAAGAGCTTCGCGCTCAAGTCCTACCTCCACAAGCACTGCGAGGCCGCCTGCGTCAAGGGGGCCGAGCCGCCCCCGCCGCCCCCTGCCGGCGCCGCCAGCTGAGCCGCCCGCTGCCCTCGGGCCCCCACCTCCATCTCCGTCCTCTAAGCGCCCCAGCAGCGTTTCCCTGCCCACGCCCCTGGGAGGGTAGAGGGAAACAACCCTTCCCCGCCCTCCACCCCCACTCCCAGCCCGGAACCTTCCTCTCCCGCCCCAGACCCACCACTCACATCCTGCACTGGCTCCCCCCGCCCTCACCCCGACCACATGACCACATCGTCCTTTCTGATCCCCAAACTCGGACCTTGACCCCCTGTACCCGCCCTCAAGGCTCCCAACTCAGGCACCAGGTCCGCACCTCTCCCAGGCCCCAGAGCAGGAATGTTCTCCGCCCTCTCCCAGACCCCGCACCTCTCCCCTATCAACTTTCAGACCTTTCCTCTCGGTTCTCAGCTGAGTCTCTCCTACTATTCTTCTATCGGAACCCCAGTCTAAAGCCCAAACCTACCTTTGACTCTCACGTCTGTCCTGGTTTCCCCATCCACGCGGTACACAGGCCCTGCAGCTCCCAGGCCACATTTCAACCCCAGACCCTCCTTCGGCCTCTGCCGAGTCTTGCTCTATGTGTGCCCATCTAGGGACTGAATCCTTACCCCTGTTTGGAGTCCCCAGTCTGTCCCTGATCCCCTCTGTAACCCGGCCTTAGGTCCAGTCATTCACATCCCCCTACACTACGCTCACATGTATTTCCCACTCTCTTCAGTCCTGGGGCCTTCTCAACCACTCCCACCCCCTATTCTTTCCAGACCCCTTCATCCCTCCAGTAACTCTCACCCCTTTGAGTTCACCTGACCTGGGGCAGACTTGAGGGGCAGTTCAGGCCCTGCCCCCTAATGTAGTCCTCCTCTCACCCCAGGACAGCCCCTCCCTGGGCTTCCAGCCTCCAGCTGCCCTCTCCCCAGATTCTCTGAGCACTTTCCCCCACCCCCAGGACTACAGGACCCCTCCTTATTTGTTTGGGGGGGGAGTCTGGGGCACCTCACAAATACCCTTCCCCCTGTCTGGATGGGCCTCTCCAGTTATTTATTTATTTATTATTTATCTATTTATTATTATATTTAATCTTTTGGCCTCACCCAGGGATGGTCTGGCTTCCCCAGCTGGACTGGGAGGTCAGGGAGCCAGGCAAGGAGAGGGACAGCAAAGGCCATAGAAGGCTGTCCCCCCGCCCCCACACACACACCCCATCTGGGGAGTGAGGGAGGAGCCTCACCCTCATCAGAGCCTGAACTCTCTAGGGAAGAGAATGGGAGGGATAGCCTGCTGACCCTACACTTGGGGGGTTAGCTGTATGAAGAGGTCCAGTCATGGGGCAGGTCCCCGCCCTCCTGAGCCTTCCACTCCCACTCCAGGGAGACCGCAGAGAGGAACCTCCTCAATTCGTTTCCTATTTATTCCTCTTCTTGAGGGACCCCAGGTTCCAGGGACCGACTGAGCCCCGGACCCCACTGGGGCCTCCGGCCCACTCCGCTCCCGGGAGGAGCGCTCCCTCCCGGCCATGTCTATGCAACTCTCCCGGGCAGAGGGGCCGGGGCTGCCAGCCGCCCCACGTTGGCCGCCACTACCTCCCCCGCCGCGCTTTTGCATGCCCGGGCGAGGACCGAAGCACACACCTCCACGCTCACAGGCCCTGGCCCCCTCTGCTTTAACTAAGCACACGCCTCTGCCCCATCACTAGGCGCCCAGCTCTGGGGGCAGGAGTCCTGGACTCTCCTACCCTCCCTCTCTCCCCTCAGCCACAAAGGAGGGTGGAGACTGGAGGGGCCGCTGGAGCAGGGGCACTTCTCTAGGGCTTCTCAAAGCTCTAGGCCGCCTGGGGAAGGGAGGCAGCAGGGATGTGGGGAAGGGAGATGGGTAGCAGAAGCAATTATGGAGGGTGTTGACCCTGTAAATAGGAACTTCCGACAGCAATAATTTTCCATGCATGCTAAGCCTTTTGGCCATATTTTGTATGAGCGCTTGGCGCTCCCCCTCCCTCCTCCTCCCCCATGTCGCACCCCAGACCCCTCTCCCTCACCTCCAGCAGTATTACTTGTAACGCAATTCAGGGATATTAAAGGGACTTTGGCCACTCACCAGTGCCTCTAGACCTTGTCATTGGGGAGGAGTGTGGGCAGGGGTGGCATCTGAGAGGTAGCTGTATTTTTTTTCTTTATCCTTTTTACATTTCTTAAACATATTAATCCTGTTTGTTTGTTTTCTATTAATCTTGTTGATTGCAGCTACATTTTTTTCCCACTCCATTTCCCTTCCTCTAGCCTGAATGCCCTGTAGCGATGCCCCCCCCTCCCGCCCTCCCAACCCCAGCAGTGGGTTGGGGGAGGGTGTCCTTTGACATCCACAGACTCCCAGGCATTCCTCAGTCCTAAATATTCCTCAAATACTGGCGTTGCAAACTCAAAGACTTCAAAAACCAGATTAATAGTATGAATGAAACAGTTTCCTTTCATTAAGGACTGTTGGAAACTGTGACTAACAGGAGAGACTGTGTCTCACCTTAAAGAATTCAAGTTAACTCTACCTGCCAAACGAATATATCAGTGAGCTAGACTGGTCTCTTGACAGCCAGTTTACAACCCCTATTTCTTCCCCCACTTCAATCTCTGCTGCTTCGGCTGAGTCTCTGGCCGGCCCTTTTGGTCATACCTGACCAAGTACATGCATGCCAAAAGGTCAACTTTGGCTCAGCAGGCAAAGTTGTCCCAAAACAGTAAACTGTCCCTAGAGCCAGTGAAGGGCTTATCTTCAAAAGTGTCCACGAGGATGCTGAACAACCGATCTGTCCTCCTTGCCAGCTGCCTTGGTGTTCTTTCAAAATACACATAGGTCCTTGCCTGACTAAAAATCTCACTAGGGACCATCACAGCATGCTACTCACTGCATCCCCCAGCCTGGACCCATGGAGAGGTGAGGCCCACATGCTCTGGGGACTGGATGCCAGGCTATGGGCTGGAACTCCATCTCCCCTGGGGCCACCTTTTGGGATTCCTCCTTTTGTGGGCAGTACACTCAACTTTAAGACCCTCAGCCTGGTGCCCATCTGCCTCTCTGTTCGCACACCCCTGGACAGGTGGCTATAATCTGAGCAATGTGCTTTGCGACTGCAGCTATGAGAGTGGTTTGGGCCCCTGCCAGATCTCCAGTGGGGTGCTGAGGGGCCCAGGCACGTGTTGTCTTCCTTTGCCGGCCACACACCGTCATCTGTGGCTACACACTGCTTCTGACCCAAAGTTGCATCACTTACATCTGCTTCAGATCCAAGGGGCAGAGCCCACTTTAGACCCACACTTTATAAACATCTCATTCCATATATTAAATCCCCTTAAAACAGAAAGTGTTTGACACAGGGAACTGGCTGCTGAAATATTTGCTGAAAGGACTGAAGGGGAGAGCCCTCCACTAGACCCCTAGAACATCCCCACGGAACTGGCCCACCAGTGGAGCTGCCGCCTCTTCCAAAACCAGACACGGGCATTCAGCAGCTCATGGAACTACCGAGCTCAAGAGCACACCACTATTGGTGGGACCCAAGGATCAGGAGGCACCCACCACTGCCATTCTTTTTTTTTTTTTTTTAAGTTTTTATTCATTTAACACAGAGATAAAGAGTACAAGTAGGCAGAGCAGCAGGCAGAGGGAGAGAGAGAAGCAGGCTCCCTGCCAAGCAAGGAGCCGATGCAGAACTTGATCCCAGGACCCTGGGATCATGACCCAAGCCAAAGGCAGCCACTTAACCCACTGAGCCACCCTGGCGTCCCCCCCCCCCATCACTGCCTTTCAAACTGTCTCCTGTCTCCCACTGTGCTGGTGGCTCAATGCTGGTACACGGTTACAGAAAACCTAGGATCTCCATGTGCCAGCAGCCAGAGACAAGGCTCTAAGAAAATGGTACCTGCCCACTTCTGCCACCCACAGGAGAGCATCTAATTGGCTGAGTCGAGTTCACTGTCATTATCCTTGCTGCAGGGAAGTCTGAGTGATGTAGTTTTTAACTCATACATATAATACAGAAGGCACCCTAGAGGGAGGTGGGGATGGCTGCTGAGTACCCACTATCTAGCTCCCATCCTTCCCTCCTTGACAGGCAGCCATACAATTTGGGAACCGAACATCAGCTTAAGGGGTGGTCCGGATCGGTCGAAGAGTAATCCTGTCCCCCGTGGGCTGATAAATGGGTCTCTGACTCAATTCTGGCCAATGAATCTTGAGGAGAGGGTCACTGGAATCTTTCAGGAAAGTTCACTTCTCCTTCTTCCTTAAGAGAAAGGAAGCCAAGTCTCTCTTCTCTCTGAACTTGAACAGGGAAGCATATCATCTTGTGACCAAGAAGGCAACCAGCCTTGGCCGATGCCCACACCCTGGACAGCAAAGCAAAGGGACAGAAAAAGCCCACATCCCAGATGACATCCCAGAGTGCCAAAAAAACTGCCCTAAAGCCCACTTGGTATGCTGCCTTGACACTTCATGGTGTGTGACCTGAGTGTCTTTACTGTTTAAGTCAGCTGGACCAGGCCTGCTATGCATGACCCTTAGCACCTCAGCTGGCTACACATTCCAGGCTGCTTTTCCTGGTTCTCTCAGAGCCCTCCATGACTCAACTCTGGTTCTCCACATACCTCTCTGGCTGCTCCACCTAGCGTCTTGGCGGACTCATGTTCCTACACCCAAGGAAGGAACCCCGTTCCTGTTCCTTCTTGTATCTTTTGCATTCCACAAGGTTCTCTCCTAGACTTTCCTCCTCTCACTGTACTCTCGTGAAACCCACAACTTCCATTTCCACCCACAGGCGGATTAGCAGATCTACATTTTCAGTTCTAACCTCCTCTCCAAGCCGCAAATCTGTATCTGCCTGCAGGCCACCTCCTCTTTGATATCCCAAAGGCACAGACTAGCCAAATCTGAGGCTGCGATGTGCTTCCCCCACCTCCATGGATAGCAACAGCACCCATCCAGTCTTGCAGCTCAAAAACCCAGAAGTCATCTCTCCCACCTCTGTCTCCCCCTTTAGCATCCAGTCTGACACCAGCTCCTGGTGGTGTTCTTCTCCATGTTCTCAGTCCCCATCCCAGTCCACAGCTCCCGCCATCTCTCTTCCCTGGACCAGCCTTCTCACAGGTCTCTCTGGATCCATTCTGCCTCCCCCATCTCCTTCCTCTCTTCACAGCAGCAACAGGGTTCTTTTCAAAAATGCAGGATTTTTTTCTGATCATATCACTACCACCCACCAACCCCACTTCCCTGCTTAAAACACTTCGATGTCTTCCTCTGGAGGGAGAGAGGGAGTGGAACACACTTAGGATGACTTTTAAAGCCCTCTCTGGTGTGGCTCTTTGCATCATTCCAGTTGAATCTTCAACTACGGGACCAGGTGCCTCTTTTCCGCAGTTTTACTCTCTTCTGCCACAGGGCATTTGCATAAACTATTCTCCCCACCAGTAATATATACTCTATCTGCACCACCATCACTGCCACCCTTACTAGTTAATGCCTTTTCCATCCTTCATCTCCCCTCAAGGGGTCACATGCTGCTCATCTGTAGCACTTACCATCAGTGTACACTTTTCCATTAATCCATGTGATTATTTGGTCATTATCTGTCTCCTCCACTAGACTGTAAACATCATGAAACTGACAGCAAAGAGTCTTTTTGCTCATCACTAAATCCCCTAGATCTAGCACAATGCCTAGCCAATAGCAGATGAATGATAATTATTTTTTAATGAACTATATACATTTAAGTCATAATCAATAACAGTGGCTTATGCTTTAAAAAAAAAAAAATTGTCTCTGTCCCTCATGGCCATAGCTGATTGGTTCAAATGTGGGCCTCTGGCTAGAATTTGGAAATTTCCTGTCTTCATCTCTCTGAGTCATAAGACCAACTAGCTACTCATCATTATCCCTTCTCTCTTTCCTTGGTAAGAGCACTCCAATTTTAGCTAAGCTAATTCCAATTTCATGGAATGAAAACTACATATCCCAGCTGCCTTTGTGGCCAGGGGTGGCCATGGGACCAACTTCTGACCAAACACATGCCAGGAAAAGTGTTATATGGGACTTCTGAGACAGCCCCCTAAAAGAGGGGAGCGTCGTGTCCTCTTGCTTTTCCACGTTTCTACCCCCTTTCAGGCGGGCACTTTAGCCTCAATCTTTTCCAGAAGGTGACTTTGAGATTAAAAGCCCGACTCTAAAAGGATGGAGTAGACAGATAGAAAGGGTCTGTGCCCCCAGCAACCATGAAGCCACAACCCCAACCCCAGATTTCCTGTTTCCAGACTCTTTTCCATGAAAGGTTATGCTTTAGTGTATTTTAAACCTCTCTTGTCAGGCCTCTCTTGCTAAAAGCCAAACATAATCCCCACTGACAGCCACGTTCCTGTCATGTGGAGGTAATCCCTCTGCCAAGTGAGGGACACAGTCTCTGAACCCACTTTTCCCTGAGGCCCAGATTCACCTTGCTGTCAAGAGAGCCAAATGTCCCCATTTTCATTAAGCTAATTCACATTGGCTTTCCTCACTTGCAAACAAGAATCTTGGCTAATACATCGAGATGAGTCTAGAAGTGCAAGCACGGAGAGACCTTCAAGATCTATTATTAATTCAAAATGTAATCAAATGGCTCATATTTATTGAGCCCGTAAAGCATGTTGGGCACTGTTCTAAGGACTTTACCTACATCATCTGTTTTCATTCTTCCAACAACCCTACAAATTAGGTGCCCTTCTTTTGGCCATGTTGCAGGTTAGGAAACTGAGGCACAGACAGATGACTGGCCCCAGGTCATGCATCTAGCAAGAGAAGGGTCATTTTAACCCAGGCAAGCGGTAGAACTCTTGGGGATGACCTGTGAAACTGCCCCTTTGCCCTAGTTTTGCCCCTTTGTCCTCCCCCAAACCCCATCAGCCCTGGTAGCAGAGCCAGAGACTTGAGTGCAGGCCATTCCTCTGGGAGGTGATTCCAGGAACCAGGAGCAAGAAGAGTAAGACAGAGTGGGTGTTAGTGAGCTTACCACTGCAACAACATGGTTGGGGACTGCTGGCCTTTAAAAAGGGTCTGGAAAGTTCCAAATGGTCTGGAACACCTCTCACAATTGTCTACCTGTGACAATGGAAAACTGGCTTTACTCACCAGCTCTTGTCCCCATCAATGAACACCCTAACATCTCTGGAATGTGCTTGTGAAGGAGCAAAGTTCCCACAGGGAAGGAAAATGTGGATGACACAGGGAGCTGGAGCTGAGAAGCCAGCAGAGCTTGGGCAGCACCTCCCACCACAACATCTGTGGAAATCAGAGGTGGGCCGAGAGGACTGGACACTGACACCCAGGCTTTTACTCCCCACTTTCCTCATCAACAAACCTCACATCTGTCCAGACGTCCACCCACCCTTGAGCGCCTCCAGGTGGCTCAAAGGAGGCTGACCTCAGGGGTGTGGCTGACTGGTCCCCTCTGAGCCAACAGAGCCAACCCCAGTCATCCCAGTGGGTGACCGGCTCCAGCACCCATGCTTAAATAGCTCAGACACGGCCTGTCCCTGGAGAACATAATTAACCCTGACTCAAGGGATCCCAATCAGACTGGAGAGAAAAGCTTTAATTCCATCATTGCCGGAAGGAGGGGGGAGGGGCAGATCTCTCTTCTGGATGTGAACTGCTCTGGACTGAGTTTGTGTCCCCCTAAAATTCATATGTGGAAGCCTAATCCTCAGTGCGATGGCATGTGGAGGTGGGAGGCAGGGCCCTCATGAATGTGATGAGTGTCCCTACAGGCAGAGAGCCCAGAGAGCTCCTTGCCCTTCCCCCACAGGAGAGCAGCAAGAAGACAGCAGTCTGCGAACAAGAGGTTCACCACTCCTTGATCTCGGACTTCCGGCCCCCACAACTGTGGGAAATAAATGTTTATTGTGTAAGCAACCCCAGTCTATGGTATTTTGGTATAATGCCCCAAACTAAGACATAAGCGGGGAAGGAGGTTGTCGCGGTTGGCACCAGCAGCCATCTTGTGACAAGGAGAAGCAGTTGAAGTGTGAAGCTGCCTCAAGACCACATGGAGAGGGGAGCTTTTCAGCAGGCACTTGAAGATGCAGAAGACAGAGGCAAACTTTCTGCCTAAAATAAGAACAAGAAACTCAAGGGTTGGTAGAAGTGACAAAGAGAAGATGAAGAGGAAAATAGAAAGAGAGAATAGGACCAAGCAACATGGCAGGATCCTGGACGTAGAAATGGACAAGAGCATTTCAGGGGTAGGGGAATCTAAAATGTAATGTTCCTTTTTTTTTTTAAAGATTTTATTTATTATTTATTCGACAGATAGAGATCACAAGTAGGCAGAGAGGCAGGCAGAGAGAGAGGAAGAGAAGCAGGCTTGCTGCAGAGCAGAGAACCTGATGCAGGGCTCGATCCCAGGACCCCGGGATCATGACCCGAGCTGAAGGCAGAGGCAGAGGCTTTAACCCACTGAGCCACCCAGGCACCCTGTAATGTTCCTTTTATGGCACAGAAATCCTTTCCTCTTCCCAAACACTCAGAAAAGTCATCCGTAGACCCATATGCCTGCTGCATGAAATTCTTTGTCCAAAATGAAAGAGGAGGAGTAGTAGCCCAGGGGCAGGATGGAGAGACTTTAGCTGCAGACAACAAACCTGGACTCTGGCTGGTGTGGACAGAAAAGGAATTTATTGAGGTCCTGCCCCTAATTCCCTTGGTCCACCTCTGAGTTCACACTGTAAGCAGGCAGCTTCATCTTCTGGGTCCTCAGATGATGCCTTAGTTTGAGCACAGAGCAGCCAGTCGAGGGGGAAGTGTAACAACCTCAGGCCATCCTCCACCAACGAAGGACAGGAGTCAGTGAATAAATATCCAGCCCTGTCCCTCGGGGGGACAATTCTGATGGACGAAGCATAATGCTTCTTCAGAGAAGCCCTAGCAGGAGTGAGCCCCACTTGCCCACCAAGTTAACCTGCTCATCAGCGTACCCTTTATTGGCATTTCTCCCTTCCCCAGTACTTCCTGGCATCGCCTCCTACAGTGATGTGTGTTCCAAAGATGGCCACAACAACACCTCCCACCCACAAGCTCTTTTAGAACCTTGCTCTTCCTTCCATCAAGAGACGGAGTCTCTGTCCCCTTCCCTTAAGCCGGGGGGGGGGGGGAACACTTGTGACAGCTCCCTCAAATAGAACACTGCAGAAATGATGCTATATGACTTCTAAGACGAGACTGGAAAAGGCCATGAAGTTTCTGCCAGGTTCTCTTAGGACACTCACTCTTAGAAGCCAGCCGCCATGCTATGTGGAAGCCCAGGCTACATGGAGAGGCCACATGTGGACGTCCCTACACCTACTGACCAGGCAGTACCATCCAACAGATAGGAAATGGAAGTCACCTCCAGATGCTTCCAGCCCCTACCATCAAGTCACTCCCCACTGTTGAGTCACCTGGATGGTGGCCCAGACATTGGGGAGAAGAGACAAGCCATCCTCGCTGTGCCCTGTCTGAATTCTTGACCCACAGACTCTGTCGGGTTAGTAAAGTGATTATTTTCTGCCTCTACATTTTGGAGTGGTTGGTTCTGCAGCAGTAATAACTGGAACTTTCTCCAAATAAACTACCTGCGCACAGTCCCTGTCTCTGCGTCTACTTTTGGGAGAATCCAAACGAAAACACAAGGATATTGCATAGATGCCAGAACCTCTCCAACTTCCAGTTCCAGGCTTCCATTGGCCCCAGTGGAAGGTCCTTCATCTTACCTCCAGGGAGAAGCTTGTCTCCATCATTGGTGAAAGGACAGATGGGCCAGTATAAAGGAACCGCTGATTGGGCAGGTCTGGCCAGATCCTTTCATCTCCATCTACACCACCAGGGCATCTGCCCCCAAACACAGTTCTGAGAGTGGGGAAAGAAGGTTCCCCACAGGAAAACTAGGTTACAGTTAGCTTTGGGGGAGGGTGTTTTTTGTTTTGGGGTTTTTTTTTTTTAATTTTGTTTGTCTGTTTGGTTTTTAAAGATTTGTTTGAGAGACAGCATGAATGTGCAAGGGGAGGGACAGAGGGAGAGAGAGAGAATCCCAAGCAGACTCCCCGCTGAGCATGGAGCGCCTGCCTGCTCCCAGGGGTGGATCACATGATCCTGAGATCATGACCTGAGCCAAAATCAAGAGTTGGATGCTTAAATGACTGGGCCACTCAGGCACCGCCAGACCTTGCTAGTTCTGCTCAGCAATCAGGGGCCATAAACTTCAGGGGACAACAGACCCTCCTGAGCACAGAAGTTAGTGCCAACTAACCTAAGCCAATTATGTTTATTCCACTCCCCTTGCCAAGGATCGTTTTGAGCATGGATAGGTGATATAATTCTTGCCAAAGAGATATGAGTAAAAGGCGCTTGGGCAGGGAGTGGAGGGGTAAGGAATAATTGGTTAAGCTTTCTTCACTATTAAAAAGTAGCACAAAGGGATGTCCTACTTTCTGCCTCTGAAAGTTGTTGTACAGTGATGTGATGCTCGGTGCTACAGCAGCCATCTTGGGACTGCAAGGGGGCAAGCTCTAGGATTAAAATCCAGAACACAGAGGATGAAAAACTAAGAACCTGCTGCCTACAATGGCAGATGGGACATTATACAAAGCACGGAGCACTTATACAAACCTTCACAATTCACACCCATACCGACTTCGGGTGACAGGCAGTATTGCTCATCAGAAAGGGTTATGAGTTCAGGTACGGAAAGGATCAGTAACTAGCCCATATTGCAGCCTCCCCTCCTGACAGTGGGTACCATTTCTGGTTTTCTCCAGCTAAGAGGGTGACAGGCATTCCCATGCAGATGCCAAGCAGGGTGAAGAGGAGGAAAATCAAACCAAATAAACCTATATTTACCAGATATGCCTGTTTTCAACCAGGTGTGATGCTGTCCAACCTCCTTGCCTTTGTTCAAGCTGTGCTTGTGTCTGGAATGTCCTTCATGTCTACCTTCCATTCAACACTAACCAAGGGCCACGTACCTTTCTAAACCCTAAGTGTGTTACTCTCATTTACTCCCCCTGGCAATCCAGAGAAGAAACTGAGGCAAGAGAAGGTGAGTTACCCCCGCCCTCCACACTCACATACAAAAACACACGCACACCCTCTCAAGTCACACGATTTAGTAGGTGGTGGAGTCAGGATTCAAATCCATGCCATTTAAGTGACTCCAAAGCCTACACCTGCTTCTTTCCCTTCCCTTTCCAGGACCAAGCCACTTTCCAATTTGAATCCCTCTCCCTGAGGAGTCTTTCCTCAGGTTCTCAGTCAAATAGAGCCTCTCCTTCAGCACTCTGGGTGTTCATGATAAAACCAGTCACTTTCCTTGGTTACTGGTCTTGGAAGCACAGATTTGTCCCCCACTCTGCCCTCCATCAGCCATTATCTCCAAATGTTCCACCATTTCCCCACACCTTCTTAACAGAAGAGAACCCTGAGGCTCAGAGAGATTAAGCAACTTGCCTGAGACCACACAGCTAGGAAGCGGCCAAATGGGATCCAAACCCTGGCAAATCTGTGCCAAAGTCCTAATGTTGCCATAGATGCTGATAAACACCTGGAATTTAAACCAGGAGCCTCTGCCTACCTCCCCCTGGCCCCAGAGGACAATGGGTGCTGAACCTAGGCCTCAGAGGACTTTGAATGGGAGAGAGTGGGGCTGGCACTCAGCACTTCTGGACCCAAGGCACCACCACCCACCCCACCCCACCCACTCCGCAGCCTCAGTGTCCACATCTGTAAGCTGGGTTACAGGCTCAGGTGGCTTTCATTTTCAGCTGCCCTGCCTTGGACAAGCAGTTCAATAATTCTGTCCCTAACACCTACGTCTTAGTGGTGCTATGAAGATGCCATGTGTTTATGTTTAGGGCCATGCCCACACATTGTCAGCAGCATTCCAGAAGGCTCCCTGTGACAGTTACTTTGGCTGAAAAGAGGCAGCCAGCAGTGAGGTACAGAATGTACTTTGAGGTGAGACACCCTGGATTTGAACCCTGGTTCAAAAACAGGCTCAGCCACTTATTAGCTCCGTGACCTTGGGTGAATCACTTAAAGCTCACTGTGCCTCAGTCTTCCCATCTGTAAAAGGGGAATAATAATCACACTTATCTCGCGGGGTTGTCTGGAGACTGAAATAAGTTAATGCAAAGGCTTCCGAACAGCGCCTGACAACACCGAATCGTAGTTTTAAATCACCTCCTTGGCTCTTCCAGCTACTGCTCCGACAGACGGCCGGGGCAGCAGAGCACCGCGGGTTTTGCCAACTCATCCTCGCTGGGCAGGTCCTGCCACCCCTCCCCACCCCCCCTCGTCCCCGCCCCCGCCCCCGCCGGGGGCCTGAGTCACCAGGGCCTCCGCGTCAGCCGCGCCCCTCCCGCCCCACAACCTGCGGACTCACCCTGAGTCAGCCCGCCCGGGCGCTTCCACTGCAGGACGCGGCGCGGCGGAGGGGAGGCTGCGGGGCGCCCCCCGGCGGACAGCCCGAGTCCCGCGCGGGCCGCCGCGCGCAGGCCGCGGGGAGCGCGGGGCCGGACCACTCCCGGGTGGAGGAGACGCGCGCTCGCCCCGGCGGCCGCCCCCGCCGCCTGCGCGGAGTGGTACGGCCCGGCCCGGATTAAAGCTCGCGGGCGGCGCGGCGGCGGCGGCGTCGGCTGCTGGCGGCGGAGGAGCAATGGGGTTGCGCGCGGGAGGAGCACTGGGCAGGGCCGGGGCCGGGATCGGCCGGGGGGCGCCTGGGGGAGCCGGGCCCAGCGGCGGCGCGCAGGGCGGCAGCATCCATTCGGGCTGCATCGCCGCGGTGCACAACGTGCCTCTGAGCGTGCTCATCCGTCCGCTGCCGTCCGTGCTGGACCCGGCCAAGGTGCAGAGCCTCGTGGACACGATCCGGGTGAGGCCCGGGGAGGCGGGCCGGAGGGAGGGCTCCGCAGGAGGGAGGTCACACTGGACGCGAGACCGCACTGGTTCCAGGCGCTGTGCCGGAGCCCGGCATTTGCTGTGTGACCTTGAGCAAGGGGCTGGGCCTCTCTGGACCTCTGTTTCCTCTATTGGACTGGCAGGAGATTGGTGGAGATAATTTTAAAAACGATCGCTCACTCTATTTATAAAGATAGCCCTTGCAGTGCCCAGGAGCTGTTTCAAGTGCCTAAGCTTCGTGCCAGCCCTGTGAGGTAGATGCTACTACTGCCCCTCTTTCACAGATGAGGAAACTGAGGCACGGGAGGATTTTTTTTTTTTTTTTCCTTTAAGTAACATGTCCAAGGTTAGGCAGTTTGAAAGTGGCAGAGTGGCTCCAGCGCCCAGCTGCATGGCCACCACACTCTGGAGTTAAGCCGTGCTGTCATTTCTGGCAGTCACAGTCCGTGGCAGTGGGACTGGACATGTCGTGCCTGCTGGGAGGCCTTTGCTGGAACTGGACCTGGGAGAGGACAGGGGTAGCCTTATCATTGAGGGAGGGTGTTGAAGAATGGGGAAGTGATCCTGGCAGGAACTTTATGGGGGAAAGGAACGTGTGTCCGCTTAGGCCTGCAAGGGATCGCGTCACCTTTCCCCATCAGACCCTTGGTGGCTCCGTGAGACTCCCAAGTCCCCTCTGGACCCCTCTGCCACTCCCCAGAATGGTGTTCAGCCCTAGGGTTTGTACCACTGTACCTTTTGCCAGGAACTGCTGCCCCAGATAGCCACAGGGCCTGCTCACTCTCCTGGTTCAGGCCTCTGCCCCCTCTCTGTCCTTGCCTACACTGTCCTGGCCTCTCAAGATTTCTTCTTGTACCCGAGCTATTTCTCCATAAAGCACTTCTGTCCACCTGACTTATATATTTGTGTTTTATTGTCTGTCTTCCCCACCTCAGGTCAACTGCACAAGAGCAGGGACTTTGGTCATATCCTGGCTGTTCCTCAGCACTGACTAGCCGTGATGTCTGGCTTTTCCCGGAGGATCCACCCCTGAGCCTTTGCACAGGCTTCCCCCACCTGCCCTGCCAGGAACTCTTCCATCTCTTCTTCTTTTTTTTTTTTTAAGATTTTATTTATTTATTTGACAGACAGAGATCACAAGTAGGCAGAGAGGCAGGCAGAGAGCGGGGCTCCATCCCAGGACCCTGAGATCATGACCCGAGCCGAAGGCAGCAGCCCAAACCACTGAGCCACCCAGGCGCCCCTCTTCCATCTCTTCTTTACTGTTTCTAACTCCTTCTTGGTCTTGCTGTCCTAGTGTCAGTGTCTTCCCTGATGCCCCCTACCGGGTTAGTGGCCTGGGGTGGGGGTGGGGAGACAGACACCTGCATGCTCCCCAGCACAGCTCTGATCAAACTGGGTTTGAATGGCCTGTTTAGACACCTGTCTTCCATGCTTGAACCATATGCCGGGTGAGGGCAAGAACCAAGCCTGTCTTTGCTTAACCATATGTATTCATTTTCTTTTCTTTTTTTTTTTTTTTTTTTAAAGATTTTATTTATTTATTTGAAAGACGGAGATCACAAGTAGGCAGAGAGTCAGGCAGAGAGAGAGAGAGAGAGGGAAGCAGGCTTCCTGCGGAGCAGGGAGCCCGATGCGGGGCTCGATCCCAGGACCCTGAGATCATGACCCGAGCCAAAGGCAGCAGCCCAAACCACTGAGCCACCCAGGCGCCCCTATGTATTCATTTTCTATGGCAACTGTAACAAATTACCGGGAACCAGTGGCTTAAAACAATACAAATATATTAGTTCATAATTCTATAATTCAGAAGTCCAAAATGCGTCTCAGGGGGCTAACATCAAGGTGTCAGCACGGGCCACATTCCTTCTGGAGGCTTTGGGAGGAATCCCTTTCCTTGCCTTTCCCAGCTTCTAGTTCTTTGGCTCATGGCGTCTTTCCCCCGTCTTCAAAGCCAGCGACATCAGACCTCCTCTTTTGCCTTTTCCACTTTCAGGGATGCCAGTGATTATATTCAGCCCATCTGGATAACCCAGAATAATCTCCGTCTCAGAACCTTAACTTCATTCCATCTGCAAAGTCCCCTTTACCTTCCCAGGCTCCAGGGATTAGGATGTAGACGTTTTGAGGGGCCATGACTCCACCCACCCACCACTGTTCCCCCTGGTGCCCAGCACAAGGCCTGTCCAACACCAGCCCCTCGTTCATACCCCACTGCCGGACAGGCTGTGCTCTGTGCCTCACAGGCATCAGCTCTGTGACTCTTCACCTGCAGCCCCAATGAGCATCCACACCTATTTTACAGATGAGGAGTGGTGCTCGGAGCACTGAGCCCATTTGCTCCAGGTGTCTTGCGGCTCAGTGGAGGAGCTGAAATTTAGATGCAGGTGTTTTGGGGTCCAGAGTCCCCTCCTGTCCCTACTGGGACTTACGGTTTAGTCATCATTTCTGGAATAAATGGATAAATGAATCTATCAAATAAGCATAATAAAAACCCCGGGAGGGGGCTGCCTGGTGGCTCAGTGGGTTAAGCTTTTGCCTTCGGCTCAGGTCATGATCTCAGGGTCCTGGGATCGAGCCCTGTATTGGGCTCTCTGCTCAGCAGGGAGCCTGCTTCCCCCTCTCTGCCTGCCTCTCTGCCCACTTGTGATCTCTGTCTCTCTGTCAAATAAATAAATAAAATCTTCAAAAAAAAAAAAAAAAAAAAAACAAACGCATGGGCCAGTGGCAGGAAGCTCTCGCCTAATGTGGTCTCCCCACTGTGCTCCATCCCCTAGCCCGCCCTACCTCAGGCTTTACCCACCCTGCACCTGGCTGCTTAGGCCCCTAACAGGAAGTCAACCTAGATTCTCTTCTTTCTCTTCTCACATTCAGCCCTTCTGCCAGTCTTCTCAGAGTTGCCACCATGTTCCGAACCTGTCTGCCTCTCCCCGTCCTGGTCCACATCCTCATCCAGGACCACATCTTCTGCTGGATACCTGCGAAGGCCTCACCTTGGTTTCCCCTTTGTCCATCCCACCAAACTACTCTCTCATGACACCTTTCTAGAAGGGTCATCAAATCATGTCACCTTTTCACTGTTTAAAACACTCCAGGGCCAACCCACTGCTCTTAGAAACCAGCCTTGCACAGCCTGGCTTCTGCTGACATTTCTGACCTCTTATACTCCTCAACCTCCAGTCCAGTATGAGCACACTGGCCTCTTTGCCCTGCCTCCAGCAGGTGAACTTGTTCTGGCCTCGGGTCTTTCGCATTTGCTCTTCCCTCTGCCTGGAATGCTGTTCCCTCCGGTAGTGCAGAGCATACATTATTGAGCACTTTCCATGTGCCAAGCATTGTTCAGAGTGCTTTATATATGTTAGTTCATGTAACTCAACAGCTCTATGAGGGGGTCTCCTGTCTTCGTCCCTTTTTGATAGACAGGGCAGCAGAGGCACAGAGATTCATTGTCAAAGATCATGTACCAGTTAAGTAGCAGACCTGAGATTTGAACTTAGGCAGTCAGGGTCTGACTCTAAACATTTCACCTGTCTCTCTTCCCAGGCTGACTCCTCTGCGTTCAGTCTCTGCTTCCTTGTCACCTCAGAGAGCCCTCTTGGACCCCTGTCCCTGGCCCGTCAGCCTGTGTCACTGTCCTCATAGCATAGATCATTCCAGCTCTCACTTTCATTCCATCTGCCCCACCAGACCAGAGTCCCGTGAAGGCAGGGGCTGTGTCTGTCCCATTCTACCTCTGCTTTATTCCCAGAGTCTAGAACAAGGCCAGACAGATAGTGTGTATATGGTATAATAATAAACTGATAAATGTTTAACAACCTGGTCTCTAGGGGGGAGAAAGCCCTGATTGGTAGCATCTGTTCATTTCCCTGATGTAAATCACCATGGCTGATTTTCAAGCTACCGAGTTGATGAAAACCAGTGCACAGAATTCCTGAATATTTAACAGTTGCCTCTCACAAGCCAGCGGGAGCCAGCAAATACCCTATAGGAGCTCAGCACAGGTTAACGGAGTCTGCGTCGCAAACTGCCAAGCCTTGTGCCGTGCTCACTGACACTGTGCCCTCTTCTCCAGGAGGATCCAGACAGCGTCCCCCCTATTGACGTCCTCTGGATCAAAGGGGCCCAGGGCGGTGACTACTTCTACTCCTTCGGGGGCTGCCACCGCTATGCAGCCTACCAGCAGCTGCAGCGAGAGACCATCCCTGCCAAGCTTGTCCAGTCCACCCTCTCGGACCTCAGGGTGTACCTGGGCGCATCTACCCCAGACTTACAATAGCGGCCTCCTAGGCACCACCTGACACTCCCAAGAGCCCAGAAGACACACCCAGCCTCTGGGGGTGCTGGACCATGCAGGAAGCAGTCAGGGGCGCCATCTCTGTGCCCAGGGGGAGGTCTGACTCTGAGCACCTGTTTCACAAGCTGCGAGATCTTGGACTCGTTCCTGAACCATGTGGGAGCCCCAGATCCCACTGCTGCGGAAACGGGGCCCTCGAGGTATTCTTGAGAGAATGAAATGGAAAAGAAGATGAGTTTGGAGAGCCACCTGTTCCTGGCTCCAGATCCCCAAGGACAAGGCTCCTACGTTTTCATCCGTGTATTTCCCATTATGTGGAACACATTCAGCCACAAGTAAGGAAAGCCTAGGTTACAGTGGCTTAAGCAAAGAGAATTCTGGAGACAGGTGATATTGGTGCAGCACCCCAGCGAAGGCAGGGCTCGTATCTCTGATTCCTTTTGGCCTTCTCCTCGTTGCTTGTTACTTCATGGTCAATGATGGCTGCTATGCCTCCAGGAATCGTGGATGCGTTCAAGGAAGAAAGGTGTAGGGGCTGAGGGGGAGAATGGCCAAGCCAGCTGTTGACTTCTATCATGAAGTCAGTCCTTTCTCAAAGGGCTGTTTCCTGTTCTGTCCCCCTGCGTATTTCTACTTAGGTCTCCTTGGCCCAAACCAGCTATTGCCACCCCTGGCTACAAAGAAAGCTAAGATGGTAGGGTTTAGAATTGTTATAATTAGACCATTCATAGCCCGTCAGGGACTGACACACCACTTCCTAAAATAAAATTGGAATCCTACTACCAAGAGAGAAATAAGGAATTGTGTACCGGTTAGTCTTTGCTGTGTAACAGACCTTCTCCAGACTTGACCACTAAAAGCACGTCATTCATTTGCCTACAGTTCTGTGGGTTTGCAATATGGGCTGGGCACACTGGGACAGTTGTGCTGGTCATGCCCAGTGTCACTCCCAAGGCTGCGCGCACTCAGCTGTTACCTCGGGTAGGGCTGGATGGTCTAAGGTGGCCCCACTCACTTGCCTGGCATTTGGCAGGCCCAAGGCTGGGTGACTTGGTCCTTGTCCATGCAGTCTCGCCAGCAGGTTTGCTCAGGCGTATTGACATGGCTTCAGAATATCACGAGAGCAAAAGTAGAAGCTACAAGGTTTCTAGTCCTAGGCCCAGAATTGGTACAACATCCCTTGCAAAGTTCTTTGGATCAAAGCAAATCATACAGCTGGCCTGGATTCAAGGGGTGGCAAAATTACCTCTTACCGGGAGCAACCACAAAGAATTGGTAGCATTTTTTCATCAGTCACAAATGGTTGCATAGAGGCAAAATACCGTTTCTCTCATTTTGCTCCAGACCTTGATCTGACTGAGCTGAAGTCACTAAGAAATTGTCCTGGCCCTTAAATCTAGGGGAGGAGGTGATGGGGCAGGTGGATCTCTCCCAGAACTGGGCCTGCTCTACCAGAGGCATCTGTCAAGGTCTGCGTGGTGGGATGGAGGTAGGCCAGATGAGACATTCCAAAGGGGTTTCTGGAAACAAGAGTCCTGGGTGAAGGGAAGAATGACAGGAAGGGTGCAAAGTGAGTCAGGCCTTGCTCTCACTGTCCTGCTAAGGGAGCTCCGTCCCTGGATATTTTCAAGCCTCAGTTTCCCCAGCTTAGTAACCAGGACAACAGCTTTCCCACCCATTCTCTGTCCCAGGGAAAGATGACTGAGGTGACCAATTTAATGTAAAATGAATGTAGTCCTAAATGCAGTGTTATATTCAGGACATCGTTGGGAAAATTGGAGATCTGAATAAGGTCTGGATTTTACTTAATAATAACATACAAATGTCAGTTTCTTCATTTTGACAAATGTACATGTGAAGGGTAAAGTGATGGTGGGGTAGGCTGGGTGCAGAATTTGCACTCTTTACTCTTTTTGCAACTTTTCTGTAGATCAAAAATCACTCCCAAATAAAAGCTTATTTAATAAAAATGAGGGAGTGTAATTGCTTCAGACTGCCGGTTTAGGTTCTCAAACAGGTTTGCTAAAACACAGAGGGCTGGGCCCTACCCCCAGAGTCTCTGATTTAGCAGGTCTGGAGTGGGGCTTGTGGATTTGCTCTTCGAAGGAGTTTCCGGAGCTACTTCTGCTGCTGCTGTCCAGGGACCGCAATGCAGACTGAGGCCATGATTTTCAAATATGGTGACACCCCCTCCACCCATATTGGGCTGAGTTACAGGATTAGCCCATGTTACCGGATTAGCTTGTGCGCCCACCGGTTTGTCATAGGACATTGGACAAGCCCCTCCCTGGAGGTTTTTTCCAAGCTGTCAAATGGACTGTCTACCCCTGAGATTTGTACCAAGGGTCAGGAAGCTGAGGGCAGGTTTTGTAAACTGCCGTCACGAGATGCCGCTGGTTCATGTGAGTGATTACTGCCTCCTGACCCACGGGTCTAGGGTACCAGAATGGTCGCCCCTTCCTGAAAAAGCTTTTCCTTCTTACAGAAGACCCAAGCAGGCAGCACCAGGGGCCTGCATCTAGACAGGGAGAGGGCGGTGCGAAACAGACTTGAAGTGGGAGGGATTGGTCATTCTTTTACTATTATATGTTTTTTTAAATTTAAATCCAATTCGCCAACAGAGAATACATCGTTAGTGTTGGCTGCAGATCTCGGTGATTTCATCAGTTACACACGCCACCCAGAGCTCACCATGTCATTGCCCTCGTTAATGTCCATCACCCAGTTACCCCATCCTCCCACCCACCTCCCCTCTAGCAACCCTGTTTGTTTCTTTCTTTTTTCTTTTTAAGATTTTTTTTTATTTACTTGACAGAGAGAGATCACAAGTAGGCAGAGAGGCAAGCAGAGAAGAGAGAGGGAAGCAGGGTCCCTGCTGAGCAGAGAGCCTCATGCGGGGCTGGATCCCAGGACCCTGGGATCATGACCTGAACTGAAAGCCAGAGGCTTAACCCACTGAGCCACCCAGGCGCCCCCTGTTTGTTTCTTAGAATTCAGAGTCTCTCATGGTTTGTCTCCCTCTCTGATTTCTTCCTGTCCAAGAAGAGCAGTGTTCTGAAACCCGCTGATGGCTCTCGGTGGAGGCTGGGAGCTGCATTTTTCTCTTGCGCCAGGAGGTGGCGCTGCTTTCTGGCCGGCCAGAGCGGGGCGGGGCCTCCTGCGTGCAGAGCAAGTTCTGGGGGAAAGGGGTGGAGGCAAGGGCCTGGCTGCGAGGGAGGTGCACCAGGTGCCCAGAGAAGCCAAAGGCTTGAGGAGACCTGGCTGGGAGTTTTAGGTTCTATTTACCCTGTCCCCTACTGCTCTGTGGTCTCACATCATGGCCTCTCCTCTAGTCTACACCGTGGGGGGCAGGGGCTAAGCCAGATGGTCTCAAGTTCAGCAAAGGTGGTACCTCTTGCAAGCTTCTGGATACTTCAGGCTAAGCCACATGCCTCTTCTGGGCTTCCCAGTCTGTGTGACCCCCACCCAGACAAACCACTGCCCGCCGCCCCCAGGAACTCAGTTCCAGTGAAAGTGTGTAGGGACCCCGTAGGCCCCTTGCTGCCCTGGAACCCACCCCCAGTCACCATGGAAGACTTAACATGGTTTTTAATTTCACAAGTTAGATGTGTGTGATTCACCTTTTAAACACTGAGATATTAAAATGCTAAATAATTAAAAATTTTAAAAAAGAGAGGCAAGCTGAAACACACTTGAGTCCTAGTCCTGGTGGTCCCTTTGCCCTCCCCACATTTGGGACAGTTGCCTTCATGACTTTGGCATAGACCCTTCCAGACCTTTTTCGAACTTTGTAGTAGTGTAGTGTGTAGAGTACAATAAAGCATGCTTTTCTTTTTTACATTATTTTGCAAATTGCCTTTCTCCGCCCCCCCCCACCAGCACTCTGCCATTCACTCCATTATTTGCCACTCTTTGCTGTCCACCCCATTAACTGTCTTTGCTCGTCTCCCAGAGTCTCCCTCATTCTGGTCACTTCCTCAGAGGGGCCTCCCCTGACCATTCTGTCTAAATAGTCTCCTTCCCCATCATTCTGTCACCTTCCTCGGCTTTATTTTCTTTGTGGCATTTATCACACTCTCTGAAATTATCTTGTGTCTGTTTCTGTCGGTCTCACCGGCTAGAAAATATTCTCCAGGCAAAACTTGATCTGTCTTATCACTGTAGGCCCACCGCCCAAAACATAGTAAGTGTTGAATAAATATTGGTTGGATGACCAAATTCCATGGAGGTGTGGCTCATTCTTTATTTATTTATTTTTTTATTTAACAGAGGGAGAGAGAGAGATCACAACTAGGCAGAAAGGCAGACAGAGAGAGAGGGTGAAGCAGGCTCCCTGCTGAGCAGAGAGCCTGATGCGGGGCTCAATCCCAGGACCCTGAGATCTGAGCCAAAGGTAGAGGCTTAACCCACTGAGCCACCCAGGCGCCCCTCATTCTTTTAATTGATATGTGGCATCCCAGGGTCTGAATATCAACTCTTCCTAGTCACTCTCCTATTAATGGAAGTTTGAGCTTTCCAGCTTTGCTGCTACAGACAACCTCCGCTGTCACTCTCAAGTTCTTTCTCAGCTGTATCGCTGGGAAAGGGACTGCGCCCTGACCCATAGCTCAGATTCTGACTTCTAAGGTATAAGCAGATTGCTCTGCAGGGTGGCTGTTGCAGGGGTGTTTTCCTCCAGCGGAGCTTGGAGGAGCTGCTTTGCTTCCCTGCACTCCAGCCAGTGCTTCTTAACCTTTTTTTGGGTCACAAACATGGTTGAGAATCCAGAAAAAGCCAAAAGCCCTTTCTCCGGGACACACAAATACATTGGGCCATTCCTGGGGCTCCTTGGACTTGATGGTCTCATCTCGCAGCAGACCCTGTATGGAATGTTCGAAGCCTAATTATCTGACGGTAGGGACGGGAGCCCTGAAGCACACACAGATGGGGGTGTGAATGGGTGAATAAGTGGGATGTAGCTTTGTGGGGTTAGAGAAAAGTGTTCAGATCTAATCTGCCTCCAGTCAGAAAAAAACACTGTGGGGAGACAGGGAAGGATTCTAAGAGGCTAGGCTGCTCCACCTGTCAGCCGTGAGAAGCCAGAGAGAGAGCCTCAGTCTGGCATCGAGGGTCAAAGTGGGGAAGCAGGCAGAGACCCTGACTCCCCTGGGCCAGAAGAGGCTGCAAGGCCTTCATCCCTGTCTCCCGCACGCATGCGTGTTTACAGCCGTAGTTGCTAGCCCGCTTGCCTGCTCTGCCCAGACGGTCCCATCGGACTCCAGCATTCCCGCCGAGCAGGAAGGTAGGGAGAGCTCATCTCCGAAAGGCCATCCTCAGAATCGTGACTTCCACGCTTGACAAGGTGGTCCCGACAGGTGGACGGGGCAGACATTATCTTCCGTCTGGGAAGGATGGGTAAAGTGAGGCCGAAGCGGTGCGGCGACCGCCCCCAGAGCGGTTAACCGCCGGCCCGCACACACCGACCCCCGCCGGCCATCCGCCCGGCCCTCCCTCGCGGCCCCTTCCCCGGGCCTGACCCCCGGCGCTGCCTGACGGATGACCTCAGCTGCCGCCAATCCATTGGTTCCAGCTCCCGGGGGGGCACGCAGAACAAAGCGCGCTTTGTGGCGGGGCCGTCCCCTTGCCCCGCGCGTCCGCCGCCGGGACCCCCTCCGGAACTCCGAGCGACGCCCCCCGGCCGACAGCCGTGTAATGTCTTCCAGGCCGCGCGGCTCCTGCTAGAGCCCGAGGGCCGCGCTCGCCTCCCCCACCCCCGGGGAGCTCCCTGGGGCAGCCCAGGGGCCCCGCTTGGCCCCCCAGGCTGCGGGATTGGGGGCGCCCCCAGCGGGAGGTTTTGTTAGCCGCCAACCTGTCCTTGCGGAGGGAGCCGGGGGACAGGAAGACTCGGCGCCCATGGCCCTGGCTATGGCTGCGGGGCAGGTGCTGTCCCCTGATAGCTTTCTGCTCTAACCCCCGGAGCGACCCTATGGGGTGGAAAAGGCTATTAATGGCGGTGGTGGTGTCCTTGTTTCAATTACTATAATTGTCATTGTTTCAGGGTTGTGAGCCGGCGGGTCGCTTTAGATTCCTACAGACCTGGGTTTGAACCTTGACTTTGCCACCTCCTGTCAGTGGACGGGTTCACCTCGCAGGACAACTGCTGTAGCAGCCAGCATTTCTTGAGCACTACTGTGTGCCACACACCACTGAGAGCTTACAGGCTTTATTTAATTCATTTAATCCTCCAACGACCTTAGGAGGGAGGAGGTATTATCCTCCCCTTACAGAGGAGGGAACCCTGCCTACCCCCCAGACAGATTCATTGCCCTGAGCCTCAGTCTTCTTGTCTGTACAATAGAACTTCAAGGGTGGTCTACTCTCATCGCTCCTCCTTCCAGGTGAGGACACAGGGGCTGGGAGCAGGGTTGCCCAAAACATCCAGCATGTCCTGCCCCTAAGGCCCTCTGTCTTTTGAGGATTTTCCATGGAAGGTACATCTGCTGTGGCTGTGCCTCCCCACAGGCTTGGAGGGGAGGGAGAAGTAGGAGGAGGATCTGCCTGTAGCTGGAAACCCTTCCCAAGGGCAAGTTTCACTGTCCTGTCCCACGCTTAAGGGATGATGGGGTGATGGCAGAAAGAGAAGGAAACCATGCTCAGGGAAGAGACCAACAGGTCACAGACAGAGCTAGGCAGGGTTGGGGCTCACTGCCCCTCCAACCTTCACACACCTCCCTGGACTTGCACCCTCAAATTGGTGTCAGAAACACACACCAGCCAATGTTCCAGGTGCTGGGTCATCAGAGAATAAAAAAGATGGAAATGTCTGTTGTCTTGAGGTACATCCAGGGGAGATGGGCAAGAAACACACACGAAACATTTAAAAAGTGTAAAATGCAGTATCTGATAGTGATACATGCTATGAGAAAAGAGCAAGGGAAGAAGAAAGAATGAGATTGAAAATATTGACTTTGTTAAAGTGGTTGGCTTCTCTGAGTTGTTCAGGCATTCACCTGAACAGAGAGGAAAGAAGCCCTGCAGACATCAGAGGGAAGTGTGTTCTAAGCAGAAGGAACAGCATGTACAAGGGTCCTGAGGTAGGAAACTGCTTAGTGTGTCCAAGAAACACCAAGAAGGTCACTGTGGTAGGGGGCAGCCTGGGTGGGACAAACAGATGCTGGGGTTGGACAGGGGAAGAGGTGGGAGAGGTCAGCACCATCAGCTTGAGAAGGGCATCTCAGGTGGTGAAGACTTTGATTTTTCCCTCTAAGTGATCTGGGAGCCATTTGAGACTTTGAGCAGAGGGGAGACCTGGGCTGGCTCTGGCTGCTGAGTGAAGCAGAAATGGGAAGGGGATAGAGGGGGAGTCTACTGCTGTCACCAGGGCCAGATGGTGGCTGGTGAACTGGACCAGAGTACAGAGAAGGGATCAGAATCCAGATGTAACAGGAAGATGGAGTCCCAGAATTTTCCAGTGGATGGAACTGGATGTGAGGGATAAGACAGGAAGAACCTCAGTAATCCCCAAATTTGAGAGTCCACCAGTCCTTTCCAGAACCTTCCCTGCAGACCAGAATGTAGACAGAGTCTCCAAAGTGAATCCCATTCCCTCTGGTGCCCTGGTGGACTTGGCCAAGAACAGAACACACAGTAGGTCCTCTGGTTCCCCAAGAGCACAGTGAGGAGCTGAAGTTAGAAAAACATCTGTCAAAACCCATCAAGAGCCTCCTTCACAATATGGGCCACTTGGGACAGGCGGGCTTCATCTCATCTTCAGGGACCATTGTTTTTGAATCATTAAATCTATTTGCTTTTGTTTTACATTAAAAAAATTATTTTAAGGAAACTTGAGTCAGCCAGACTAAATGGAAAATCAGTAGCACGTGACATAAAGAAATGTGCCTATCAATACAAATAGTGTAAACACAAGAGCCTAACCAACTTCTCCAGATCGGGCCGAGGCTGCTTTCTCTTTGTAGCCAGTGTCTGAAAGACCCACGTCCACCAACCCAGGGCTCTCTTCTTGTAGGAGTCAGAAGTGAAAGTGAATGAGAAAGGATTCATCCTCTTGCTTTCTGTATCCTTACCTTTTTTTTTTTTTCAGTTTTATTTAACAACCAGAAAGCCCTTATGATATTATTTAAATGCTTCCCAAACCTGAAGCCAACTAATACAACATGTAGGTATACTTATTACCCCACTTTGCAAATAAAGAAACTGAGGCTCAGAGACACGAGGTCCCTTGCCCATAGTCACACAGCACAGAAGAGGCAGAGCCAAGATTCAAACCCTCCTCTCATTGTGGAAGCCATCATTGGACCACCACGCTGTCTGTCTCTTGAAGGCATTTCTTTATCACTTGGGAATCACTGAGCTTCTGGAACTAGAAAACCCCTCAGTTAATTTTAATGCAGTAAAAATGTCTACTAAAATTTAAGTATATCATACCACCCCTTGCTTAAAAGTGTTTGAGGATTGATTTTAAAAACAATCCCAGACTCCTCATGGTCAATGCCCTGACAACCGGCAGGTTGTCCTGTCCAAAGCCTGACTGCCTTTGTTTCCAGTTTCTCTTGCTGCAGCCTGGAATGCCTTTCCACTGGTTTTTCTGGCTCCTTCACATCCTTCAGGACTGAGCTCAAATGTCAGCTCCTTAGAGAGGCTTTCCCTGTTTCCTCATCCTCCCATCGTCTCCCCGGTATTCTCACCCTGTTCTTTTTTCCCTTTGCAGCTTGTAGTTATTTTGATTATTCGTCTATGTACTTGTTCTTTTTCCTGCTGCCCCACCATAGTACAAGCAAGCAGAATCTGGTGGTTGCATCAGCTGGGCATCTGAAACAAAAAACTCAGAGTAGAGCAGATGGGTGGCATTTGTGCTGTCCCCAGATAGGAGAGTAGATGTGTCTGTGGAGTGCAAAGGGCAGGGGACCACAGGAAAATGAACTTAATATGAGAAAAGGTCTTTCTCGGGACGCCTGGGTGGCTCAGTTGGTTGGACGACTGCCTTCGGCTCAGGTCATGATCCTGGAGTCCCGGGATCGAGTCCCGCATCAGGCTCCCAGCTCCATGGGGAGTCTGCTTCTCTCTCTGACCTTCTCCTCGTTAATGCTCTCTCTCACTGTCTCTCTCTCAAGTAAATAAATAAAATCTTTAAAAAAAAAAAAAGAGAGAAAAGGTCTTTCTCACAGTCCTAGTGTTCAGGCGATGGAAAGGACAATGTCAAAAGGTAGTGAGTGTCCCATCACAGGAGCTATGCAAGTTGAGATAGGCCAATACCTGATCATGACCGCCTGAGATATGGGGATTATGTAGAATGGACTCATTACCATACATGGGGATAGATAATCATTCACTTGCTCATTTCATTCATTCATTCATTCATTCATTCTGTCTCGTATCTATTTATTCATTGACTCCATGTTTCCCCAGCTTTACTATGTGTTAAACAATCATCATGCTTTTGGGCACAGCCACAGAAGATCTGCACTTAATATCTTAAGTACATATATATTATGTACATAATATCTCCCGTCAGCCTTGGGAGGCTGTATGTGTTCTTAAATCAACTTTATTGAGGCATAATGTACATACAACAGAATGCATTCATTTAAAGCATACTGTGCAGTACATCTTGACAAATATACACACACCCATGTAGCCACCACCTCTATCCAGACTCCACCACCACCACAAGTTCCCTCGTGCCCCTTTGCTGCCAGGCCCCCCATTGCCACCCTGGTCCCAGACCGTCACTCTATCAGAAAGTGTCAAACACTTCAGAGTTTCCCAAAGACCAGTTAAGCACCACTGCTCCCCCCAGCAATACCCAAACAAAAATGAAAAATCAGAATTCCTTCCCACAAATAAAAAGTAACTGACCTAACTGAATAAAATGGAAATGAAATAATATTCTCAAATTCTAGCTGGTACCATTGCCTGCAGACTAGCTTCCTCCGGGTTATAAAAAGAAAGACACAGCGAGACAGAGAGATCCACAGGTGTTAGAAAGGTGCACTTGGCATCCCTGGAGATGCTCCTTGGCCTGTGGGAAGGCCTGGCAGATAGTGAAGAAAGAATGAATTTCTCACCATGGATGGATTATTTAAGACCCTGCTGCGGTTCACTCCTATTCCCTTCTGTCCACCCCCACCCTCACCACAGTGATGCAGTTTCCACATTTGGGACACATGGCAGCTCCTCATCTCCTCTTTCATCCCCGCACGCATTCATATGTTCCCCTAACAAGGGCTGAGTAGCGACTGTGGGCCAGCTGCTGCAGCTACAGAGAAAAAGCTATGTTCTGGTAACCATGTCAGTCTTGAAGGTGGGATAGTGCCCAGTGCATAGGAGATGCTGAGCAAATCTATTGAATGGGTTGCTGTGAGAGGAAAGACACAAATACTGTATTCTTTCTGCTACTCTAGGCTGTTCCTCTAACAAAATCTGCATGGAGTAATCAAGGAGGACTTCCTTGGGGAGGTGGACTTTGAACCCACACTTGACCACCTCCTTCCACTCATTCTGCTTCCACTCACTTGACAGGTGCAGAAATGGGGACATAGAGGTAAAATGACTTGCTCAAGGCCACACAGGAAAAGAAAAGGAAGTGATAGATGGGCAGAATCTAGGACTCAGGATTTCAGCCTACAATTTCCCCCAAGGGCTGTGCCAGGTCTCAGGCCAGCAGACAGGAAAGCAAGCCTGGGGAGGGGCTTCTAGGCCCTGAGTCTGGAATCCATTTGCTCTGGCCCAGTAATGTTTTCCCAGGGAGAAGTGGGAGGCCCTGGCCCTGCCCCTCTCTGTACCCCCCCTCCCCACCATCTGCTCCCTGTTTATTTATTTATACTTAAGTCTCACCTCCCAACCCTGCCGGGGGCACCAAACATACCCGGCATCCCTGCAGAGAGGGGAATGAGGGGGAGAAAGGCACTGTCAGCCCCCATGGCCAGGGGAAACCCAGGTCTGAGCGCTTCCCAGCCCTACTGCCCCTATGGGGATCAGCCGGGATGACGGGGTTCAAATCCCAGCTAGCTTTTGACTGCTCTGCACTTCCATCTCCTCTTCTGTAAAATGGGGTTAATAAGAGTAATCACCTTGTGGGGTTGGTAGTGAGGATTCAGTAACGTGCGTGGACAGGATCTAGCACAGACATACGCAATGAGTGTCTGTGTTGTATTGTGTGACCTTGCATAACAAACTATCCCTCCGGCCTATCCCTTGTTTCTGCAACGCGCAGCTAGCCATTCCCTCCAAGGAGCTCCAATGGCATGTCCCAGGACTTGCCCTGTCCCCGTCCCCTCCCCAGAACCCACACCCCTGGTGTTGGAATCATTGACGCCAGCCCCCCGCCTCCAGTCCATA
Organism: Mustela nivalis; assembly: GCF_964662115.1. Classification (NCBI taxonomy): domain Eukaryota; kingdom Metazoa; phylum Chordata; class Mammalia; order Carnivora; family Mustelidae; genus Mustela; species Mustela nivalis. Next base: position 117,843,184 of record NC_139027.1, read on the forward strand.
CTGCCCTCCAATAATCTCATTTGCAGGGAAGGCAAACCAACACCTTTTCTGTCCCAGCACAAGGCCAGGGCAGCACTTCCAGCAATCTACCTTGGCTCCCTGAATGGCACCCTCCAGAAGGCTTAGCACCCTGCAGGGTGCTGACACATGGGCCATGGCTGTGAATTCCAGCAAACTGTGCCCAGCTGCTCCTTAAGGACCATCAGCTCAGGGTCTGTCTGCTGGGAAGGAGCTGCTGGCCCTGGCTGCTCCCGGGGCTCTGTTCCGGACCATCCCCCACGTAACAGCCTCCTCCTCCACCCCGGGCTACCGTGGACTGTGTGCAGTCCTTCTCTCTGTGCCCCATTCTGCTATCTGAGCCTTTAGACTCCAATCTTGTCCCCATTCCCCTTGCTGAGTGTGCAGCCCTCGATCTGAACCCCACCCTCCCTCTGCTCTGCTAGTTCCTTTTCTGCGCCCCCAGCCTCCCTCTGAGACCCTGTCACCTTCACCAAGTCCCCTGCCTGTTTCCCTGAACCTCATTCTTCTCTCTGTCACATCTCCTCTGAAGGTCCTCTTCCCTCACTGAGCCCTACTTCTCTACCCTCCCTCCCCTCTCTCCGAGCCCCCATGTGTCCACAGCCCCCGACCCCCTTGCACACCACACAATCCTTGGGAACCCCCACTTGAGATGCACATGCCATCTAAAGGCTGTTCAGGGGTCCCGGGGCATCTAAGCCAACTTCCCATTCTGGGGACCACACTGCGCTGAAGAGGCCATGGTAGGGGTGTGGGGGAGATTTCTGCAAAAGAGAAAGGAGAACAAGCAGGCAGAGCTCAGGGGCCACCCGGCTAGGGAGGGAGCACCCATCATCCCAGGACCAGGAGCAGAGACCAGCCCGGGGCTGTGACAGGGCTCACCTAGAGTGGAACCCAGAAGCTCCAGGCACCCCATTCCAGAAACCCTATTGGGTCAAGAAGCCTGACCCCAAGTGCTGGGTTCCTTCTGGGGTGGGGAAAGTCAGGGAAGATGGATAGGGCCTCCATACTAGAGAGGGACTGAGCAATGCGAGGGTTAAGAGGCCACTGAAGGGCCATGGAGAGATATACTGGCCCTGTCCCACTGCCTGCTAGACCTCTGGGAAGCCTGTTTCCTCCTCATCGCCCCAGGGAAATTGAGGCTCAAGAAGAAATACCATCTGCCTGACTCTCACAGGAGGGCCTGGGCTGCCGTTGGACTAAGCAGGGTACATTTTATATCTTAACTTCTCTCTGCTACACCCCAGATCTCCTAGGCCAAGGGAAAGGAGAGGGCATGGGGGAGCCCCACCCCACATGAGCGTGGGTGGCAGGGTCGGGGGAGCCGAAGTTCCAAGGAGAGTGGGAATGGTGGGGGAGGCGAAGATGAGGCAGGTGTCTCTGGGATCCTCTATCCTCCCCTTCCTCAGGCCTCTATCCCCCACCCAAGTGGGCCCCTGACCCCCCCAACTCTGTTCTCATCTGGCCTCCATGTGCTCAGCCTGCACCTGAATACACACTCCCCAACGATCCGTCTTGGGCTGTCAGAGGATCAATGGGGCTCCCAAGGCCTGGCCCAGCAGGGAGCTGGAGGGAAGTCCCTAACAAGAGCTAAGAAGGGGACCACGGAGTTTCGGGATGCAGTGGGGAGAAGCCCAGCTGGGAACAGAGATGTGAGCTTGGGTCTGGCATCTTGTTGGGGCAAGCCCCTGGAAGGCCTGATTCCCCAATGGGGAGACCTGTCAACTCCCTTATCCAGGGGTCCTGGACAGGCTTCCAAGTCTGTTTTGCCTTCTAGCTTTGGGGACCTGGCCCTTCACCACTCTGGGCCTCAGTTTCCTTATTTGTGAACATCCAGGGATCGCATCTCAGGTGGACATAAGGTTCTAAAATCACTAAGAGGTCTCTCTTTATGAGCAAAAGAAAATGGCCTCCAAAATGTTAAGTGAAATAAAGCAAGAGGCAGAGAAATATGTATATTCACCCACCTTCCATGTGCATAGAGCTCTAAAAGAGGATACAGGATACATGTGTGTATCAGCCTCCCTGTGCATGGAACAATCTGGAAGGACATAAGAAATAGCAACAATAGGAATGGCACAGGGAAAGGACTTGGGCGGCTGGGGAGAAAGTAGGAGGGAGATTTGCCTTTCATTTCTTTATATTGTTGAATTATTGGCCCATATTCATGGATTCTTGGTCAAATAATAATTACATTTAATGCAAAATATATCATCCTGCTAGGAAGTATATGGGTAGGAAGTATGAAGAGAAGCAGAATATTTGGGGCGCCTGGGTGGCTCAGTGGGTTAAAGCCTCTGCCTTCGGCTCGGGTCATGATCCCAGGGTCCTGGGATCGAGCCCCGCATGGGGCTCTCTGCTCTGCAGGGAGCCTGCTAACTCCTCTCTCTCTCTCTGCCTGCCTCTCTGCCTACTTGTGATCTCTGTCTGTCAAATAAATAAATAAAATCTTTAAAAAAAAAAAAAAAAAAAAAAAAAAAGAAGCAGAATATTTGCAGAGTCTTATTGTATCACCACCACAGATATTTATTAATTAGAAAGAGAACTAGAGGGGTGCCTGGGTGGCTCAGTCGGTTAAGCGTCTGCCTTCGGCTCATCGTGATCCTGGGGTCCTGGGATCGAGCCCCATGTTGGGCTCTCTGCTCAGCGGGGAGCCTGCCCCCCCCACCTGCCTCTCTACCTACTTGTGATCTCTATCGGTCAAATAAATAAATAAATAAATAATCCTCAAAAAGAGAGAGAGAGAGAGAGAACTAGAGCCTCTTAGTGGAGAAAACTGGCAGATAACACCTTATCAGGTGATCAAGGTGAACACCACTAGCAAGGGGGCAAATTGACATCTTGGCCCCCCCAACAGGACACACTGCAAAGTCCACAGCATCACTGCTGTGACATTGTAGCCCAAAGTGCCTGATCTGAATCTAATCATAAGGAAATAACAGAAAAACCCAACTAGAGAGACCAATTACAAAACAAATTGTCTGGGGCGCTTGGGTGGCTCAGTGGTTTAAAGCCTCTGCCTTCGGCTCAGCTCATGATCCCAGGGTCCTGCAATCGAGCCCTGCATCGGGCTCTCTGCTCAGCGGGGAGCCTGCTTCCTTCTCTCTCTCTGCCTGCCTCTTTGCCTACTTATGATGTCTGTCTGTCAAATAAATAAATAAAATCTTAAAAAAAAAAACCGGTCTGAGCATATGAAAAAATGTCAAATTCATAAAAGTAAAACACACACGCACACAAACAAAAACAAACAGAAAGCCCTGAGGAACTATTCCAGATAAAAGGAAACTTAAAAAAAAAAAAAAAAAAAAAAAGCCTAAATGCAACATGTATCCTGGATTGGATACTGGATCAGAAAAAAAAGAAAAATGTTTTCTGTTTGTTTGCTATGAAGGATATTAGTAGAACAATTGGCAACATTTCACTAAGTCTATAATGTAGACAATAGTATTGCAACAATGTTAATGTCCTGATTTTTGCATCTGTACTGTGGTTTTATTAAAGAGTGTTCTTGTGTTTAGAAAATATACATGGAATAATTTAGAAGAGGCATCCTGTCTGCAATTTAGCCAGACAGAAATGTAAGCAGAATATAAATGTAGCAAGGGTAGTAAAATGTGAACATTTGAGGAATCTGGGTGAAGGTTTACAGGAGTTCTTTGGACTAAGTTTGCAACCTTTCTGTAAGTCCAAAATTGTTTCAAAATAAAAAGTTCAAGTATAGATAGAGGTCACTGGCCTAGCTAACATCTAGTAGGTAAATGTGGTGTCCAGTTGCTATCACAGAAGTGAGGATGAAATTTGACTGTGTGTGCCAAGCACTTACACAGCACATCTGCCTACTAAATGGTAGTATTTATTAATATAATGGAATATTATATTATAATATTATAAGATGCAATATTATTAATATAATGGAATATAATATTATAAGATATAATATGTTATTAATATAATGGAATATTATATTAGCAAAAAAGAACTACAACTGCCTGCCTCAACAGACAGATCTTCAAAGCATATTGTGGAAGAAAAAAGAAAGTAAGATAGGATACACATTATAAAGACAAATGTATCTATTAAATCATGAGCATTCTATGAACGAAACATAATTCTCTATATTGTGTAAGGATTTCTTCTTTTAAAAGATTTTATTTATTTATTTGAGAGAAAGAAAGAGATCACAAGTAGGCAGAGAGGCACAGAAGGAGGGGGGAAGCAGGCTCCCCACTGAGCAGAGAGCCTGATGCAGGGCTCGATCCCAGGACTCTGAGATCATGACCTGAGCCAAAGGCAGAGGCTTAACCAACTGAGCCACCCAGGCACCCTGTGTAAGGATTTCTATGTATGTAGTAAAGTTAGAACATTCAGGGGAATAATAATCAGGATAGTGGTTTCTCTGGGGTGGAGAGGGGGATTCCTATTGGGAAGGGCTGCAGGACCCTTCTGTATTAGCTAGCTCTCCCGTGTAACAACCCGGCAGCATGATGCTTTAGAACAGTGATATTTCTTAGTCATATCTTAGTCACACTGTCTCCTAGTATCTAAGGGTCAGGAATTTGGGAGTGGTTTAGCTGGGCAGTTCTGGTTCTTAGGTTGCGTTCACAGGTCACCTGTGGCTGTCCTCATCTGAAGACCTGACTGGCTGGAGAATCTGCTGCCCGAGGAGCTCATCTGCACAGCTGGCAGGTTGATACTAGCAGTTGGCTAGGGGCAGAGGGCAGGAGAAAGGAGAGGGACTCAGTTCCTTTCCACATCAGCCTCTCCATGGGATCTGAATTCCATCACATCTTGGTGACTGGATTGCAAAAGCGAGCACTGACAGACTGGCTAGTTGCCCTCTGAAGTTCTCCCAACCCTTCCTATCTCCCAACACCTGGCTCCTTTCCCCAGAAGCATCCACTTGGATTCGTTTCTGAAATATTCTTACACAGAGATACCACTTGTTTATAAATGTATAAGCAGGGGCACCTGGGTGACTCAGTTGGTTGAGTGTCTGATTCTTGGTTTCTGCTTGGGTCATGATCTCAGGATCATGAGATCAAGACCTGCATCAGGCTCCACACTCAGCGGGGAGTCTCCCTGAGATTCTCTCCCTCTACCTCTGCCCTCCCCCTACCCATGCTCTCTCCCTCTCAAATAAAACAATCTTAAAAAAATAAAAAAAACAAACATATATGCAAATACATACACTTTTATTCCTCCCTAATGGAAGCCTATTATACACACCCTTTTATATCATTTCTGCCCCCATGCAAATATACTTTGCAGATTCTTACATAGTCATACATAGGAAACTTCAACATTTGTTTTCATGTCTTAATAAGTATACTGTCATGTGGATGAGCTGTAATTTATTCAACAACCCTCCTTTTATGGACATTCATTTTGTTTACCTGCTATCACTTTTTAAGCTTCAAATGTACAGAATTGAGTTAAAAAAAAAAAAAAACGTCCTCAGTTCACAGCAGATTATCATTGTTGACCCCTACATGCCTCTCCTTTGTTTTATTTTTCTCTATATATTCTTTTTTGTCCCATTTCCCCTTCTCATTTTCTGCTTCTCCATAGACCTATTCTAATGGGTCCCATGTGTTCCTTGTTGTGTCAGTCTTCCTGAAAAACACAGTATGCTTGCATGGCTATTGTTGCTTTCTGGATATGCATTTTAATTCATTTTCACTCTGGTCTTCATTCCTGCTTAATATTGGTCTGGGTTGTGGCTTGACTTATGGCGTCTAGATACTGACTAGGACTCCTTGGTTTGCAGTCATGTGTTTTCCCCTCTACTACCCCAGGAACTGGCACCTTGCTGGTCTTTTTTTTTTTTTTTTTTTTTAAGATTTTATTTATTTATTTGACAGACAGAGATCACAAGTAGGCAGAGAGGCAGGCAGAGAGAGAAGAGGAAGCAGGCTCCCTGCTGAGCAGAGAGCCCGATGTGGGGCTCGATCCCAGGACCCTGGGATCATGACCTGAGCTGAAGGCAGCAGCTTAACCCGCTGACCTACCCAGGCGCCCCACCTTGCTGGTCTTTAATTCTCTGCTGCCACACCATCACTACACTGGCGTGTCCTTGTCTGGATTGCCATGAGAATCTTACCTGGACCAAGAGTCAGGAATACAACTGGTGGTTATCTTTTGCACTACAATCACTTATCCTCAACTTAGAAGCTTAAAACAACACTTTGTTTTATTCAAGACTTTTTGGGTCAGGAATTCAGTAAGGGCTTGGCTGGGTCACTCGGCTCTGAACCATGCGGGGTCAGCCGAGACAGCAGGGAGTGGAGGTTCCCTTCCAAGATAGTCAGCTTCTTCACTCATGTCTGCAGCCTTGATGAACCTGGTCTTTCTCTCTCTCTCTCTATCTCTGACTCCCTCTCATGCTGTCTCATCCTAGAGGACACCTCTCTATAGCTAGCTAGACTTCCTCCCAGCATGGCAGTCTCGGGGTGCCTGGATTTCCTTCATGGCAGCTGACTTCCCTCCAAGTGATCGTTCCAAGAAAGAGGAAGTAGAAGCTGCTAGTCTTTTTTTTTTTTTTTTTTTTAATATGGAACACTTCACAAATTTGCATGTCATCCTTGCACAAGGGCCATGCTAATCTTCTCTGGATCATTCCTATTTTAGCATATGTGCTGCTGAAGTGAGCACAGAAACTGCTAGTCTTTTGAGATCTGGGCCTCAAAGCTGTCACAGCATCACTTCTGCCATAGTACTGGTCATGGAGCAGCCCAGAGGCAGAGAGTCTGTGCATAGAACTCACCTGTTGCTGGGAAGATGATCAGAGACTCAGTGGTCATCTTTTATACATTCCCATGTATATTTAATGTGACAGCTTGCTCTCCAGATGGCTGCTTCTGTCCCCACTTCCACAGCACTACCTCCATGTCCCCACCCACACTTGGCTCCATCCAGCCTGTTCAGCTTCCTCTTTGCACAGCAAGAAGCATCCCTGTATCTGGGTCATCTCACACATGCGTAAATGTAACTGTAGGATATAGCCCCAGATGCAGATTTGCTAGGTGAACGGCTATGTGCACTTGCAGCTTTGACAGACACTGCCCAGCTTCAATCACCTCACAGCTCCATCTCTCTGTGATGGGTGGGGAGTCTGAGCACCCCTCCCCACCTCTACCCACCCCACAGCAGAACAAGTCACTGTCCCCCCTTAACACCTGAGTCAGAGCCTGTCCCTCCTCTGCTCAGAAGCCTCTGATGATCTCCCGCATGACTCAGAGTAAAACATTTTTTTTTAAAAGATTTGTATATTTGACAGACAGAAATCACAAGTAGGCAGAGAGGCAGGCACAGAGAGAGGGGGAGGCAGGCTCCCTGCTGAGCAGAGAACCCGATTCGGGGCTCGATTTGGGGCTCGATCCCGGGACCCTGGGATCATGACCTGAGCTGAAAGCAGAGGCTTTAACCCACTGAGCCACCCAGGTGCCCCAGAGTAAAACATTCCTAAGAAGGCTCTGAAGCCCTGTGTGTCTGACACTGGGACCTCTCTCACCTATTCCTCCTGTCTTCCCCTTCTCTGTCCCACCTGGGGCTCCTGGCACGAGTTTGAACCTGCCACGCGCATGCTCCCACCTCAATGTCCCTCCATCTAAAAAGCTCTCTCCCTCTGTGTCCCCAGGGCTCATCCTCCCTCCATCTGTGCCTCCAAGCAAACCACCTCTCCCCACTCAGGGTCTTCCCCCTACTCTGTTTGGCTTTCTCCCGAACACTCCTTCCCCAACATGTGATCGATCAAGCTGTATCTTCGTGTATTGTCCATCTCTTCTCCAGACCATACGCTTGGGGCAGAAGGATTTGGTTGGATTTGCTCACGGCAAATCCTCCACACCAGCTTTCATTTAGGCTCTACAAATATATCTTGAATATTTGTGGAATTCCGTCACTGTGCTTGGTTGCAAACCACCTCCCAAGCCTCATATCCAGACCTCAGTAACATAAATGAAACCAAACACACTGCCAGATTCCTCTCCTTCAAGTTCACGGTTCTCCTGCTCAAGAGCCTTCAAAGCTAAGTGTTTCCCCAGCTTCCTGAAAAGAAGTTCATGCATGAGATTTCCCCAATGTTAAGTTTTTCCCCTTATCCATTAGTCTAATCTTATTGGCAGGGACTCCATACAACAATAACAACAACAACAACAAAAACACAAAAAAACAAAAACCACAAAACCAACAACAACAAAAAAAACCCACTAAGAGGAAAAAGGAGGTCTCTCACAGTGAGTTCACGTTCATTGGATGAGGCTTCTACTGGTGTAATGAAACCAATCCAGCTCTGGACAATAAACATGACAACTGATAACTTGAACCAAGTTCTTTCCCCTGGCTAAGCCTCAGTTTACCTTTTGGTGGAACAAAGATAGTTATATTCTTCCATATGATACGCAAGCTACTTGCTAAATGCCAGGCACACGACCAGGCCCTGGACACATTTTAATTCACACAACCTTCATGGCAACTGTAAGAGGCTGGAGCTATTATTATTCTCCTTTCTCAGAAAAAGAAACTGAGGCACAGAGCAATTAGCATGTCTTAGTTTCCATAGCCTGGGAGTGGTGGGGCCCGGATTTGAACTCCCAACACACCCACTCTGAGGCTGGCTTCAAAGCAAGCTAGTTACTCTTGTGGCATATTTTAGGGAAGAAGTGTGCTCATGGGTATAGATTGCTGAGGGCAATGAGAGGAGGTGACCTTGTCCATGGGAAAGAGTCTCTAGAACCAAATGCACACAAAAGACAGAGGGCTAAAGTTGTGCTGTGTGGAGTCCATGGTCATAGTTCCCTCTGGGCTGTAAACTGAGGCTCCTGGGCTCCCAGATGACTTCTCAAGAAGATTTTATTCTCTACCATTATTAGAATAATTACCATTAATAAAAACAAACAACTGTTGCGTGTTTACTGCATGCTAACAATTTCATTTGCATTTTGAATCTCTCAACAATCCTAGGACATTAGTGACTTACATTCACCCCATTTTGCAGGCAATGAGACTGAGCTAGGATTTGTTTCTTGTGTCTTTACCTCCTAATGGGTCCATGGAACACCTCCATTTCCCAAGGATTTTCATTCATTATCTCATTCAACTTCATGGTCATGTCTTGAAATCCATCCTCCTAGCATTCCCATTTTGCTGACAAGAAAACTGAGGTGCAGTGTGCTGCTCAGGGTCATCCACAGTTCTTTGCCACAAATCTGCGCTGCCTTACCTCCCCCAGCAGCATCCAGGATGTCACAGATGGAAGGGGCCCGATTTATAGCACAGGAAGGAGCAAGTCAAGGCCTCTGGGGCAGTGGGCAGTGTTCTCAGGCAGTTGCCCAGAGATCCTGTTTACTGGATCTTGTGTGCCGGAGGCACACAAGACCCAGGAGGAAAGCCCAGGGAGACGCCCCATGTTTGTATCTTCAAAGCCTTGCCCCCTTGCTCTCCCATTCTCAGGGTTCCCTGGGAGGAGGGTGGGGGTTGGTGGTGAGCAAGCTGTCATTTCCATGGAATGTCTTCCAGCCCTGGTGCACTGGCTCAACCCAGCCTCTCCACTCCTGCTTTTTCCTGACTCCCATCTGCCTCCCCACCTGGACATCCCCACATTTGGGCTCCTGTAGCTCATTCATTCAGCAAAGCATCATTGAATGTCAGGTGCTATTTTAGGCACTTGGGGTTACATTTGAGAATAAACAGTGATCCCTGCCCTGCAGTGTTGCTACTCTGCAGCAGGGAAGGGACAATAAATAATAAATACACTAAGTAAAGTATACAGGGTGTTAGACAGTAATAAGGGCCATGGCAAAATAAAAAATAAAGCAAGGCAACTGGTTTGAGAGTGAGGAGGAGGGCTCATGCGGTTAAACAGGGCACTGAGAAGGTGATATCCAAGCAGGAACTGGAACAAGATGAGGCAGTGAACCAGGCAATACCAAGAGGAAGAGTGTTCCATCCACAGCAAGTGCAAGGGTCTTGAGGCAGTGTCTGGTGTATGAAGAGTAGCAAGGAGACCAGTGTGGCTGGAGAGGCGTCAGTAAGAGGAGAGGGCGGGAGAGAGGACAGAGGGGTGATGGGGTGGCTGGGAGGGCAGGTCCTATGTGGGTCATCATAAGGATCTGGCTTTTACTCAGAGTGAACTGGGAGCCAAGGGAAAGTTTGGTCCAGAAGAAGGACATTGTCTGATCTGTGCATTGCAAGACTTTTCTAACTGCTGGGTCAAAGGACACCCTGTGGAGGAACCAGGAGATTGAGATGCGAGGAGACGGAGAGATCAAGGAGCCCTGTGAGGAGACCACTGCAATAATCCTGGGAAGAAATGAAGGTGGTCTGCCCTGGGTGGTAGTAGTGTTCCAGTTAGTGTGGCTGTGTAACAAACTACCTCAAAACTCAGCAACTTAACGCAACAACCATTTTACGATGCTCATGACTTCAGACCAAGTGTGGTGGGGATGGCTGGTCTCTACTCAGGGCTCAGGGTCAGGGTTTACTCAGGCTCAGGGTCCTGAGCTTCCGTTGGAAGATTCCAAGGTTAGATGTGAATCAATAGCCACGAACAGGAATCCTCTGGAGACTGCTGGACTAGGATCACCTGGGACCTGTTGGGGTGGCCTGGGCTTCCTCACAGGATGGTGGTCTCAAAGTGCTTGGACTTCTTTCACAGGATCTCAGGGCTCCAAGAACAGGTGTTCCGGAGGACAAGGTGAAGCTGCACCACCTGTTACGACCCAGCACCGGAAGTCACGGAGAATCACTTCCGCCAACCTCCCGTGATAAACACGGTCCCAAGTCCACCCAGACTCAAGTGGAAGGCACGTGGACCCTGCCTCTCAGTGGGGCCACATTCCAAAACTGTTCCCAGCACCTAGGATCTTCAAGGCAAATACAAAGTTTCCTTTGTTGGCTGATGCAGGAGGCACAGGGAAGGATTAGAAGTGGTTCTGGTCACCTGGGGGCTCACAGCCCACTAACCAAAACAGTCACCTTCCAGGCATGTACAGCCAGAGAGGAGACCCAGTCAGGCTTGGCTGCTCAGGACAGGCTTCCTGGAGGAAAAATTGCGTGGGCTGAGTCTTAAAGAATGAGGGATCAACCAAGAGAAACGGGAGAGGGCACCTGAGGACATGGAGAACTGGGGTCACTCCCGTTGGGAGGCGGAAGGACGAACACTTGAGAGATGGGTTCTGGCACCAGCTGTCTGGGTTTGAAGCCTGCCCTGCCCCTTCAGAGTGAGCAACATTGGGCTAGCCACCTCACCTCTCTGTGCCTCAGTTTACTGTAAAATCGGAGTGGTGATAATGGCTCTGCCTTCAGGGGAGGAAGTGCATGCAAGGGAGCTGATAGATAGAAAAAAGCCTCAAACTGTCAGTCAGCTCTGACTAGGTAATTACAGATGATGGTCATCTCATTTCAGCCCCGTGGGCTCTCAGAGGAGGAAACGGGAAGAGACTTGGCCAGCCTCACCAAGTGTAGAAGGAGAAGATCTGAACCGTACCCTATTGACTGACCTGCCATGGCCAGACCCCTCCCTGCCTGGACTCACTCCTTACCTCCCAAGTTCACTTGGGGGGAAGGGATGTCCTTCTTCCTTGAAAGCCTGTGAGGCCTCCAGAGGGGATCCCCTGACCCAGAGGTGGAGTCTTGAAGATGGAGTGGTCTCTGCCACTGATAAGGGCTCCCCCCCCCCCCCCCCCGCGCGCCTCCTGCCTGCTTTCTCCATGTTGCCGTTCAGCAGGAATTCCTCAGTTCAGCATGGAGTTCCGGTAGATTTTATGGGCCAGCCACAGCAGACAAATGGAGAAGAAAAACATCCCTCTGGAGCTCTGCTCAGCTCTCAAAATCTGATTTCCGCTCAGCCGGAAGGAGCCTGGGCTGCTTTAACCCTCTGTGGGAGGGGAGCACGGGGTCTGATTCAAGATCCTCCTAGCTCCTTGCCCTGCCTTGCTACCACGCAGGCTCCTTCCTTCCCCATGGTTCCTACTCTGCCCCCCACCAACCCTGCCTAGGGCTCGGCCTCCCCTCTCCCTTTACAGAACTGCCTCAAAGGCCCCAGATCCTAGTTTAGGGTCATCAGCAAAGCATTTCCACATACTTTGAACACACTCTGTGCCAGGTGTCTTGTAAACAGGGGCTCTGGCACAGTCTGGAGCAGTGTGGGAAAGGACATGCACGTGGGACTCAGACAGAAATGGGATCCAGCTTCATCTGGTCTAGTTTGTAAAATGTGGGGCAAAGTCCCTTGACCTGGCTGGGGTTGTGTTTCCTCATCTGTAAAATGGGCTTAATAGTGGGATCTGTCTCATAAGGACTGTGGTGAGGAGTTAATGAGAACAGGCATGTCAAGTGTTCAGCATGGAGCCCTCCATAAGTAATAGCCGATGTTACTGCTATCACTCCCTCCCTCCGCAAACCGGATGGGGTAGGAGTCATCGCTCACATTTCACAAATGACAAAAGCAAGGCACTTGGGGTGCCCCCTTTATCTGCTCCATGCCTCTCACTTCCTCTGGTTATTAACCAGGATTGCAAGCCCTGAACGTATTAAATAATACCGTTAACCCTTATTATTCAAAGACTCTGTATTAAGGAATCTGCCTACTCACCGAAATGTATGTGTAATTCACAAACAAATACTCCCAGTGCTTCCATTCTTTCCCCGAGCCTCTGGATACACGTTCCCAGCTGAGGTGGGTCAAGCTGTCCTTCTGTCTTCTTGTGTCCACTCTCATAGTTGTAAACGGGGGTCCGTTTCTGTGGTCTACTTAGTGCCCCACTTACACACCCATGGGCTTTTTGTTGGAGATTTTGCTATCTAAAATGTCCCCAGTAATAGTCCTAAAACGCTGACTAGTGTTCGTAAGCTCCAGAAAGCTGTAATGCGCCTTAGGAAGAAAAGACACATGTTAAATAAGCTTTGCTGGGGCATGAGTTACCTGGTATCCAGGATTCAAGGTTAATGAATCAACAGTATATATTAAATAAGGTGTCCTTCAACAGAAACACACATAAACCTGGGGAAGTATTGATCAGTTGATGAAAATATGATGACCTGAGGCTCAAAGGATCCTCACCCTGTATTTCCCCCTTAGGAGCTGTCATTCCGTTAACTGCTAATTCAGTCTTTGCGGTGACTTTACAGAATATAATTACGGCAGATAATCAAAAATCGACTGTATTTTCAGGCTTTGGGTATTTTCAGATGTGAAGATATTTGGAAGGCGCTGCGGTGAGCTACAGTTACAACTAGTATTGCTGTGGGACAATTTACCCTACAGCTTGGTGTCTTAAAACAACCATTTTCTTATGCTTACGGATTCTGTAATTCAGGATTCGTCATAATGGGCACAGCAGGAAAGGCCTGTCTCTGCTTCCTGAAGTGCACTGCACTTCAACTGGGAAGACCCACCAGCTGGGGCTGGGGTCCTATGAAAGCATCTTTCCTCACATATCTCTCCCCTGGGCTGGGAGGACGGGAAGAAGAGTACAAGCCATCAGAGGCAACTTTGTGTAGCCCTCCATGTGGCCTGGGCTTCCTCATGGCATGGTGGTCTCAGGGCATTTGAACTTGTCACATGGCAACTCTGAGCGCCAAGCAAAAGTGGGTTCCAGTGCATCACCTTGTATGACCCAGCTTCAGAAGTCCCAGATCACTTCGAAAGTCACTTCTGCCAAGTTCAACAGTCACAAGTTCGAAGCAGTCACAAGCCTGCTCAGACTCAAGGAGAGAGGACGTAGACCCCAGCTCCTGATGGGAAGATTGGAGGTCGTATTTTTAAGCCACTATAAGCTATTAATACAGACTTCAGAAAATTAGAGACTCGGGTCCAATTCTTTTATTTTTTTTAATTTATTTGACAGACAGACAGAGAGAGAGATCACAAGTAGGCAGAGAGGCAGGCAGAGAGAGAGGGGGAAGCAGGCTCCCTGCCGAGCAGAAAGCCCAATGCAGGGCTCATTCCCAGGACCCTGAGATCATGACCCGGGCTGAAGGCAGAGGCTTAACCCACTGAGCCACCCAGGCGCCCCTCGAGTCCAATTCTTGAGCCTGCTGCTCCCCTAGCTGGGCCATCTTGGGGCAAGTTTCTTAATTCCTCGGAGCCCTTATGTCCCTTCCTGTAACATGCTGCCAGTTACAGCCCCCTGCTTGTAGGATGGTGAGGATGAAATGAAACAAGGGGTCTGGAGCACTTTGTTCAGTGACTGGCACACAGTGCACTATAGATGGTAGTGTTACGGACATTATTCCTTATGAGATCTGGGTGTGTTGATTATGTATTTGGCTGCATGTGACAAAACAAAAACCAATATATAGGGGCTTCACCAAATAAGAGTGTTTTTTAAATTATTATTTTTCAAAAAGTTAGGGACTAGTGTGGCTTCTCAAAGGAATCATCAAGGACTCAGCCATTCTGCCATCTTTAGCATGTGACTATTGTCCTCATGGCACCAAGTTGGCTGCTCTACCTCCAGGAATCGCATCTCCATTCCAGGCAGGAAGAGACTGAAGGTAACCGGCCAACCTTCTGGACAGGACACTCTGTAATTTCATGTAAGGAAAAAGACCTTTCCCTAGGAACTTTTATCTTTATCTCATTGGCCAGAATGAGCCACATGGCTGTCCCAGCTGCATGGAAGGCGAAGAAGGGGAATATTTATAGCTAGACCCACTGCTTTCCTGGACAAATGAGGGTTCTGCTGAGGGATGGAGGGAGGGGTTGGATATCATAGAAGCATATAGCAGTGTTTGCATTCAACCTAGGAAAGCATCCTGCAAATGCACCTGCTGTGCAAGCATCACCACTGACCACTGAGGATAGACCAAAACACTTCTTCATCATGGGGTCTCTATGTAAGGTAGCCAAGACCCCCTCAGCTTGATCCAGGAAGGCTTACCAGCCTGCTCTAGGTTTCTGATCTTGTTCTTCTATGAAATCCTATTGTCTGGGCTGAGCAACCAAACCTGGAATGGGGGTAATATGATCGACCAGTGTCACTCTCCAACTTGTCCCTCCCCCACTATCTCGCTTGCAGAGGGGAGGAGAATTGCCAAGGGCACAGTCAGCTACTGCTTTAGGATGCAGCCCCTGCCCCCAACACCTGGCCTTAAGGATTTTCAACAGCTCTCCTTGAATTTTCAAAAGACTCCTTAAATGCTGGTTTCTTTTAACATCATCTTGCTCTTTGACATGTCTTGGTGACTGTCACCTGGCACAGGTGTGAGGGCCAACCTCAGCCTGTAGGGACCTGGGAAAGCTAAATTATTCAGCACTTCCTTCAATCTCATGGTCTTTAAGCATCTGCCCAACATTTCTTTGGAGGGATGGAACTGAAGGAGGGCACCCATGACGCATCAGCTTCCCTTCGATTATTGAACAACTCATTCTGGCCTCAAACCTGCATCCCCTACTCAACAAAATCAGAGTAGCTCAGCTAGCAGGTCCTTTCTCCCTAGAACAGAGTTTTGGGAGCATTTGGGCTTAAACTACCCTGAAGTGCAGCTCTTCCCTCCTCATTCTCACCACAAGCAGCTTATCAAAAAATTCCTGTCCACTCCTTAGCTGTGTGACCTTAGGCAAGTTCCTTAACGTCTCTGTTCCTTAGTTTACCCCACTGTAAAATGGGAATATTCATAATGCTTAGTGCATGGGACTGTTCTGAGGGTTAAATGAGAAAATGGGGCACCTGGGTGGCTCGTTTGTTCAGTGTCTGACTCTTGATTTTGGCTCAGGTCGTGATCTCAGAGTTATGAGATCGAGCTCTGTGTTAGGCTCTGCACTGGGTGTGGAGTCTGCTTGAGGTTCTCTCTCTCCCTCTTCCTCTTCCCCCACTCCTTAAAAAAAATGGAGAGAGAAAAATATACCCAAGTACTTAGAAGAGTGTACCTGGCATATAGCAATCCAACAAAAAAAATAATTATTATTATTATGTTTCAATTTTCACTACACTTCCCTTTACAGAAATGGCAGGAAACACATTTTTTCTCCCCAACATGTTACATTTCCAATAACATTTTAGTGTCCCTTAGAGAGTAGTGTTCTGGGAAAATGCCTGGAGGTCCCCCTCTTAACTCTGCTCTGCCTGGTAACCAGTGCCCCCTACTCACTCCCCCCTCACTCCTAGGAGACATGCTCTCAAGAAAGAGGAGGATACCCACTCACACTGCAGTGGATATCACTGATAACAGCCTGATAACAGGCGGAGAGGCGTCTGCCAAACTATATTCTCTGTTAGGCGTCTGGCTTGGGGTGGGGGTGGGGGGTTGGGTAGGAGGGTCTATGGTCAAATGAGACTAGAAAATGAAGATTAGAATGCAGACTGATAAGCTGATTCACTGCAGGATTTCTCAGAGCCTTTAACATGTAAAAGTGCTACAACTCTCTAGAAGGGGGATGCCAAATGCAGCTCCCCAGACTTTTAAATCATGGAATTCTGGGCACCTTCCAGAACAATAGCTCCCAGGAATTCTCTCTTGAAAATGATGGCCTGGAGGGTCCTTGAGGGACTGAGTTCTGGTAGTGGAATTGAAGAAACCAGCCAGAGGAACCCCATGACTGAGGTCAATGGAACTTTCTCAGTAGCCTGAACAGAACAGCAGAACAAAACCTGTTTAAGGGCAGTCTAAATGTTTAACACACTCATGCAACAGATATTTCTGGATGCTTGTTACATGCCAGGTACTGACCTGGATCTTGGGGTCAATTGCTATCACACCAAATTCTGCATCCCTCACTTAGCGACCATGTAACCTTGGGAAAACACTTGTAAAGATGAACTAATGATAACAGTTAGCACTTACACACCACACACTGTGTGCCAGGATGGCTCCCCTTTCCTCACAGCCACCCTCCGCAGACAGACTCTAGGGGGATCCTTGTTTTACAGATGAGGAAACTGAGGCACAGAGAAACTCAGTCAAATGTTCAGGGTCATACAGCTTTGGAAAGCAGAGAGGTAAACCCAAGCAGTCAGGCTCCCTGTCTGCAGACTCAACCACATGATGGCAGACATTCCTGGTTGTTTCCTGGTATCCAGTCTTCCACTCTTTTCCCCTAATAGAAACCCAGGATTCAGTGGCCATGTGGCCACCTGCAGTGAAGACTACATTTCCCAGCCTCCTTTTCAGTAGCGTAAGGGCCCATAACAAGGTCTGATCAAGGGAACAAAAGTAGAAGTGTGATTATAACTCCCTGACAAGTGTCCTTAAAGGGTGAAGCATGCCCTTCCTTCTTCCTCTTCTTTCTCCTTTTTGCCAACAGAACCCCCCCTGCAGCCATTTTGGTCTGAGACAACTTAGAGGGTAGAGGCCACATATGATGGAACAAAAAGATAGACAGAGCCTGGGTCCCTGACACCACCTGCTTTAGTTGTCTAAGGTGACACAACAAAAGACACTAAACTTAGGGGCTTACGACATCAATCATTATTCATTATCTTTATCTATCTGTGCCTTTCTTTATTATCTTTGCTCTTTCTAACAGTTCCTTTGGGTCGGGAATTCAGGACCCACACCCAAGGAGGCTCACCCACAGGGCTGGCCAGCTGGTGCTGCCTTCAAGCTGGGGGACCTCTCTACAGGATAACCAGTATATCCTCATCACAGGGTGGTTGCTGTCCCCAGAGTGGGTGATTCAAGAGATTGAAGCAGAAGCTCAATGCTTTTATCAGCTACTATCTCTTCTGCCAGGTTCTTTTGGTCACACAAGCCAGAAGTGATTCGTTGGGGGAAGGGTCTGCACAAGGGTGCAAATACCGAGAGACAAGGGTCATGGTGGGCTCTCTTCGAGCCCAGATACCACAGCACAGAGTGCAGGATCTGTAAACACTTTGAATGTGACAGAGAAATATATTTTCATCTTGCCTGACTGAACTTGAGATGGCAAGTAATAGGTCGATGAGTTCTTGACCCAAACAATGCCCTCAATAAATACTTTCATGAGTCTTCTTCTCCAAGCAGATTAATGTGTGGGACTTTGTCCTTCTGCTGCGTCTCTTATCTATGCCCAAGATAGATAGATAGATAGATAGATAGATGGTATACAAGATAGAGACAGATGGTACTCTATACCATCTAGGTACAGAGTAGGGGTGGGAGGTTGGGCACCAGCCTTTTCATGTCTTCATTCACTCAACAAGTGTTCCTCATTGCCCACAGTGTGCCAAGCTCTGGACTAGGATACTAAGCTCCACCCCATGCCCTGGAAAACTCACAGTCTAGTGGAGGAGGCAAGCATAATGAGATGGAAAAAACCCATTTCTCTGTCATCATAGAGAAATGCAGATTAAAACAGGAAATCAGATCATTTCAAGTGCCAGGGATGACATGAGGCTGAGGGTGCCTCAAGCCCACTGGGCATGTGGACTGGAGCAGCCATCCCAGAGCACAGTCAGACAGAGCTTATGCTAAGTGTGTGCATTATCTCTGCCCCCAAAATCCTGTCCTTGGGTGTCTATCCCAGAGAAACACACACAGGAGTCTGTGAGAGTCATGCACCAGAGGTCCATCACAGCTGTGCTTAGAGACGCACAAGTCAGAGGCTACCATAGGATCCATCACTAAAGGCAATGGAAAAGGAGGCCTGGTAGGTGCATATACACTATACATACTAAGCAGCGGTTAGAAGGAGTGCACTTGAGTTAGAGTCAGCCCACAGAGCACAGTGTCAAGTAAACAAACCAACCTACCAAACAGATCTATAGAAACTACCATTTGTGTTCATCAATAACCCATTCACATGAATCAGCCCCACATAGTTTATGAGGACATAGGCATATTCAAAGACACACATCGCCAATATTTAGTGGGCCCAGAGGAGCCAACACAATATTGAAGGAGAAGAACAAAGCTGGAGACTGATTCTATCCAACTTCAAGACTTACGAGAAAACTACAGTTATCAACACAGCATTGTAATGGCAGCATAATCGACAAAAAGATCAACTGAACAGAATGGAGAGCCCAGAAATAGACCCTCATAATTATAGCCAACTGACCTTGGACAAGGATCAAAGGCAATATGATGAAGTAAAGATGGTCCCTTCAACAAATGTTGTTGGAACAACTGGACTCTGGGCATCCATTAGCAAAAACATGAATCTAGACACAGACCTTACACTTTTCACAAAATTTAACTCAAAATGGATCACAGACCTAAATGTAAAACACAAGACTATAAAATACCTAGAAGACAGCATAGGAGAAAACCTAGATGACCTTGTATGTGGTAAAGACTTTTAGATCCAACCCCAAAGACAAGATCCATCAAAGAAAGAACGGGAAAGTTCTTTGAAGCTGGACTTCATTAAAATCAAAAGCTTCTTCTCTATGGAATACATTGTCAAGAGAATGACAAGACATGCCCCAGACTGGAAGAAAATATTTGCAAAAGACACATCCAATTAAGGACTGTTATCCAACATATTCAAAGAACTCGTAAAATTCAACAATAAGAAAGCAAATCATACAATCCAACAATCATGCTCCAAAGGAGTGGAAAATTTATGTTTGCACAAAAACCTGCACACAATGCTTACAGCAGCCTTATTCATAATAACCAAACTTTGGAAGCAGCCAAGATTTCTTCAGTAGGTGGATGGCCAAATAAGTGTGATACATCCAGACAATGGAATATTATTCAATGCTTTAAAAATGCATCT
The DNA here is from genome assembly GCF_964662115.1 of Mustela nivalis. NCBI lineage: Eukaryota > Metazoa > Chordata > Mammalia > Carnivora > Mustelidae > Mustela > Mustela nivalis. Next base: position 117,862,844 of record NC_139027.1, read on the forward strand.
TCAAGCCACAAAAAGACATGGAGGAAACTTAAATGCATATTTCTAAGAGAAAGAAGTCAATCTGACATGGCTATGTACTGTATGATCCCAACTATATGACATTCTAGAAAAGGCAAAACTATAGAGATGATTAAAAGATCAGCAGTGGCAGGCATGCAATGTAGATGAACAGGCAGGGTATAGAGGAATTTTAGGACAATGAAAATGGTCAGTATGAGACCATAATGATGGTAAAATAATGATGTCATTATAAACATTTGCCCAAACCCACAGACTGTACAACAGCAGGAGCGAATCCCAAAGTCACCTATGGTCTCTAGATGATAATGATAGGTCAATGTAGGTTCATTAATTGTCACAGATGCACCACTCTGGCAAGTGGCACTGATAATGGGGAGGTTATTTGCGGCAGGGCAAAGGGAAGAGGGGAAAGCTCTGTGCCTTCTCAATTCTGTTGTAAACCTAATACTGCTCTTTAAAAAAAAAAAAAAATGAAGTCTTTAAAAAAATATATTAGAGTGGGTGTCCTGTGTGAGGAAGGAAAGGAGAGTGAGGAATCAGGGACAAAGGGAGAGAAGTCAGAATACAGTGTGATCAACAAGCCAGATTGCACCAAGGCAGGAGAGCAGCAAAGCGGGCTTCACCATGAAGCTGCATTTAGGGGTTTCTGGTGCATCAGTCAGTTAAGAGGCTACCCGGGATTGTGATCCTGGGGTCCTGGGATCCAGGCACACATTGGGATCCCTGATGATTGGGGAAACTTCTTCTCCCTCTCCTCTGCCTGCCTCTCTGCCTCCTTGTACTTTCTATCTCTCTGTCAAATAAATAAATAAAATCTTAAAAAAAAAAAAAAAAAGACTCTCCTCCTCTTACCAGACAGACTCCTTCTCAGACCTCCCACACCTCTGGGCTGCCAGAGAGGCCCTGTGGCTGGGGAAGAGTATGACTGACCTGAGATCCCCCTGGCCCACAGAGCAACCTCAATCAAGAAAGTCACTCCCTGCTCTTAGGACCTTGGGGGTCTTCATCTGTAAATTGGGAATAATAACGATGCCTACCTTGGAAGGTTGTGATAGAGAGGAGATGAGATGAGCAAAATACCGTGCCCTTGCCCCATGACGCTTATGTTCCAGCGGAGGGAGCCAGCTAATTGTGTAGTACATTCACTGCTGTATGCCCCAGACCCAGAACTGTGCCTGGCACATAGTAGGTGCTCAATTAATATTTGCAGATGAAGGAAGAGAAGCAGTAACAGGTGCATGGAAAAAAGGAAAGCAAGATGAAGTAGAGAGGGAGAGCTGTGGGGGTGCTAGCAGGGATGAGGGGGTAGGGGCCGTGGTGGGGGAAGGCCTCCCTGAGGAGGTGAGATTTAAGAGAAGACAGGAAGAAAGTGAGGGACTAAGCTAGGGGGTATCCAGGTGGGTGCACAGCAGATGTGGGCTCCACAGGCAGTGAGGAAGAAGTGTGGGTGGAGCAGAGACAGAGGACAAGGGATGGAAGGAGTTGAGCCCCTCGCGTGGGTGAGCTAAGAATGTGGCAAGGAACCCCCTGCCCACTCCCAGGGATGGGACTGGGAACAGAGTCAAAGCTGCTCAGTCTTTGCTGGCCATGGCTCTCTCCTCCACCTGCAGCCAGCCTCTAAGAGATTCAGCACAAACTCCTCTTATGTGTTGAGTTCTCGATAGGTGCCAGGCCACGGCTTAACCGGCATGCATTCTTGGAACCATCACTAGCCCTAGGGAGGGGTGCTAATATTATCCCCAGTTTTCAGAGCAGGAAACCGAACTCCACGAGGCAGCTACCCCTGGGCTGGACCCGGGCTCTAGGAGGCAGGCTTATGGCTCCCATCACATTGTCCTGGAGTTCTTTGTTTACAGCTCGCTTTCTGAAGGCCTAACTCAGTCTCATTCATGGTTTTATTTTACTCCCAGGGTCCCCAGAGTCAAAGCCTGCCTGAGGAGCGAGTGAATGAATGAGCCTAGCAAGTAAGCCCTCCCCGGCTTCCGGGCCCAGTTCATGCCCTGTTTGGCTTCTCCAACCTGGAGCTGGAATGAGGAGGGGGCCGGACAGAGGAATTTCAAGCTGCCTGAGGACTGAGAGCAGAAGAGAGGGGGAGAAGGGGGAGAAAGCGAAAGTGAAGGGAGCCCGGAGCCCCTGTGAGGAGGCGCCGACAGGGAAGGAAATCTCCCGGTAATAACTCATCGGCTCAGGAAGCAGCAGCCTGGCCTGGGGCTGCGTGTGGGACTAGCCCTGTGGGGAGGGGGCCTGCGCAGGCTCCTTCTCCTCTTCCCCAAAGCCCAGCCTGGCTGGGGTCACGGTCAAATGAGGAGGGGTGGGGGAGCCAGGTGTGGGAACAGAAATTCCCACAGACCCTGGGGCTTGAAGACCTCAGGGGCTGCTCTCCCGACAGCCAAGGGAAACCCTCTAGCTCCCTTCCCCCATTCTGCCCTGGGTAGGAGAAGCCAGAAAAGGAGTGTGGCAGAACTGGGAGTCATCTTCAAAAAACCTGAGGCCCAGAAAGGAAAACAAGCCAAAAACCCATCTAGAAACCCTTTGCCTTCAGTCCCTGTGCCCTCTCTACCACATAGATGCATTCAGGTTGAAGAAAGTTATTTTCAAATCCTAAGGGTACAGGTTGGATCATTCCCCAGGATGGAGCTGGGAAGGGGGCACAGCGTGGAGACCCCAGCTGCCATTGACAGCTCAGTAATTCTTCCCAGGGCCCCCAAGAAGGAGAACATGTCAGACTCAACAATCTAAGGTTTCCCTAAGGAAGGAAGAAAGGAAGGAAGGCAACAAGGAAAGACAGTCACACCTTTCTCTCTCTCTCTCTCAGTGCCATTCCGAGGAAAGAGAGGGGCATGGATTTGGAGTCAGAGTGGGATTGTGGAGATTACAGGAAAGTAATCTGTGTTTTATTGGTGGTGAGGGTTAGTAGGCCACAGGTGATGGTGAAGTCAAACAGGTGATGGTGAAGTCAAACAGGCTGTGGCTAAAGCCTCCACTCACCTCTTGTAAGACTGATGGCTAGAGCTCTCTGATCTGTAAATCGGGGATACTCCCCCACAACGTCAACAAGGAGTAGTAAAGATCAGTATAGCCCTCAGCATGGTGGCCAGCACATAGTAAGGCCTCAACCAAAATGTCGATTTCCATGAGGGCAAAGAGTTTGTCACCTTTCTATTCACAGACCTAAAACCATTCCTGACAACGCAGACACCCAAGAAATATTTGTTGGATGAATAAATGATTGAATGAAGTACTGGTTTGTTGTGCTGTTCTTGTCCCCCACCCCCACCACCGCTTTTTTTTTTTTTTTTTAAGTTTGCCGTTGAGGATGTGACACTGTGTAATCCTTATTTGGAAAGATTAGTGTTTCTCTTAAGTGCTCTCCATGGACACCATCCTAATGCAGATTCCTGGGTTTGGTCCCGTTCCAAACCTGCTGAATCAGAACGGGAGGAACCCGGGAATCTGTCATGCCAACAGCCCCCTTCCCCAGCTCTTACACACAAGAAAGCTGCAAAACCACAGTATCAGATCGTGCGGGCGGGGAAACCCCGAGCTGGTTTCTCTGCAACCCTCTTACCGAACGAGGAAACAAGCCTTGAGAGTCTCTCTGCGGGTCTAGACCGAAGATAAAGAGTCCAGACCTGGGCACACCCCATCCCAGCCACCCAGACACACACCCCCCCCCCAAACTCCCCAGACACTTGCCCGGCTCTCTTGCGCTGCCTGGAGCCTTCAGGGCGGGCGGCTTGGCTCCCGGGCTGCTTTCAACCTGGGGAACGGGGGCGTTGGGCGCTTCGCCATTGGCCGGAGCGCGAAGGGCGCCTCCCCATTGGCCAGGGCGGCGGCCTCCGCCCCCGCCGGGGCGGCCTCGTGATTGGCCCCTCCCCGGCTATAAGGCGGCGGCCGGCGGGGCCGTGGGAGCGCGCGAGAGCGCACGGCGGGGCGCGGCAGACGCTGAGACGCGGCGCACGGAGAGACGCGGCCCCGCGCCGATGGCGTTCGCGCTGCTGCGCCCCGTCGGCGCGCACGTGCTGTACCCGGACGTGCGGCTGCTAAGCGAGGACGAGGAGAACCGCAGCGAGAGCGACGCGTCCGACCAGTCGTTTGGCTGCTGCGAGGGGCTGGAGGCGGCACGGCGCGGCCCGGGCCCCGGGGGCGGGCGGCGGGCGAGCGGCGGCGGCGGCGGCGGCGGCGCGGGTCCTGTGGTGGTGGTGCGACAGCGGCAGGCGGCCAACGCGCGGGAGCGGGACCGCACACAGAGCGTGAACACGGCCTTCACAGCGCTGCGCACGCTCATCCCCACCGAGCCGGTGGACCGCAAGCTGTCCAAGATCGAGACGCTACGCCTGGCGTCCAGCTACATCGCGCACCTGGCCAACGTGCTGCTGCTGGGCGACGCTGCCGACGACGGGCAGCCGTGCTTCCGTGCGGCCGGCAGTGCCAAGAGCGCGGTCCCCGCCGCCCCCGACGGCGGCCGCCAGCCGCGCTCCATCTGCACCTTCTGCCTCAGCAACCAGCGCAAAGGGGTGAGTGCGCGGAGCCCCAGGACTGTAGCCGCGGATCGGGGGTTAGCGGGGGACGGGGCCTCCTAGGGAAGCAGAAGAGGAGCGGAGACCCCAACGAAGAGAGGGGGAAGAGACAGGAAGTTTGTCGGGGGCTGCGGCGCTCCAAGCCCAGGGTTTGGTGTGGAACAGAACCACTCGCTCAAAGTCCCCCAAACAGAAGTGGTGCGGGAAAGCCCAGAAAACGGAGATGGCTCCTTGAAGGACACCCCTTTAACTGAAGGTGTGCTGGGGAAAGAGCGTGAGAAGTAGTTAGAAAGGCCATCATTTTATTAAGCGCTTCCCAGGTGCGAGCTGCATTCCTCCTCCTCTTTGACCCTCACGAGAACTCCCAGGCAGGTAGTTATTCTGCCCATTTTATCACAGATGAGGATCTGAGGCTCAGGGGGAAGTGATCTCGTGCCCGCATTTGCTCACCTGGGAAGCCACAACGCAGGTTTTGTTGCTTGCTGGTCCACGTTTGCCATGAACTTCCCCCACCAGTAAAATAATTGTCCGCCATCCTAAGACTTGACCCAAAGGTAGGAGACTGAGAAGAGGAAACACGTACCTCCAACTAAAAATCTGAGATGGCCAGCTAATGAGCAGTAGGAGTGAAGAAGGGGGTCTTCACAAAAGGGATAGAGAGTGGGGGCGATATCACCGTTGAGTCAGCTGGATGGAGCTGGAGCTGAGCTCCTGTGGTGTGTCCCCCCACAGAAGGATGAGAACCAGCCTGGTAGGGGGCGGAGGGGGCTGAGTAACTGCAGAGGTTGAAAGGGAGCTCTCCTGGTTGGAAGTTTCTCCTCCTGCTTAGGCCCCAAGGAGCCTGCTTCATCCCCTACCTTTCCCTCTCTTGTCCTAGCCTTCTCCTACAGTAGAGAAGCTGGTCTGCGTGAAAGCTTTGGATTCCAGCAGCTAGCATTTACATATGGAGGTAGTGAGACTGGGGGATCTCCTGACTGAACCACAGCCTTTTGGAAAGTGAAAGGGCACAGAGAATTAGAGTCAGTCTCTGAGTCCCCCACTCTTTGGTTCTTATAGCCGCTCTAGGCCCCCTGCTTCACTCTGTCCCGGGGAAGCCCATGTGTCCTGGCCCCAGACTGTCTTCTTCTGACTCATCAGACTCCCAGCCTGGCCTCTCACCCCCATGGCTGCTTCAGATTCCCTGACTCAGTCGTCTCAGGCTCTGCCTGACTTGTACCCTGCCAACTCCCAGCTGTGGGCCCCGGCTGGTGTTCCAGGTGGTGTGGGAAAGCCAGGTGGGCCTTCATGTACCTGGCCTGGGATGCAGAGGGCTGGCCGGGCCCTTGGTGATAACCCTCGGACTGCCCTTCACCTGTTCCTTCAGTTCAGCCAACCTTATCTACCCAATAGCTATCTTTTGTTGGCTCTGAGAACATTCCCAGAGAAGCAGGTCGTGGGGCCCCACCCACAGTCATGAATTCCCAGGGCCAGGGCAAGGGAATGGGGATGAAGACAGGGAGGCCACAGTCTCCTGGTGGGAAGGCAGAGCACCAAGAGACTGTGGGAGCCCAGAGGAAGCTCCCAGCTAGGGGCTGAATTCCTGACACATGCTTGGGAACAGGCAGACAGATGAGTGGATAGGGAAAAGTGTTCTAGGAGCAGGGCACCCCAAGAGTTGGCGTCAGAAAACATGATATAGAGAAGGAAGGGGAAAGACGTTGAAGGTGGCAGAGCACAGAGGGGAGGCAGTCGTGATGGGCACTGATTTCCTGGGCTAAGCACTCATCACCCATACTGGTTAAAACCCCTTAGTGGCAGAGGTGCTCTGGTGGCCCCCACCTGCTTAGAGACGCTGTCCATGATGGAGTGAGGGTTTGAACTCAAGCCTGCCTGATTGGGAAGTGGGAAAGGTTATTGGGGAGGGAGGGCAGGGGGCTGGCGAGTTATAACCGCAGGCCTGCGGGAGAAGTCACATCTGCTATGCACCCACACTTGCAGCGGGGCAGGGTGGGGGGCCTTCTCTGCTGGGTTCAGCCTGTCCTGTGGATCATAGGGATTTATTCGCCTGGGTCTGGCTGTTTCCCCGCGATCTGTTACAGGACCAAGAACCTAGCCAAATTTGGCTGCAGAAGCCATGCTTTCCCCCACAGGCTCCTCTGGGAATAGGCAAGAGGGGCGATCCTGGCCAGCTCTGGCCCCTCGAAGGCTCAACTGAAAGAAAATGGACTCTCATGGAGCGACTGCAGGGTCCCCCTTCTGAGCTCAGGGGACCAGAGAGCTCCAAGGCCCAGATTCTGCTGCTTAACTCTGAGCCACCCCCTCCCTCCCACATGGCTAGTCTGAGGACGGGGTCACAAGGGACCACCAGGCTCTCTGTAGGATCTTTCTGTCTAAGGAGGGGTCAAGTGTGGTTCTTTAGAAATAGCAAGTGGGAGACGGAGGGAGGGTTCTTGTCTCTACTGTTTCCCCCTTTGTCACCCGGAGTTGGGGGTGGGTAGGATCATCTTGGAAAACACCCCCGCCGCCCAGCTGGCGTACATAGTTCAGGCACAGAGAGGGGCACAGAGGGTGGGGGGAGGCAAGGAGGTACCCTCACTGGCTGATGCCGATAATGATACTTGTGAATATCTACTTGAACGCTTTATCTGTGTGTCTGACGCGGTACTAAGGGCTTTAACTAGCTGAATGCGTATGATCGTCACCATGACTTTGCTTTACACACGGGGAGACAGGCTCAGTGTGGTGAAGTCACCTGCCCGAGTCCGATGGGTAGTCCATGGCAGAGCAGGGATCGAAGTCTGGATCCATTTCACTCAAGCCCGACTCAGCTTCCCAGAGCCCTGGGCACTGACTTTCTCGGGGATGGAGAAGTGGGGTCCTGGTCAGGGTCCCTTCTAAGTGCTTTTGGCTGTCTGCAAGCCTCTTTCACAGCTGCATCTGCGACAGCCTGCACCCTGGGATGGCAGCAGAATCATTTCGACCCCATTTTGTAGATGAGGACACAATCTCGGGGAGGCCACCGCTCCCAGCATTAGCATGAGACTGGGGTCTCCTGATGACTGCCAGACTTGGCTGAGAGATGGCCCCCCCTGTCCCTGAGGTCGTGAAAGAGTGGGAGGCGGGTTTTTTAATCCCCCAACACTACACCCCCTCCCTCCCCACACGCCTGTCCCCCCTTCTCAGCCACTCCTGCCAGATTTGTCTGAGAAGCCTAAGCCCCGGGCTCTGCTGGGACTGTGGCCTCAGCCCTCAAAATAGCCCTGCCTGTGAATGAACACGTTGTCCCTGGGCCCAGAGAGCCTCGAGGGAGGCTGGGCTCACATCTGGATGGATCTGCCCCAACCTGGGCCCAGGACGGAGGGGGCAGGGGGCAGAGCTCCCAGATGGTTGGCTATTTCTCTAGATGGCTAAGAAGGAGGCCTGTCCCCCCATCTCCTAGCCAGGCTCAGTGGGGTGAGCATTGACAGTGGGATTTCAGACACCAGCAGGTCCTGGAGGCAGAACTGCAGGACAACTCGGATTTCTAGCCCAGCTTTTTTTTAACCAACTGGCTGGGTGCCTCTGGGCTTGGCCTTAAGCGGCTGGAGGCCTCAACAGAGGGGTGCTCTAATGCCTGGGACCTCGCTGACTTACAGCGAGGACGATAGCCCCACATCAGACCTCAGACCACCAGATAGGGATGGTCCCTGCGGGCTGAGGGACAGGTGGCTTCAGGGGTACCACCATGAGCTCATCTCCCAGTGAGCAGCACGGATTCAAGGGGCAGTAGTTGGCACCCACTCATGTTGGGCTCAGGGCTACAACCAGGATTATGGAGTGAGGACGTTTTCCCTACTCCTCGCTCAGCTCCCAGCCTGAGGGGGAACAAAAAGAAACTCCGTCTTCCCCTTCCAAGTTTCTCCCAGTGAAATATCCCCGGAAGTGCTGGGTAATGGCAGGAATAGAGAAACCTTCCCAGGGAGACAGGACCAGAGTGCGTGTTCCTGGCAGAGAGAAGGCCCTGAATGAAGGCAGGGAGGCTAGAAATCCACAGTCTACTTTGGAAGGTTGATTCGTAAGCCACTGGGCATTCAATCAGGCAGTTAGGAGGACCACGGTGGAGTTCATTTGTTTTACCATTTAATATCATTTTAAATGTATTGGGTTTTTAAAAAAAAAAAGCAGTGCTCACTTCGGCAGCACATATACTAAAAAAAAAAAGCAACAAACTACATAAAATGAAATTACAAGAAACAAAAAGAGTAAAAAAGTACATAGCATTAAAAAGAAAGAACGAAAGAGAGAAAACCTCCTTCCCACCCATCATGCCTTGTCCCCCATGAAATCCCTGTCCTCTGAGGAAACCTGTTAGCAATTTCCCATGTGCCCTTCTCTCCAGACATCTCAGCACACAGGAACATTCACTCAGTTCTTGCCTTTGTCCTTAAATGCAGTTGTCTCTCCATCATTCCCTATCAGTCACAAAGACTCCCTTTGGCGTTCTGCTGTGGAGAACTTCATTGTGCGGCCGTGATTTATTTACCAAGTCCCCTGTTGCTGGACACACAGGTTAGTTCCAGTGTTCACGGTGACCTGACCGAACTTTCTCTTTCCTCTTGCAGGGCGGCCGTCGTGACCTGGGGGGCAGCTGCTTGAAGGTGAGGGGGGTGACCCCCCTCCGAGTGCCGCGGAGATGAGCCTAGACCCCTGTGGCATTTGTTCCAAGCAGGACCCTGGAGAAGAAGGCCAGAGGCCAGCCACTGGTTAAACAGGGGAGAAGACCCCAGGAGCCCAACGCAAACCTCTTTCGTGTTGGGACCAGGGACAATGGTCTGGGCCCATGACCCTGTGGGCAGGCTTCCTGGGACATCTCCACTGCACGCCAGAGAGCTATGAGGACCCAGCCAGCCAGCCCCAGCCCTGGCCGGTCAGAGACAAGGCTGAACTTTTGGAAAAACAAAGACTGTTGGCGACAGAGGATGTGTGCATATCTGTGAATGAGTGTGGGGATGTGTGTGTGTGTGTGTGTGTGTGTGTGTGTGTGTAAGAGAGAGAGAGAATTGGTGGGTTTAAAATAAAAAAGTATTTTTAAATAAAAGATGTTCCCAGCTGAAGAATGGTGATGGGGGGTTGGGTGAGGACTAGGGACATCAGAGGTCAGAGGTGGCCCCTCTCCTAGACTTGGCAGAGGCCCAGATGTCACAGGTGCTGCCCTCTGCCCTGAAGGGGGTGGGGCTGTGGGACGGGAATGGAGGGGCAGGAGGGGAGGCAGGAGGACCGTCTCCAGAAGTCAAGATAACCAGACTTCACAGTCTTCTTGAATAGCCCTTAGCTGTCTGTGGCGGTTGGTCAAGAAATCTTAATCTGATTTATTTTTGAGTAAGGAATCTATTGATCCGCACGGTACAGACTTCAAGAGGTACGAGAGGAAATACAGGGAAGCTTCCCTTCTTTGTGCCCTCCAGCCACCAGCTCTCCCTTCAGGCAGCCTCAGCTGCCACATTTTGTGATCAGTCCCATTCCCAGATCTTGTCCCATTCCCTATGAATAGCCAAGCAAGGACAGAAATATATGTATATGTTAACTTTCTCCCACTCTTTACACAAACAACAGTGTGTTGTCCGTGCTTTCTGCACCTTGCACTGCTCTCCCTGACCTAGGTCTGCTGTCATCCCAAGTCAGCACGCAAAGGTAAAGGATGGCCTCGTCCGTTTAGTAACTGTGTGTTCCGCCTGATGAATGTTCTATACTGTAACCTCTCCCTTATCCATGTTTTTGCAGACGGGGCCGTGTAGGCACGCAGCTCCCACACATGCAAGTGAATGCACTAATGGGATGTTCTTACCCCTGTTTTAGCTGAGATGAGTTGGAGGAGCAGTGTGACCCCCCCAAGGCATATGGCAGGATGATGAGGTGAGGTCTGTCCACCCCTAAAGCCTTCCCCGGCCCTGGAGATGCCCCACTGGAGTGCCAGCCCCCCAGGGCCCCGATGCTTCTCTAGCAGGCCTGCAAGGTGAGGGCTGGTGTTTCCCCATCTTGCAGATTCAGTCACGATGGTGATGGGGACAGCTGGGCGGTACAGCCAAGTGCCTTCGGCTCTCTGGCTGGAACAGTCCCTTCGAGGCCAGAATCAGAGAGGCTCAGGAGGCTGGAGGTAAGGAAAGGTGGCCAAGCCGGGCAGCCACCCTTGCCTCTGGGTACACTCATGCCTATTTGAAAAATGAATTTAACAAACACTTTTATTTAGTGTTTACTGACAGATGCCTGGCCAGAGTCCATGCTTGTATCCACTCTGCTCTGCGTTTGACCTTTTGACTGAGCCCGAGATGGGGCTGCCCGTTCCGCAGACTAACAGATACTGAGCACGGTCTCCATGCCAGACCCCACAGCGGAGAGCCAGACCCACCCCTATCTGCCTCACAGACGAAAACCGAGGCCCCGGGAGAACAAGAGGGTCAGTCCAGGTTGGAGTGGCCATGAAACCACCACATTTAACCTCTTTGGTGAGAAGTAGAGGAAGGAGGGCCCCAAGGGGCTGAGGTCCAGCCCGGGAGATCTTTCCACGCACCCTCTACCCCATGTCCCGTGGGTTCCAGGGACATGGGGCTTGCCTATCCTGTCCCAGTGTAGTCATGCTTCCCCCTGGGGGAGCTAATTAGGAAAGCACATTGTGCTCCCTGTGTCTGCCCAGGGCCAGGCAGCCCCTGGCAAAGCCATAGGAAAGGACTGTGACTTGTCAATGGCAGGAAACCCGGAGCGGGGACAGCAGACACTTGGGTGCTGGGGGCTGGAGGCCCACTTCTGCCACCAGATTTGCCGGGTGACCCCAGAGAAATCGCACGACCTCCGTCCCAGGCCTCCCCAGGCCAGTCCGTCACCAGCAAGAATAGCTGGGACAGAATGATAAGCATTTTTTTTGCCTTGTTAAATAGTTTTTAATAGACCATTTCTGCATGGGGTAAGTAATCCCATACCTCCCTCTGGCTCCTCCCCAAAGGCAGTGGCTGGAAGTCCTTTCCTGTGTGTCCTTCCAAAAGTGCTCTCTCCTGATCTCTGGTTCTGAAAAAGCAGCCATCGGTTTCTCTGCTTCTGTTTTCACTGTAAAACATTTCAGCGCTGCAAGACCCTAGAAATAGCACCCATCCCAAAGATCACCGCAGTTAGCGCTGTCATCCTGCAGAGTTTTTGTAAAACGGACACCGAAACAAGCATGTGCAGCGTACTCGGTTACAGCTTTCCCCTGAAGTACAATTCACATGCAAGAAAGTGCACCTGCCAGTAAGTGTGCAGCTCAGTGAGTTTTCACAAGCTGCACACACTCGTGTACCCCATGTGCAGACCAGGAAGTGGCTGTGAGAGCATCCAGGAGCCTCTCTTGCACTTCTGTTCACACCAGGTTCTTCCCATTGTATTTCCTGTGAAATGGATACACTTACAGAGCCCGCGGCTAAGAGATACCAAAGAGAATAAAGCAGCCACACATCTCCCTCCTGCCCAGCCACTGAGTTCCTGTTCTGGGAGACAATTACTCTTCATCAGGGTCTCGGGGATTCCTGCAGAACAGGCTTTGCCTCTATAGGCAAGCCACACAGACATTGTTTTCCCACAACAGGCTTTGCCTCTATAGGCAAGCCACACATTGTTTTCCCACACAAGCGGCGGCCTTGCACACACACTGTTTCGCACCAAAAAAGAAAGCCCCTTCAGACTTGGTCACGGCTGCACAGTTCACCATCTCATGCACTTTGCCGCTTACAGGCACCCCTGAGCCTCGGTCCAGCCAGGCCACCTGAGACCCTAAAGGGGAGGCTTAGATTTCTGGCTGCAATCTCTACCCAAGATTTCTTAGACACTAGGAACACCGACGTGAAAATGGTCTCCGAGGCCCCCATTTCACAATGAATGGACTGAGTCAGTCCAGAAGAAGCAGCCTCCCTCGGGTCTCCCAGTGAGTCCCTGGCCCTCCTGGGTCCCTAGGAACCCGGGTAGCCTCCATGACCCACAGGGCTTTCTTTCCAAATTTCATAACCACAGGTGGAAGACCTCAGAGGTTGCCTGTGGCAATGAGGGATGCCAAAGCCCAGAGAAGAACACCAGTGGGCCACCGTTGTGCAATTTTGGGATCTGAGCAGCATTGAGAAGGCAGCACCCCTTCCTCCAGGCAGGGCTCCTCTACTGCCTAAACTCCCCTCACTGGTCCTCCATTTTATTGGCCCTCCATTTTATGAGGCTCCTGTTAGGTTAAAAAACACCAAAAAACAAAATTCCAAAAATGTGTGGTAGATTTAGCAGGTTAACTCTTAAGCATACACACACGGTCACAAATACAAAGCATTATCATGAGAATATCAAATAGAGGATTTACAGGGGCACTGGGTGAAGTGTCTGCCTTTGGCTCAGGTCATGGTCCCCAGATCCTAGGATCAAGTCCCACATCAGGCTCCCAGCTCAGTGGGGAGTCTGCTTCTCCCTCTGCCTCTCCCCCTGCTCATACCCTCTCTTTCTTGCTCTCTCAAATAAGACCTTTTAAAATATATATATAAATTGAAGATTTACAAAACTATCAATTTACAAGACATACAGGTTAAGTTAAATGTCTGCATCTCCTTCTGCCGTGTGTTTTACCTCATGTGGATATGGTTTCCAGAGTTGAGACCCAGAAAACAAAATGCAGGACGTGACCCTGAACTGGGTCCGCAAGCCCCGGGTATGGCAGGGGAGAGAGGGACATGCTAGAGAAGACAGATGACAAAGTCAGAATAAGAACAAGAGATTGGATAAAAGTACTGGAGCAACGTTCCATTTTTCAAATTTGCTAACAGTACGGTTATGTAAGAGGATATCCTTGTGCTTAAGAAATAATGCCCCTGGGTATCACTGAGGGGTAGAGGAGCCCTACGCTGGAAAAACACATGTGGGCAAGAGAAGGATCCTGCCGATGTGGCAAACGGCTCCAACTTTGGGAATCCAGGTAAAGGGCATATTGGAGTTCTCTGCATCACTTTTTACTTCTCTGGATGTTTGGAAACGATTGCAGAATGAAAAGTTAGAACAAAGTCGAGACTTTGGCTTGTGAGGATGTAAGGCCTGCCAGATAGTCTCCTGCCCCCTCTGACTCGCCCTCACTTCAGCTGCTCCAACTGAGGATAGAGAAAACCCTGGTGGACTCAGGCGTCCCTGTCCATGACTCCCAGGCCCCCACGCCCTTTGGGAGGCTAGGGTGGTCCCAGTCCCCAAGCCTCCTGCCACCATGATTTATGTCCCTGTGAGCCTCAGCAGCTGTGTGCACGGGTCCCGCCCGGCAGCCTGCTGGGGGGGGGGGGGGGCAGCGTTTGCTTCTCAGCGTATCTAATCCAGAACAGACTTGGAGACCCCACGGGCCTGGGATCAGGCTCCCAGGGGGCCAGGGTCAGAGGGCAGGCCAGCAGGGCCTGGAAACTGGGGAGGTGTTGAGGGTGAACAGGCTGGAAAGCAGGAGCCCTGGCCTGGGTTGGCTTGTTGGCTGCTGCTCCTGTGTGACCTGAGCTGGGTATCTTCCCCTCTCTGGGTGTCGGTTTTCCTCATCTCAGCAGTCTGCTCACGGTGGACGGGGGGCTTCATAGACGGGGCAGACTGGCCTTGTAGGAGGGAAGGCTAATAGAATTTAAGAGTTGTTGTTTCTTAATGCCCAGAGCCTCTAAGCTTGGAAAAATGCCTCACTTTTTGAAAATCTGCTATGTGTCAATCCTTGGTCCATGCACTTTCCATAAGTTAATCCATCTAGCCTACTCGACAAGTCTGTACCATTATTGCCCCATTTTAAAATAAATATTGTGTTTATTTATTTGTCCGAGAGAGAGAGCAAGGGAGCACACAAGCAGGAGGAGAGGCAGGTAGCGGGAGAAGCAGGCTCCCCACTGAGCAGGGAGTCTGACCGGGGACTTGACCTCAGTACCCCGGGATCATGACCTGAGCTAAAGGCAGATGCTTAACCAACTGAGCCACCCAGATGTTCCTATTGCCCTATTTTGTAGATAGGAAACTGGGGTACAGGGAGGTTAAAGAATCTGCTCAAGGTCACAGGGAAGCTGGTGAGCGAGTGCCTTTGAACCAGGTGTCCTGGCTCAACCACACAGCATCATCAGGTCTGTGTGTGTCTGGTCCCAGAGGACTCCAAGTGAACCTGAGCTTCCGGCATTGCACAGCTCAGGTTGCACCTCTCCCTCAGTGTGCCCAGAGGAGTCCAGGGCCCAGCCTGCATGGAGGAAGTTGGGAGTCTGGGGGGTGGGCCCCAGAACCCGCATCTTCCATGGGCTCCCTGGCCTTACCGATGCTCCCAAACTTGGAGAGGCTCAAACACAGACTCCTGGAGGCTCTCGGTGGAATGGCCTCTGGAGCCCTTCAGGTCACCAATGGGGAAACTGAGGCCCAGAGCTGGCAAGGCGCATCCCCAATGTCACAGTGAGTCAGAGATGAGCCAGAACCAGATTCCATGTGTTGCAGTCACTGTTTTCATTGCCTGGTGACACATTCCAAAGCAGAGATATGCATGAGAGGAAGTGACCTTGTTGGGGCTCCCCAGTCAGAGGCTCTGCTCCAAGAGCCTTACACACATGGCCTCACATAATCTAGGCCACAGCCTGCCTATCTAGGTTCTCTCATCGTCCTCATCTCACAGTCTAGAAAACCAAGTCCAAAGCCACCCAGCCAGGTGATGGCATAGCCGTGATGTGAATCCAGAGGGTCTGGCCCCAGCTCCCATGGCCTAAGCCACAGAGAGGAGGGAAAATTCATCAGGAGGCATAGGATAGAATTTAACACCATAGACCAGCTGCAGGTAGGTGGCTTGGACTGTCAGTCAGTCAGTCAACAAACACGTGTCAAGCTGCTCTGTGAACCATGCAAGGCTCTAGGGATGATCAGAGAATAAGACAGATGTCGTACCTGGGCTCGTAGAGGCCACAGTCTATCAAAAAAGCAGGCTCTGAGCAAATAAAAATGTGACAGGTGCTTCTAGGGCATGGTGGGGAGGAGGTTCTGGGAGAGAATACAGGAAACAGGGCTGATGCTCTGAGGCCAGGGAAAGCTTTGCTGAGTATGAAAAGCTCTGCAAAATTGTCTAGCCCACCCTGCGCCAGAGGAACGATGGGGCGTCTGCGGGTTCCAGGGCCCCCCTGAAAATAACTGACAATCTCCCCATGCCTCAGGAGCAACTCTGTGAAGCAGCCAAACACGTCCCGAGCTACAGTGGGCAGAGGCCAGGGAACCCACTTACTGCTCCCCACCCCAGCGAGACAGAGGCTTCTAGCATCCTCATGGTTCCCCCAGGTCACACAGAGTACAGAGCCTGCCCTCTTCACCTCCTTTCTTTCCTGCCCAGGAGCTAACTAATAGCTGAGCTTTCAAGGCAAAAGGCAACTCTCCCCAGGCCCCAAAGCCAGGCCAGAGCCCCTGCCCACCACCCTCCCTGGGCTGCACCGCATTGCGCAGCACCCCCAGTTCGAGACACAGGGCCAGCACAACGGGGCTGCTCAGCAGACAGCTGCAGAGGGACCCAGGGGCATCCTGCTGTCTCAATCTACACACCGCACTGCAAGGTCTGTTATACCCATGTCACAGATGATGCTCATAAGGAAGTAGCGGACGGCCTCAGGTCACCCAGCTAGGGGTGCTGTCATGCCTCGAATCCAGATCTGTGGCTCATCCGGTCTGCAGAAAACCCACGCGGCCTGGAAGCTCAGAAGATACTGGCAACAAGCCTTTAACCAAAAGGGAGAGCAGGATGGGCCCAGAGCTTAGGGAGGAGGAAAGGCGCTGACCAGCTGGGAACTCCGTGGGAACATCTCTTGCCCCCCAACCCCACCCCACCCTAGCTGGTCCCCCAGGCAGCAGTCAGGGCATGGGGAGGATGGGGTCAGAGAGGCGGGCCTTGGATTCCCAAGGAGCACACCCCCTCCTGCCCCCTGTGGGATGGGTAAGGAGCCACTGAGCTAGGCCTGTCTTTGGCTCTCACTATTCACTGCGCTCCTGGAGACAGCACCCCCCCAACTCTTGTCCCCCCTCCCCCTGCCTCTCCCTCCCCTTCAGCCAGACCCACCGCCCCCCCCCCATGCACCCCCAGCCCCGGCTCTCAGAAAGCCCTGGAAAGGCTGCTTTCTTTGAGACAGGAAGGTGTCCTCAAGTCTCAGGAAGGAAAAACAGTCAAGCTGAACCCACCAAGACCGTCTCCAAGGGGCCGGGGCTGGCGCCTGGCCAGGACTGACATCACCTGGGAACTGCCGAGGCCCAGGCCCGCAGCTGCAACACGCCTCCTGGGGGGACGTGCTTTGGCTATTTAAAAAAATAATAATAATAGTAAAAAAAAACGTTTCCAGTCTGGTGTTTTTAAATGTGCTTTTTATAGTGGGCCCTGGGGCGTGGGTGTTTTGGTGTCCACCCCTCCCCACTCCCCCCCCACGCTTTTTCCTCCCATCCTGATTTTCACACCACACAATGTAGCCTTTGACCAATTCCAGCTAATTCCTGGGGAGGCTGGGCGGGACCTCCTTCCAGTCTCTGACCCCCTCAGATTATCTTTTATCTATGGAGATATGTTTAATTTTAACAATAAAAAAATATATTGCAATGTTTGCCTGTAGTACCCAATTCAAAAGGTGCCTAAGAGCATTGGGTGAAAAGTAAGCACCTTCCCCAAACCGAGTCACTCCTTCCGTCCCCTGAGGCAGCCCCTCTCTTATTTTATCCAACAAAATCTCCTTGAGTGTCTATTATGTACCAGGCACTCTTCAGAGCAATTATGTAATATTAACTCATTTCATCTTCATAAAACCCGTATGAGGTAAGGTTTCCATTGGCTATTTTCTTGTGAATGTTGCCAAAGATATTCTGTGCATAGAGAAGCAAACCCAGATCTATAATCTTGCCTCCTCCCTTTTAAAAAAGCACAAATAGAAGCTTATTATGCAGCCTGGTCTGCATGTTGCTTCATTTACTTAAAAATGTATCTTGGACCCGTTCCATACTAGTGCATAAAGAGATCCTTTTTCGTCTTTTTTTTTTTTTTAAAGATTTTATTTATTTATTTGACAGAGAGAGATCACAAGTAGGCAGAGAGGCAGGCAGAGAGAGAGGAAGGGAAGCAGGCTCCCTCCTGAGCAGAGAGCCCGATGTGGGACTCGATCCCAGCACCCTGAGATCATGACCTGAGCCGAAGGCAGCGGCTTAACCCACTGAGCCACCCAGGCGCCCCCCTTTTTCGTCTTTATAGCTGCATCGTATTCCCTTCTATGGACAGTTGTGCCATAATATAATTAATGTGGCCACTCGTGGTGAACATTAAGGATGCTTCCAATATTTTCCTGTATGAATAATGTCATGATGAATAGCCAAAGTAATTTTTCTAAAAGTATAGCTTGGACCTCATCGGTCCAATATTCAAAAACTCCCTATCTTTCTCCTTTGTAAGCACAAGGTCACCTTCAATGTAGGGATTATAAAGAACCCCTCTGGGACTGTGATGAAAGCAATGATGAACCTACGCTCCTCCAAAAACCCTAATGACAACCGAGCATCATGTGGGGTCCAGGGACCCCTAGACATCTCTTCTGGATGTTGTGTGCTCATGGCTTGGGACTGGGTATTGTGGACTGCCAGCTCAGCTATTTCTGAGTTGTAGGGCCTTGGGAAAATTCAGGTTCCTCCCCTGCCCAACCCTGCACCGTCTTCCCACTGCCCTTATAAACCAATTCTCTCTGGCGTGCCAGCTCCTGCCACCCGCCCCCGGCAGCCTCATTTCCCTCCCTCTCCCAGCTTGCTCTCTGGGCCCCAGGCACACCAGTGTCCTTTCAGTCCTTAGAACACTCCAGGCTCATGGCCTTTGCTTCTGCTTCCCTCTACCTAGAGTGCTCTTCCCACTATATCCTCAGGGCTTACTAATTCCCTTCATTTGGATCTCTTCTCAAATGCCACCTCCTCCAGGAGGCCTGCCTTGACCACCCTAGCTACAATAGCACGCCTCCACCAGTCTGTTTTATTTTTATTGTGGTAAAATATATATAACATAAAAATTCACCATTTTCATCAGGTTTAAATGTATAATTCAGCGGTACAGTCACAAGGTTGCGCATCATCACCAGAAACATTACAAACTTTTTCATCATTCTGAAGAACTCTTTACCAATCTTTATCCCCTGACTTCTCTTAGTTTTTCTTCACAAGTTATTGCTACCTGACACTATGACATTTATTTACGTATGCCTCATATTTACTGTCTGCCTCCTTCAGCTAGAATAGAAGCTAAAAGGAGGGCAGGGACTTGGCCTGTGTTGTCCACTGGTGTCTCACCAGCCCTTCAGGAGTAATAGGGACAAGGACACCTGGGTGGCTCAGTCGGTTAAGCATTTGTCTTTGGCTCGGGTCGTGATCCCAGGGTCCTCCCCAGGGATTCCGGATCACGACTTACCCTTGTAGAAATGCCTTTGGATTGGGCCCTGTCCCCAGCAGTTCCAGCGAAAGGTCCTGGGGAAGGCCCCCACTGGCTTGGACCTTGGGTTACTTGGCCCACCTGGTGTCAATCCCTGTAGCCAGAGGGATGAAGCATTCTGACTGGCCAGGCCTGGTCACGTGCTCACCTCTGAAGTGGATGCAGCTTTGTCTGGCCTGAGTTGCAAGGACCAAAAGTGGAGGAGGGGCAGTTTCCTAAAAGAAAATGGGGGAATGGCCATTCGGCAGGCAAGAGCCTCAGATGTCACAAGCAACACCTGTGTTGGAGCATTTGCCCCACTGCCGCCAGGAACTTGAGTTATTTTTGTAGGATGTGTCTTCCCTCTGAATCTGTGAGTTCCCTTGAGGCAAAGTCCAGCCGCCAGTGCGGGGTCTAGTGCATGGACGGCTCTGGATGAACACATCCGTGCTTCCTTCCTCTCCTTCAGGACACGGAGGCTTTTTTGCCCTCTATCTGTGACTTGGCCCTGCCCTACCATTCTGGCACACCCTGTCCCCACCACGGGTGAATCAGGAGGTCCAGTTCTTGGTCCATGTCTTTGGTGTGACTTTGAGAAAGTCTGGATGGTTCCCTGCCCCACCCCAATCCTGCCAAACCTCAGTGGTCCCTCCGGTTAAATAGGGGCTGGGAGAGGCATCTGACCTGAGATGCATATTCTCCTTTCCAGCCCATCATGTCCATCTTTATAATTTTTTCCGTGTCTGGGTACCACCTGTGCTGCCAGTTACATAATATTTTTTTTCTTTAAATGGATCCTCTTTAAAGTACATAAATATATTCATTTCAAAAGGGAACTTTAGATCCCTCCATAAATGGAAAACCAGTCTCTTGTGCCATAAATAGAAGGTAACCATAAAAATAAGTACAATGAAAACAAAACAATGTCATTAAATTCTTGCCAGATACGGCTGCCTGCCGAAGGCTTGGAGGTAGAGGCTTGGTTTCTGTTAAAAAGGGAAGTAAGTGTTAAGAGAGGTGTTAAAAACACACCAGCATGCAACACTGAGACTTTCTCCTTAATAACAAGTTGCAGGAAAACTGGAAAAGGAGGAAGGTTCTTGCGCTGGGCTTTTGTGGCTTTTGTGAGGTGTGACTCCAACAAGCCATCATTCAGGTGGGACCTGTCACACCTAACCCACTCTCAGGAAGTAATGGTCCTGGCTGTCCCACCCCATGGAGGGGAATACAGCATGTATTTTCATTTCCATATATTTGCATGAAGAGCCTCTGAAAAGAAGAGAAATGAATAAACACGGTGGGACCCAAAGAGATAGGAAACACAGTGGGAAGGACGTTCTTCACCCTTTTTATATTTTTGAAACTTACTAATATAGTACTTCCTCAAATTTTGAATAATGAAAACAAATATTTATTAGCACCTGGTCTGTAAGCACAACTTGATGCTAGGCATCATGAATTCATTCATTCTGTCAGTTGGTCACTCATTCATTTATTTATTTACTTATTTATTAAGAGAGTGAGCAACAGTGCAAGCAGGTGGAGGGCAGAAGGAGAGGGAGAGAGAGCAACCCAAGCAGACTCCGTGCTGAGTGGGAAGCCCCAGGTGGGGCTCAATCCCATGACCCTGAGATCATGACCTGAGCCGAAACTGAGTCGGACACTTAACCGACTGAGCCACCCAGGCGCCCCATTCACTCTTTTATAAAGGAATCAATTCCATGAGGATTAGCACAAACCATGGCTCGAGAGCCCTACGCTAGGAACTATGGGTTTATTTGTTCATTCAGGCAGCAGATGTTCATCAGGACTGTGTGACTCTGTTCACTCACGTGACGACAGATCAGTGGTTAGTCCTGCCCTCAAAAAGATCACGGTTTAGAGGGGAAGCAGGTGGCCTGAGAGACAAGCAGTCTGCCAAGAGACCAGACAGTAAGCACAACTTGTGCAAAGGTGGGAGACAACAGATTGTCGGGGCGCCACTTCAGGACCTTGGCACGTTCTCCTGGGTGGGATGGGGAGAAGGGAAGCAAAGGCAGGAGCAGGGAGAATGAGGCCAGAGGGGTTCTGGGGTCCCCTCATTAATGTCCAGCCACCAGGAGCAGAGCTCAGCCATTAGGCAACAGGAAATGGGAGGAGAGGTTGTCCCTGCCACCCTACAAAAATACTAGAACCCGTCCTCCTCATTTCCAGTACCATCTTTGCTTTCTGCTTTCCTCTCTTGCCCAAATGACCACTATCACCTCCTTGCTAGCTTCACCCCTCCATCTTGTCCCAGCCTCTGCCAACATCACTGACCTCGTCTTCTACCACGCTCTCCCTCTGTCACTGCACTTCGGCCACTGGCCCCTTTACTGCTCCTCAGATACACCAGTCTTTTCTACCTCAGGGCCTTCGTGCATCCTGTCCTCTCTGCTTAGAATGCCAGCTTCTTATACTTCAGGTTTCATCTTAAATATTATCTTCTCAGGAAAGCCTTACATGACCTCCTTATTTAAAGCAGGAATTGGCGAACAATGGCCCACATTCCAAATCTGGCCCACCACCTATTGTTGTAAATAAAGTTTTATTGGAACACAACCATGCACATTTCCATACACATGGTCTGTGGTTGCTTTCCCACTACAGTGGCAGAGCCAAGAGCTCTCACAAAGACTGGACACCCTTCAAAGCCTAAAATATTTATTATTTTGTCCTTTACAGAAAAAGTTTGCTGGGGGCACCTGGGCGGCTCAGTGGGTTAAGCCTCTGCCTTCAGCTCAGGTCATGATCCCAGGGTCCTGGGATCGAGCCCCATATCAGGCTCTCTGCTCAGCAGAAAGCCTGCTTCCTCCCTCTCTCTCTGCCTGCTTCTCTGCCTACTTGTGATCTCTGTCTGTCAAAGAAAAAAAAAAAAAAAGAAAGAAAGAAAATCTTAAAAAAAAAGTTTGCTGACCCCTGATCCAAAGCACTCCTTCCCTCTTCCCACATGCATCTCTGCTGTACCACTCCACTTATCTACTTCACATTGCTTACAACAATCTGTAATTACCTCAGTTGTCACATGTGTGCGTGTGTGCGTGTGTGCTCAATTGTTATCTCAAGAAAAGGAGCTTTACAAGAAGTTCCAGCTTTTAGAACCATAAATCACCAAATAAAAAATACAACAGATTTTTTGAGGGAAAACAAATTACCTAGAGTCAGTCTGTCCAAAGTAGACAAAAGAGCAATTTTCTCTCCTGATTATTATATCTGCAAGCGTAATCACATCTTTTCAGACAGAGTTTTGCAGAAGTAAGAAATGAAGTTGTTTTGTTAAAGAGTCAGTAACTTACAGGAAAGGCTCAGGCTTTGGTTATTAGGGGATTTAGAACTAGACAGAGGGGCCTGGTAGTTCTCAGCCTACAAAGTGCTTCTATAATCTGACTGTTAGAAAAAATGGGAAAGACCCAGTTTGGCTTCCAGATGCTGTCTGTTCCCCAGCCCCCCAGCCCTCTAGCCCACGATTAGAACAGAAAGGAATAGTATAACCCCTGAGAGGTTCTGGGTGTGTATGGCTTACCTCTGTATTACCACAGGTCTGACTCACATCAGGGAAAATTATGAGAGTCTGAAATGGTAAAAAAAAAAAAAAAAAAAAAAGATTACTGGATGTCCTATGGAATATTTTGCATTGTCTTCACCTCATTTCGGGTTAACTGATTCTACAGTGGTCCCTGCCTGTCACTATCTTTGAGCTGTCATATAGCTCTGTAAGTTGTAACAAGACTGATAGTAACAAAAGTATTTCTTGTCCAAAGAGGTGCAAACAGATTTTATCTGCTCGAGACACAATTGACCTGCATCCCTCCCAGCCCTCTTGGAAGAAAATAATTTTACATCTTCAGCCAGTTAATTTCAGCCTCCTTCATTTACATGTGTGTGTATGTATGTGTGCATGTCTTCTCTCTGGATTCTCCTTTGAACTGGTTCTTAACATTGGTTCCCTCATAAATTAATGACTTAAATCAGAACTTTGAAACATGTTCATATTATATTTGAATGAGAGGCATAATTTTATTCTCTTGTAAAAATGATCCTCTAACACATATAATCTCTCTTGTTAAATATTTGTATAATCAACGCTGGGATTATTAGTAAATGTGCTTTCATAGCATTCTGTACCTCCTGTAGTACTAATTTAATAATTATTTTTGTATTCCCTGTCTCCATGAGCTCCATGAAGCTCCATGAAGGCAAGGACCTTGTCTGACCTGCTGGCCACTGTGTCTCTCACAGACCAACATGGTACCTCCCGACACGTGCCAGTGGTTAGGCATGCCTGTGTACGTATGTGAGTACGTGTATAAATACACAGGTATATTAGCGTTTATGTTTATGTATACACACAGAGGGGATGGGTTGTGTTCTGCCCGATTAAGAACAGACTGGACACCTCTTTGAAGCTCCCAGTATACAATGGAATCCTTTCTGGAAGAAGGATTCAAATTTCTGAGGCGAGTTTAATAAACGAAGGAGGAAAGAAAGAAAGGGAGAGGGAGAGTGGGAAAAAGGATGGAAGGAAAGGAAGAAGGAAACCCGCAATGGTTCTCTCTGACAGAATGGGCAGACAGGGGCACTGAAGCTGCCCCCCATCCCCCACCCGACCCCCAGCTTCAGGCACCACCTGTCCTCACCAATGAGGTAACAGAGGCCAACATGCCAGGCAGACTGCTGAGCATTCTACTGAGGAAGAGCCGTGATTACTGAGTCATCCCTCCCTCCAGCCACACTGCCTCCTCCTTTCCAGACTCTTCTCTGCCCCTTCGCCCAATCCAGCCCCCTTGCAAGTCACCTTCCTGTGTTGCTCTGCGGTTGCTGGCTGCCTCTCAGGCGCCTGGCCTGACCTTTAGTCCTCCCCACCTTGATCATCACCAGGCAAAAACCCTCTAACCCACTTGTTCTGATGCCATCAAATCATCAAATTTCTATCCAGGATCTGAGAGGTCATCTTCCTTCAGTGTGTGCTAGAAGCTGCCAGAAACATCAGGGTGATTAAAATAGCCCCCCTCAGGGCCTAGTGGGAGAGATGATGTCGTTCCCTATGGACCTTTCACGCAGTGGAGGATACTGGTGCCCACACGTCGTCTTCTCATCTGTGGCAGAGACCACCAGTTGCCCCCCATGTTCATTTTCCCCTTCTCCTATGGAAATAAAACCTCTGACTTTTGGCTGGACACTTAGCCACACAGAATAAAGACTACATTTCCCAGCCTTCCCCTTGCAGCTGTTATAGCCATGTGACCAAATTCTAACCAATAGTATCCAAACAGAAGTGATGTGTGCATCTTCAAAGTCATGGCTGCCCTTTGCCCTTTCCCTGAGCCCACTGACTGTGTGTAGATATGGGGGAGCCATCTGAGACCATGAGATCAGGGCAATACCCCACGGATGGCAGAGCTACAAGATAGAAGCAGCCTAGGACCCCATCTCCATTGAGTTAGTCCAGGATTACTTATACCCAGGCCTGAGAGAAATAAAATTCTATCTTCTTTTTGCTGGTACTCCTTTGGACTTGTGTGAGAACAGATGAACCTATATAATCTATATTCTAATTGTCCATCCATTTTCTTTGCAAAAGAATTCAAGCAAGAACAAATACTTGTTAAGTGCTGAGTATGTGCTAGGCACTCTTTGAAGGTCTGAGGATCCAGAGAGAATCTCAAATACGATGGAGCATACATTTTAGTAAATGTATAATTGTGTCTGCATCATGTCTGATTCTCCTCTTTCTACTGCTCCTCCTCCTTCACCACTCATCTCCCATGCCCAGGGACAAGCATAGCCATATACCATACCGAAAGAATGATGAAAAAGAGGCAGTAAAAAGAAGTGGAAAAGATGTGGAATTTGTAGCCACATGAACTATATGTAAATCCTAGCTTAACCTCTTGGCACTTAATTCCCTCATCCATAAAATGGGAATAAAACTAATAACTACGTCTTACGGTTTCTGGGGAGAGGAGACAAAATGAGCTAATGAATGGAAAGTTTATAGTACAGTGTTTAACACATAGCCGTGTTCAGTGAAACGTGACTGCTAGAATAATAATAATAATAGTAATAGTAATAATAATTGTCTGAGTAAAGGTAACAAGGAAATACTGGGGTCTCTTTTCTGATCCAACTTTACCTGAGAAGCTAACACCTAAGTGTTCCTTGCCTCACTCCCTCCCCATCTCCCTTTCGCCCTCCCAAGGTCATCCTTTCCTTCCCTTTGTCAAAGTGATGCCAGTTCTGGGGGTTTCTGTTGTCACCTCTCCCTGAATGGAGAGCCGAGGTCTAAGGAAATCCTCTTCTCCACCCAGTCTACAGGCAGATTCTGAGAATGCAACCTTCTTTCACTGTTCTGAGGTGGGCTTTCCTCACGTACTTGCCCTCCCATACTGGGGGAGTGGAAATAACTTGTCTAGAAAGCTAAACCTGGTTAGAAGTCTCTGCCCGTTGCTAACTATCACTATGGTTGTATATAGTTACTTCACTGCTTTAAGACTCAATTCTTTTTTTTTTAAGATTTTATGTATTTATTTGACAGAGAGAGATCACAAGTAGGCAGAGAGGCAGGCAGAGAGAGAGAGGAGGAAGCAGGCTCCCTGCTGAGCAGAGAGACCGATGTGGGGCTCCATCCCAGGACCCTGAGATCATGACCCAAGCCGAAGGCAGAGGCTTTAACCCACTGAGCCACCCAGGTTTAGGACTCAATTCTTTCCCCCACAAAAACTTACCGAACTTCTACTCATCCTTCAAGACCCAGTTCAACTGCCACCCCCACTGTGAGTCCTCCCTTCGTCTCCTGTGTCCTTCCCATGGTACAATCATTCCACTATCATTCCACTATCACTATCACTGCTAGACACAGAGCCCCTTGAGGACAGATTTCGGCTTATGTAGTCTCTATCCCTAGTGCAGATTAGCTGGCAGGTGATACAGAAAATGAAACATAAATGGGTGGATGACTGGATGAGTAGATACAGGCGGGTGATGAAGTGATTAGATGAATTACCCGTGGTTATATAGTTGTCAGATGCATGGATGATGATAGATGTGGCTAATAAATAGTAGATATTTAGTGAAAGAGTGAATGAAGGATAGATGGTGAATGAAAGGGGAATGGATGAAGAATAGGTTGGTGAGTTCACGATTGGCTTGTGAATGTTAAGTAGATATGAAGGAATGGATGAGGAACATATGTTTGATGGATACTCAATGCATGAGAGATGGTGGGTAGATAAATGATGAATGGAGTAATGGGTGGATGGATGAGGAATAAATAGATGAATAGATGCATAGATAATGGATGGACGAAGAACTGATGAATGCATGAGAGATGGTGGATGGCTATTAGTGACTGGTGAAAGGTGGACAGATGAGTGATGGATATATGGTAAGTGGACAGACAGATGGAATAACAATAGCTTGCTGGCTGGTGGAATAGATGTATGGATGATAAATAGATTGATGGGTATGGAATGGAGGATAGGTAGATGGATAGTGGATAATTCATGATGATGGATAAGAAATAGATGGTGGGTGAAGGATGAATGGACATTTGGCTAGAGGGATGGTGAGTAGGTGATGAATAAATTGTTCGTATTTTAATGGATGTATGAGAAATGGATAAATGATCATTGGATAGATTGATGGATGATATACAAACAGTTCAAGTGTGTGTTACCACGGATATTCTTTGAGCCCCGATATTTTGTGAGTCCTAGCCTTGATATTTCATGACTCCATCAGAAATGAAACTGATATTTGATAAGCTTCCATGATCCAGGCATCTTCATGGGTGCTTGACTTATGTCATCTCCAGTAATCATTGTGACAACATTGCCAGTGGTACCACATCCCCCTCTGCTCACCATTTCACACATCTCTGCACTGTTCATGGCTTTCCTCCTCCAACAGCCTCCCCACGCCCTTGCCCTCAGGGATCTCTCTCTTGTATGATCTAGACCTCCCACCTCTGCCTTCCTTTACCTTTCATTTGGTTCCTACCATGATTCACAATCTTCATCATGACCATTTACTGAACACCCACCATGTGCTCAGCACTGGTCTTGCAGCCCCACGTATATTAACTCATTTTATTTCCATGAGAGCTCTAAAGGTAGATACTGTTAATCTCATTTTAAATATGACACAGCCAAGACTCAGAGAAGTGCAGTGACTTGCCCAAAGTCACCAGCTAGTTAGTGATGAAGATAATGGTGCAACTCTGCTTAGTTCGATACCAAAGCCTGTGTCTTAAACCTTAATGCTGTATTTCCTCTTTGCTACTGTCATGTGTGACTGTCCATGTCTGTGTGTGTGTGTGTGTGTGTGTGTGTATGCCCATGTGTTTGTGTCTTCTCTCTCCACGGATTGGACCAGAGACTCGTCATTACACATATCCTGAAACTCCTTCAGTGTCAGACACAGAGAAGAACTACAGAACATCATTGCAGAAATAACAATGATGTTGGACCTTCTGAAGTTCAACTCCTTTATGTGCCCAGTGAGATCACCTGGGCTCAGAGAAGTGATGTGACAGCAAGAAGTAGTAATAGTAGTAGTAGTAGTAGTAGTAATAGTAATAATATGAGGCAAATAAATAAATAAAGTGGAAAAAATGTGAAGCACGTATCACTCTCAGTCCATACCCTCCATTCCACTGGGTGGTAGAAACTTAATCAATCCTGGGTATCTTTTTTCACTTTTTCATTTGTGCAGAAAGGGTCCTGGTCCAGGGGGCCTACACACCCACTCAGACTTCTGGGTGTGTGACTTCCTGACATTGACTCAAGATTGAGGCCCTGGGTCTTGCCCTCCAATCCCTCACGATTACCCCACGTCTCTGAGTTCTTTTACAGAGTCACATACCAGTATCTCCCCTCACCATGGCTTCCTCTATCTAACCCTCTGTATTAACTGGGGATGCTAATTTATCTAATGTAACACAGTCCAAACTAACTGTGTCCTATGACTGAAGTTGATTTCTCCATCAGCCGTCCAGGCTGACATGGAGTCCCATGGCATCAGAGACCCTGGCTCCTTCCACTTTGTTGCTCTGACCTTCTTCATATGTGGCTTCCATCCTGTGACCTAAGATGGGTGCTGCAGTTGCTACCACAGTATCAGATTCTAGTTGGCAGGAACAAAAGAAGAAGAGGGCCAAGAGAAAGTCCCTTTATTCTTTAAATACATGACACAGAAGTTGCACACAGCACTAGGCTTACAGACCCTGTCAGAGCGCAGTCATGTGGCCACACCTACCTGCAAGGGAGAATGGGAAATGTAGTCTTGAGCTGTGTGGCCATCTGGAGCTCCAGGAGAAAAAGTCAGATCACTGCGGGACAACTGACTATATCTGCCATACTTCCTCCCCCCTCCCAGATAGTCTTTATCTCATTTTCTAAATAGGAAAACCAATTTTGACTCATCTATTCTCCTCACCTTTTTAGTTATGACATAAATTATATACCCTCGAATTACTCAGGGTTTTGACTAAATGTCCATGACTCTTGCAAATCAAAAGCTTTGGCCTTTGGGACTCAGAAAATATTTCTTCCATTTCTGCCTCATAATCCCTTCTCTAAGGTGACGGAGGTCACCAACAAAACCTTAGTACAGAGAAATGCAGGAGATGTTGTCAGTATTACAAAATGTCTTTCAGCTATGGAGACAACTCAGACCTCTTCCTTTCCTGCTCAGTCTTTTGGTAGCTCCTCCTCATCCTATATTCTTAGTCTTAGCTTAAGAGACAACTCTGCAAAGAGACATTTTCAGCCCACCCTTTTAGTCTCCTTTATAACAGACTTCACAATATGTAACCTATAAATCTATACACTTTACCTGGCTTCTGAATGATATGAGGGAAGGAACCATATACACCCTTTCATCTTTGTATCCCCAGTGCTTGGCACAATGCCCAACACAAATGCTCAGCAAATACATTTGATTAAGTGATGAGACTGTGTACCAGGGTTGCATGAGGTGCAGAAAATTTTCACATGTTTTCCCCCAGGTGATGTAACTCTACTTACAGTTAGTGGCCTAGGAAGAACCATGCTTCTTTGATCGTAGATGTTAAATTGTCAATGCAGGTGGAGTGTTCCCAGTGGACACCAATGGGGGAGGCATGCTGGCAGGCCAGATGGGCTGCTACATCTTGAGAAATACCTGCCACACACACCTCGACTCCCAACCTATGTCAAGATGCCCCCACCCATCCCGGACTTAAATCAACTCAAGAGAAAAAGGAGGAAGTGGGGAGGAAGCTTGACTCAATTGTGTTCAAATGTGAAATGACTGGTTTTTGTCTAGATGTGACTGACATCTACATTTTCTAGCATCAGGGAAAATAGGTACTCAGGTGAAGCAAAATTCAGTTATAAAACGGGGTATTGGGGTGGCTGGCTGGCTAAGTTGGTAGAGCATCTGATTCTTGATCTCAGGGTCATGAGTTCAAACCTCATGCTGGGTGTAGAGATTACTTACTTACTTACTTACTTAATTAATTATTTAATGGTTAGAGAATGGGGTGTTACATTACCAGTATAACATGGCTGATAGGTGTGTTTTGGCCATACTAGTATGACTTTTTCAGGAATCACAGATGACTTAACTAATGAGAACTTACATCACAGAGTTAAAGCCATTCAATTTTAGAATCACAAAAGACTAGGATCATAAACTGTGTTCAGAAAGAACATTAGATTGTCTTAGGTTGGATGGCCCTGAAAGCAGAGCCTGAGGCAAGGATTGTAGTGCCACTAGTCCAGGAAGCCCAGAGAGAGTGAGACAGAGAAGGGAGGAAAGCCAACAGAACGTAAGCTATTATGCTAGTTTCCAGTATGGGCAACTAGTGCCTGATCTTCTAAACCACCAAGGAGAACCACCTCCAATGGATAGGAGGCTGAGATATTTACCCACCGAGGCCTGTCCCCCCGGGACCGATGGTTGCCACTGGGAACATCAGACTCTTCCCAGGTCCTGGTTGAGAGAAGTGCCAAGTGTTCAGAGAAACCTAATGACGGGCCCTTGAAATGGGATGCTGTCATTGTGCTGGGGGCAGCGGGGCGAGGTGGGGGGCACTGCTGCTATGGCTAAAGTCAGTGGTAGGCTGAAGGGATGAGGTATGGGACACTGATAACAACGAATGATCCAACTGTACTCCGAACAAAAACTCCCTTCTAAAGATCTGGATTGGGAGTCTACGAGCTGCATGAGTCTGGGGGATTCATTTCATCAGCACTTTTTTAAAATGATGGTTGAATCTAAAGGCCTGTAGGAGACTCATGCCGTCTTCACTTTGCCGAATGCCCCCCACCACCCCCATTGCCCACATGCCTTCAGATTTCTGTCACCTGCCCAGAGGCATTTGGCTTGGAGGGCTCCAATCAGTGACAGGATCCTTACGATCTCTGATTCATATCTGCATCTCCAGGTCCCTGACCCATGATAGGGCCCTAATAAACTTCGCCTGTAAATGTAGCCTCTGCTTGCATTTTTTTCTGCCTTGGAGCTCACCCCTTTCAAGGTTGCCTGTTGTATTGTCTACTAGCATCTCTGCCCCCCTCCTGCCAGGCCCCCAGGCATTCCCAGTGGGGACTGGGGGTGCGACTCCCTGCTTGGGGTGAGCAGCAGGTTAATTTCCTCCTGGAGCTTCCCTCGGCAAACAATGAGACAATGGCCCGCCGGAGGTGGCCTGCGTAAGACAGCCGAGGAGGGGAAGTTGTAATCTGTGCGTGAAGCCAGAGGGCGGGCAAAGGGGCGAGAAAAGCAACCCGGCCAGACCGGGCCCTCCACCCAGCTGGCCCCTGGGACTGCTGCAGGCCCCAACCTGAAGGTCACCTGAGTCGCTCTTGAGGAAAACAGCCACAAACCACCATCATTGAGGAGAAAACACGGATGGGTGGGGCTCCCCCAACACCCCTTCCCTGTCTAGATGGTCCCAGCTCCTTTCTGCACCACCCCATCTGCCCACCTTCTGGGCTCTGCTGGCAGGGAGACATCCCCAGACGGACACCATCTGATTCTGGCTGTTTTCTTGCTGTGTGACCTCAGGGCATGTTACTTAACCTCTCTGTGCTTTTGAGTCTTTATCTATAAAAGGGGAATAACACCACCTCCCTCCTCTGGTGGTCAGGAGGATTCCACCCCTCCATTCAGCCAGCAGGCATTTACGGGGCACTGTGCTGGATGCTGGGGATACAGCTGGAAAGGAGACCGTGTTCCTGCCTTCATGGAACCTACAGACAGGCTTAACATGGAAAGAGTCCATAACCAGGTGAGTATACCAGGACATAACATTCCAACAGTGACGGGGGTTACTGGGAGAGAAGGCAGCACCATTAAGACTGTGGAACACTGGGGGTACCTGGGTGGCTCAGTTGGTTGAGCATCTGACTCTTGGTTTTGGTTCAGGTCATGATCTCAGGGTCGTGGATCAAGCCCCACACCGGGCTCGTGCTCAGCAAGGAGTCTGCTTCAGATTCTCTCTCCCTCTCTCTCTGCATCCCCCCCCAAATAAATAAATAAAATCTAAAAACAAGAGAGAGAGAGATTGTGCAACACTGGACTCCAGCTGGTCTACAGGTCAGGGTGGCCTTCCTCTAGGAAGAGGCAGTTACATGGCGCTGAACAGGGAGTGGACATTTACTAGGCCAAGGGGAAGGTGTGCAGGGAGCCGTGCAAAGGTCCAGATGCCGGAAGAAGTTGGCATTAAGAAGAGACAGGAGGCCTGTGCACCTGGAACAAGAGTTTGTCCTTTATCTAGAGAACAAAGGGAAGCCATGGCAGGAGGAGGGACATGAGCCCATCGGCTTACAGCTAATGCATGAAAGTGCTTGGCACTGTGCCTGGCAGCAGGTTTCCCCCTTCTTGACGGTGGGGTCCTGTCCAAGCCCCTCATGAGTGACAAACCACTGCTTTCCCAAACCTCCTCATCACTGTCAGAGTTGGGACTTGTTGCACCCATCTCACAGATGAGGAAACGGAGGCTCGGGGCAGGGGAGAGAGGAAAGTAGACAGAGCACACCAGGTGGGTCCCCACCCCTTCTAGAGAGGGGTAGTAGTTGGAAGGGCACCCAAGACTGGGAGAAACTCAGGGGGACCCCGGCCTCCTTTTCCCCCCATGCCTCTCGGGTTCCTTGCCCTCTCTCCTCTCACCCCAAAAGGTCCCCTAAATCCAGCTCTATACCCAGAAGAGAAGAAGAGCCACAGATGATGCAGGGATAGCCCCATCCCAGGTTATGACCCCACATGTCCCTAAGAGCTGAGCAGCTTCCTTTAAAGCTGCACCCACACCCGGGTTCGAGGCCAGCCTTTGGCTCCAAGGGAGTGGCTTCACTCCTTGGAGACCCAGGAAAGATCAGCACCCATCGTGGACTTTTGTGGTACTTCTTCTTAACCATGTAAAATGCTAAAATGCTTAACCATGTAAAATGCTAAGAGCTTTACTGAGGATGAAACTGAGGCTTAAGGAGGAGAAATACGTTGCCCATTCTGGCAGAGCCCAGAGGGGGCTGTGGCCGGGTTCCCAGCTGGTCAGCCTCAAAGCCCAGCCCCTACAGAGGCTTCTCCTGTAGGACCCCCAGGCCGGTCATTTCATGGACAACTGGCACTTGGTCCCTTCTGTTTACCACTGAGTCCTAGTGCTCAGAACAGCAAGTGCTCAGCAAACATTGGTCACACAACAAATGAAGGAAGGACCAAAGATCTCCAGTCCCCTGTCCCCAACCCTCCACCCTCATGGCATCCCCCAAAGACCTTCCTGGCTGGTACCTGGCTTTCAGGTATGGGAAAGCCCACCCCTGGCCATCACCTCACTGGACTGTCCACCAGGCTTGGCAGGTCCTGACCACAGACCCCACTCTCAGGAGCAAAGAAATCAGAGCTCAGCGAAGTCACAGAGCCTCGAGGGTCACAGTGCCCCGATTCCCTGGGGGGTGTCTCATTACCCCCCACTCTTCCACTGTAGCAGTCCATCACTGCCATGGGAGGCACCTCCGCTCCAAGGGCACAGGGGGCACAGTCACGGGACTGCTGGGGCCCCAGCTCACCACCCCCTTGCTCAGGAGACCCCAGCTACGCTGGCCACGGGGGTGTTGCTGTGCCACCAGCCGCTCCCCTCCTCCCAGTGCTGGGACTCCGGCTCCGCATGTTCCAGGAAATCCAGACCACATTTCCCTCCAGGAGCCGCCGCCCAAAGGGACCCTCTGGGGAGAGACAGAGCATTTTTGAGGAAAAGGGGGGTGAGGGTGAGGGGTGTGGGAGAAAGAGTCACAAAAAAAAAAAAAAAAAATAGTGGCTGGGCCAGGAATGTGCCTGGGTGAATCGGAGCCAAGCCTCCTGTCCATCCACAGCTGTGCTGACCAGGGCAGGGCGCAGGGCGCGGGCGGAGCCGGGTCACTCTGGGGACAGGACACCAGCTGCCAACCTGCTCCTGGCGGGTGGATGGGCTCTCTGCCACCAGCCTGTTTGCGGAGGAGCTGGGCAAGAGCCTGGGCCAGGATTCTGGACACTGGGCTCTGCCACCCCAGCCCATTCTCCCACTGGGGCCTCAGTGTCCCCATCTGTATAATGGCAAGATTTCAAGAAATGCTGACTTCTGGTGACTTCTCATTAGGAGACCGGTTGAATGAAGGGAGGAACTGTCACACTTTTTAGTTCTTCATTTGGGGTCCAAGACTCAGAGACTCTGTGAAGTTGAATGGGAAAAGAGTTCACAACGTTGTATTCACTAGCCTCTGTCTACGGTGCAACACTTCCTTCAAGTGCGAGCGTGGACCGCAAGCTATGGCAAAGTTAGCAGTGATCTTGTCACAACAGGGGGTCAAGGCACTTCGGTCTGACTAAAGCAGTGGATGCAGACAGCCTCCCCAATGGTTCATGTTCCTCATGACCCGACACGGGCATCCACATATTTGATTAAAGGTGCTAATAAAGAAACCTATGTCTTACCATATCACAGACCATTGTGACTCCTGTGGTGATAGCATCTCAGGATAACTGGGTTCCTTTGTGATCCTATGTATTTTATTTTATGTGCTTTAAAAAAAACCAAAAACATAGGAAAAAAATGTGATTAGGACAACGGGCAGCTCAGCCAGTTAAACGTTTGCCTTCAGCTCAGGTTGCAATCCCAGGGTCGTGAGATCAAGCCCAGCATCATCAGGTTTCCTGCTCAGCGGGGAGCCTGCTTCTCCCTCTCCCACTCCCCCTGCTTGTGCTCTCCCTCTCTCTCTGTCAAATAAATAAGTAAATTCTTTGAAAAATAAAAATTTAAATTTAAATTAAAAAAAATTTTTTTTAATGGTGATGAAAATGGGTCCATTGCCTCCCCAGATACCAAAGCAATTCATGGCACAAAAAGCGAAAAACCCCTGCCTTATATGAGGCCATTTTTATTTTTAAATGGGGAAGTCCTCTGTATACTGACTTGGAACATTGTCAAAACACAATGCTAAGTGCAGTACAAAAAGCAGGATACACCAGTGTCTGTGTACGAACCAGACTGGGCATGTACCATGTACATTTGCTCGATGGCCGTCAAATGCCTAAAAGCGGCCCCACATAGGTCACAGTGGTCATCTCTGGCACTTGAGGGAGACCTGTCACTCAACACTTCGAGTCCTTCTTTTTTTAATTTTTTTTAATTTTTTCATATCCATATATATTCAGAAAGAGTTTGGATTCTGGAAAGATGGCTGTGGCTCTGGTGGAAACACAGTTTTTGAAAGTTTAAAATATCTCATGGTTAAAAAAAGAAGATGAGGGGTGCCTGGGTGGCTCAGTGGGTTAAAGCCTCTGCCTTTGGCTCAGGTCATGATCCCAGGGTCCTGGGATCAAGCCCCGCATCAGGCTCTCTGCTCAGCAGGGAGCCTGCTTCTCCCCCTCCACTCTCTCTGCCTGCCTGGCTGCCTACTTGTGATCTCTGTCTGTCAAATAAATAAATAAAATCTTTTTAAAAAAAGAAGAAGAAGAAGAAGAAGACAAAAGAGGAGAGAGAGCACCTTGTAGGCAGACTCCGGCAAACTCCTTTGCAGTCCCAGCTCTGTGGTCCTGGGGGCATCTGAGGGCAGCTGTCCACCCACTCAGGCTCAAGGGGAACTGCCCAGCCCCCAGCTCAGACCTCAACACCCACAGCCCAGCATCTTCCTTCTGCATGAATCATGTGTTTGTGGACTGAAAGGCAGGGTTAACCCAGACAGGAAGTGCTTATAGTCATCAGCATGGAGGCAGCCCCTTAAAGCGGAAAAAACACAGCCCTCGGAGGCTGGGGATGGGGGTTCAAGTCCCAGCCTAGCCACTCAGTTCACAGCGTGAGCTTTCAATGATCTCGGACAGAAAGAACCTGCCAGGTCTCACTCGGTAGGCCTGTAGATGCTTCTGGACTCTCAGGTCGACTCTTCCAGCTCAGAAGCTCCTCTGTTTGGGGACCCCTTGGGAGCCATTACAGGTAGGAGTGAGGATAAATGGGGTGTGTTATGCCCTCTTGTCCCTGGCCCTCCAGATACTCAGGCAGAACCAATACCCAGGCAGGACAAAAACAGAACACTAGGACTGTTGACTCTCAGGAGCAACCCGGAAGGTCGGTGTCTTTTTCCCCCATTTTACAGATGAGGAAACAGAGGCTCAGAGAGGGGAAGAAGGCCACCTGAGGTCACACAGCTCTTATGTGGTTTTTTACCCAGGTCACTTGGTGGAGCTACCTTACCCCCTGGGGAGAGCCCTATCCTGGCAACCCCGACCTCACACTCAGCCTGGAGGCCCGCTCAGGGGTGCGGCCTGTCTCAATGTGAACAGGACTATTTTTAGTGTCCACAGCAGGGGCTAGGGGCCAAAGTCAGGAGTGACAATGGGGGGAAGGAGGTGGGGCTGCTGGCGGCCGCCCCCGCACCCAGCAGCCGCCCCATTTCCTCGAGGAACCAGGCCGTGCACAATACAAGGAAAGCCTAGTGGGGAGTGGCTGGGGGCTCCCGTGGAGGGGGGCTAACCTGGCCCATCAGGGCAGCTGGGGGCCCAGAGGAGGCCTCCAGACCAGGGGGAAATGGACTATTAGCCGAGCTGCTGGGCCCTGGGCAGAAGCAATCATTCATGCTTTACACTCGCACACGCATCCACTCACACGAACGTGTGCACTCATGCGTTCACTCACACACACACACACACACACACAGGTCTTTTTTAACTCTTAAGCAGGGCAGACCCTCATCTCCAGCCTTAGAGGCAGAGAACTGGCTTCTAGGGACTCAACAAGGTGAGATTCCCACCATCCCCTGAGGCCAAGCAGGAATTCATTTGGGGGTCCAGGTGAGAGACATGTTGTCATAAGCACCCCAGACACTCTGTCAGGGTCCTGGCCTTTTGGGGAGGTGGGTCGCTGGTGGGGAGGGTCCCCCAATCGAGAGCTGCTATGTGACAGGAGCAGGTGATGCCCCCCTAGCCAAGGAGGGAGGGCTCCTTCCTTCCCTCTATACAAAAGGGGTTCCCACTTTTCTGGGCAAGATGACCTGAACTTGATGTCTGAGGTTCTCACATGTTCTCCCAGGGCTTAGGGTCGGAGACTGTTTCTCCCCCTCCCCATTTCTACAGTGCCAGCCACCACCGCGCGAACTCCAGTGATGCCTCCTCACCATGTCCCCCGCCAGCGATGCCCATGTCCCCCGCCATGTCCCCCGCCAGCGATGCCCTCCTCAGCCTCCCCATTCTCCTACCATCATTACAGCTCTGACAACAAGGACAGTGACATTCTTGACTGCCATCACATCCTCCGGAAGCATAACGCCTGACATGTAGTAAGTGCTCAGTAAACACCTATGGAGTAAAATCCTTGCCTCCTGCTGGAGGCTTCTCCTCCCCACGCCATGAACAAAGTCATCTTCTGGGAACTTCTCAATTGCCCAGCAAAGCGGACACACTCCTCCCACTGGAGGGAGAAGAAAGCCGATGAGGGAAGGACCCAAGATCTCTGGCTGAAGACCACACGGTGAGGAACAGCCTGGGCAGCACCCTTGTCTAGACCGAGGGCCCCCAGCTGTGTCTTTACAAGCTCCTATCTGCTCCCCTTGTCCTCCCCGGCCACCAGCTCTCAAGTCCGAAACTGGCATCTCCACGCCGCAGCAGTCCAGCAGAAAGATGAAGAGGGAGGGAGGGATTGCAGAGATGGTCTCTCCATCACATGGGGTGAATCTGGAGGGGAAAGCATAGGGTTTCTGGACCTGCTTGAGGGGAGGCTCTGCACAGAATGAAAAGCGACCCACTGGAGATGTTAGAGCACTGCTTGGTAGGACACAACTCGGCAATGAAAAGAAAGAGACTGTGAGCAGTGCAACAATATAGAGGAACCCCAGAGACATCAAGAGGAGGGAAAGAAGCCAGGCACAAAGAGTACATGCTGTCTGATTCCACTTACAAGAAATTCTAGAAGAGCCAAAACAGACAGAGTGACAGAGCCCGATTAGTGGTGGCCGAGGGCCAGGAGGTGGAATTGATGGGTGAGGGACCCAAAAGAGCTTTTTGGAGGTGACAGAAATTTTCTGCATCTTGATTAGGTGGTGGTTACCCAGGGTATATATACATTTGTCAAAATTCACGGAAAGATACACTTAAAATGGATAACCTTGGGCACCTCTGATTTTATGTTAATTACATCCTGATACACTTCTTCTACAAAATTGGCACCCTCCTGCCAACCCCGAGAATTTATGATTGCTTATGAGTCAGACTGCATTTCCTAGTCCTAGAGGGTGCCACTTCCCAAAGGGTTCAAAGACCCAGCCCTGAGGTTGCCTGTAGGCACCTGCCTCGCTGGTTTCCGGGAGCAAACAGCGCTGCGAAGTGAACGCAGCCTGCTGTGTGCCGAGCACCTACTGTGGGCAGCGCTGAGCTCTCCAAAGGGGGAAATTCACCTTCCCCTAAACACCCAGTGACAGTAACGAGGGTGCTCTTATCCCCACTTCACAGAACAGAGTATGGCGAGGAGGGTGGTTCTTGCTCAAGAGAGCATCACTGGCAAGTCGGA
Source organism: Mustela nivalis (assembly GCF_964662115.1). Lineage (NCBI taxonomy): Eukaryota > Metazoa > Chordata > Mammalia > Carnivora > Mustelidae > Mustela > Mustela nivalis. The sequence continues at coordinate 117,900,810 of NC_139027.1, forward strand.
GTCTGCCCCATGAGAGGGGGTGCTGGAGCCCCTGGACAGCCTTCCCAGGGGTCCCCTCTTTCCTGGCCTCCAAGGTTCCCCACCCCTTCCTCAAAACAAAAGACCAGCAGGGGCACTGGCACACCCTCCTTAGAAGGCAGTTTGGTGCTGTTATCCTGAGGAGCCCGAGGAGGTTTGAGTCCTTGGACGGAGTTCCCGGAGGCGTTCCTCCCAACACCTGCAGCCAGTTTGGCTGGTTCCATTTCCTGGCTGTGTGACCTGGGGCAGGTGCCCCTACCCGCCTGTGTCTCCGCCTGCTTATCCGTAAAGTAAGGATTAAAAATACTGCTCACCCCATGGGGCACCTGGGGCGTCAGAGCATAGGACTCTTGATCTTGGGGTCATGAGTTCAAGCCCCACATTGGATGTGAAGCCTACTAAAAAAAATAAATAAAAAATAAAAAAAAACTGGTTACCCTTAATAGATACAGGGTTTTCTTTCACTGATTAAAATGTTTTGGAACCAGGGAAAGAGTGGCGGTTGTGCAACAATGTGAATGTGCTAAATGCCACGGAAAGGTACACTTTAAATGGTTAATGCCATGTTATGTGAATTTCACCTCAATAAAAAAGGAAAAGGGGGGAAAGGAGATCATCTATGTAGATATAAATGGACACATGCATTAAGGAAAAAGCTATCTTCCTAAAAGGTAGAGTGAGGATTTAAAAAGCAGTAAATGTCAAGCACTTAGCAGAGGGCCTGACCCATCGTAAGGAGGCAATACATTTTGATTTCTGTTGCTATTTAGTGCTCCTGGTTGTTGGCGAAGCTGCCATCCTCCATGACCACGCAGCAGCATCAGCCTCCTCCTGGGACCCTGCTCCAGCCCTTGCCGGCCCCCACCTCCTCATCTTCTCCCCAGTGGCAGCCACAGTGGTGGAGAATCCTATTACCCAAGACACATCAGGCATTCCTCTGCTCAAAACTCTCCAACATTGCCCCATGTCATGGGAGAAAGAGCTGAGGCCCTGTCTGCCCTGTCTCTAACACCTCCTGCCTGCTTTCCTCTTCCATCACTTCTTTCACTCACCAGTCCCCACCCACACTGGCTTCCTTGCCTTTTACTCTTCCCCCTATGCCAGGTATGCTCTTGCCCCAGGGCCTTTGCACTGGCTGTTCTTTTTGCCTACAATGTTCTTCCCCCGAGATTCACATAGGTGCTGCTCCGCCTCCTTCGGGTCTTTGCCCAAATGTCACCTCCTCAGAGAGACCCTCCCTGACCATTCTCATAAAACTGCTCTGCTCCAACCGCTCATCATATCCTCACTGACTACACAGTCTGATGTGATATTGTACACTGACTTGTTTTCTGTGTTTTGTCCATCCCTCCATGAGGTAGGAGCCTTTCTTTCTCTTCAGAGGGACTTGTTTCCTGCTGGGAGCCCAATCTGCCACACAGTAAGCCCACCATAAGTCTTTTTGAATGAATAAATGAATGAGTGACTACATGCCAAGGACTGTGTTCATGGGGTCACTTAGCTGGGCCTAGCCTGTGTGAGTCATGAAGGGCAGGAACCCTGGGCTCCCCAGTGGCCCCAGTACCCCCTGGCACAGGAATGATGGAGGCATCTGTTGAAGGGAGACCTCTCCCCGGTTCAGGATCATGCTACCTGAGGAGTCTGCAGTGGCAGGAGGGCCTGGGACAAGGGCCTGGCCTGCTCCCACCCCATCCCTAGCTCTCTCCCCTGGGACTCCAGATTTTGCTTCCTCCCCCTGCAGCTGTTCCAGACCTCTTCCTCTCCTCTTCCTCTGGCCTGAGCCTCCTCTGGCCTTCATATTCCTCCTCAGCTGCTGGGGGGGCGAGGGTAGAAGGAACTCCCTCCACCTTCTCCTTCCCCGCCCTCCTGGCCTGGGCCCGAAAGCCTCCCCTTCAGGCTCAGCACCCTACTCCTCCCCTCCCTTCCCCTCCAGGCACCTCCAGGGGACAGGTCCGGGAACAGGGATCAGGCAGAAGTGCTGGGTGCCTCAACAGGCCTCTCAGCCCCTGCCTTGCCATGTGACCCATCTCTCCACTCAGAGGCCAGCTAGGGAGCTAGGCACCCTGTGCTCCAGTCTCCACTGTGCTGCTTGCTGGCTGTAGAACCGTAGGCAAGTCACTAACCCCTCTGTGTGTCAGAACTGGAGTTAACTTGAGGATGCAATGCAATGCTGTGGTGGAGCAGCTTTGTAAATTACAAAGCCCTAAAGCACCCTTGGCTGTGGATTCATGCCGGGTTTCTGACCCAACAAACCCAGAACTCTGAGGGAGAACCTCCCAGTGACCCGTAATCTATCCCAGGGGTTCCCTACCATCATTATCTTTATTGTTACAGCCTGGATAGCATCCTCAGCTTTGAGAAAGGCCATCATCAAAGTCCATCTCCTTTGAGAGAAGGGTAAGGTCTCAGAGAACATTCTAGAACAACACCCCTCCAGCTAAGCCCACTATCCCCCAGGGCACCTCGCCATAATGCAACACAGGGAAGTTTCATTATTATTCCAGTTTAAAGATTCAAAAGCTGGAAACCAGAGAGCTTCAGGTGCCTGACCCCGCCGAAGCCCGGGCTCCAGCTGCTGTCCCTGGCTGACAGACCGGGGTCCCTGTCCAGCCCACCATACCCGTGCCCATCTGAGCATCCCAGCAACTCCTGCTCAGCATCTCCTCTCCCTCGTTCTCCCCAGGCATTTGCCTACCCTTCCAGGGGCCTTCTGATTCCATCCAGGCTGGGAATGGCCAATGCCAGATCAACCTCCTTATTCCAGAACAAGAGAGCCTCGGGAGGGGGAGGGGAGCCCTAGGCCTAGATTAGTTCATAAATATTATCAACTGCTACCGCATGGGTTGGGCTCTTATTCCCATCTTCAAGTGAGACTCAGAGCAATTAAATGAGCAACTCACACAAGGTCACATAGCTAGGGGGAATGCAAGCCAGAGATGAGACTCGGGTCTCTGACTTCAGAGTGCTTTCAAAGAGCTCTGACGTTGGGTGACTTCGTTCCCAGGCCTACTCCTCAGTCTCCTCCTCTCTCAAATGAAAAGAGTACACTTCATGAGATTTGTTGAGCTGGGAGAATTATGTTGCATCGGTTTATAAAATTCCCAGAACAACAGTGGACACACAGGTGAGGCATCACTGAGGGACTAGGGGCTCTGAGGTCAGGCCAACCCCCCCAAGGGCCAACTTTGCCCTTTTTGCTCATGGAGACAATTACTCTGCATCTCTCTGACCCTCACTAAACTCATCTGGAAAGCAGGGGCGATCAGCCCCTCTCACAAAGATGGTGCTGGTCCCCAAACCTTATTTTTTTAGAAGTTAAAACCATGACTCTCATCCAAATAAAAAAGTGGGCCTATGCCCAAATCATATGTAATTTATTAGTATGAACTCATCAGCAGAACAGTGAAGCTGATTCAAAACATTTAACAGAGGCTGGAATGTCGATAGCCAATGGGAGACAACACGGAGGTAAGATCATGAGACTGGTTGGGGCGCCTGAGTGCTGCAATTGGCTAAGTGTCCAGCTCAGGTCATGATCTCATGGTCTCAGAGTCATGAGATGGAGGCCCGAATCGGGCTCCACAGTCAGCAGAGACTCTGCTTGAGATTCTCTCCCTCTTTTTCTGCCCCTCCTGCTTCTATTCTCTCTCTCAAATAAAGAAACAAATCTTAGAAAAAAGAAAAGATTGTGAAACTGACTAATGTCATACATGACAAAACAACTATAACCTTCAGCATGGTCTTTTCTACCAGAGAAAAATGATCTGCATCCTACATCTAAAAAGGGAACATACAACTTCCCCAAGTGTGGACCCTAAAAATTAGTGTATGACAGGTGAAACAAAGATCTCTCTTCCCCCAGAGAGTTAGCTACCCATTAGGCAGGGCTGTTGGACAATATTCCAGCATGTTGCTAAAAGGACAGGTGACCCTTCTCTGGAATTATTTACAAGTTTGGCACACTTTTTTTTTTTTTTTTTAAACACGAGAATGTAGTGAGATAATGGAAGTAAGAGGAACTGATAAATTTTAGAGGGCTGAATGCCTCTTGGCTCATTTGTGTAGCATAGACGCAAATTATTTCTTATTTATCTTTAAGTCCTTCCAGAACACTCTGATCAGCAAGGCTGGTACTGGGGTGTAGCCCTGCTAGACACACACAATCCAGAAGTGTCCTTTAGAAAGAGCCCCCACTCACCTGCTGACCCTCTGGGACAACCTGGACAAGTCTTTCTAGTTTCATTTACACAACAATGATTTCCTGGGGGCCTACTCACTGCCACACACTGTCCTGGGCACTGGGGTTGAAGCAGAAAATAAAATAGACCAGTCCCTGCCTTCGAGGGCCTAGGATTTAGACAGAAGATAGAAAATTAACCAAGGTAGAGGTTAACTCATTACAAATCACCAGCTTCCTCGCCAGGAGAGGAAAGCCTCCCTAAAGAGAGAGGACATTCAAGCTCAGACATGAAGAATGAGAGCATACCAGTCAATGGAAAAGTTGCGGGAAAGTCATCTTAGGTACAGTGTGTGCAAAGGCCCTGGTGCGGGAACAGGCTTTAGGGAACAGAGAGAAATAGTGTGGCCATTGTTCAGAGAGTGGCAGGAGATGATGTGTGCAAAGTCAGCAGGACCTGAATCGTGGTGAGGGTGGTGGGGGTAGAGGGAGATCTGGCAGAAGACCCAGATTTCATATATAATATAAATATAATATAATATATAAATTAATATAAATATAATAGGAAGATATGAATTGTTTTGGTCAGACACCTCCATTATCCCCACCTCTGAAAGGAAGGTCCTGCTTTCAATGCCTCAGGGCTCCAACCAGGGGTTTTCACAGTGTGGTCCAGGAACCAGCAGCATCAGCATCATCTGGAACTTGTCAGAAGTGCAGGCGCTTGGGCCCCATCCCAGACCTGCAGATCAGACGCTCTGAGGGTGGGACTCAGGGATCTGTGTTTTTTCAAGCCCTCCAGGTGAGGCTGAGGATGCCCAGGTTGGGAACCAGGGCTCTGCATTCCAATAACCTGCAAGTTAAAAACGTGACCCAGAGTTGCCACCTGGTGGAATTTCTTGGGAACTACATCCTGAACACCACTTCCACAACAAGCCCTTTTTGATGGCAGCAGGACACATTTTAGGGTCTTGGACAGGAGGGTGGTTTTAGAGTGCGCCTGTCCGCTTTTCTCACACGCAAGGACACACAACATAGGAGGGCTTCCCCAGTGATTAACTTCAGGTTTTCTTCCTGCTACACTTGGGATAAAACCCGATTTCTTATAGTCTGCTTTCTCACTCTCTCCTTTTCTTCTCACTCTCCCTGCCAGCCACACTGGCTTCCTTGCTGTTTCTCAGAACTTTGGCATTTGCTGTTCCCTCTGCTTGTAATGCTCTTCCCCCCAGATTTGCATGGCTAGCTTCTTCACGTCACTCAGATCTCTGTTCAAATGCCCCCTCCTCTGGGAAGTTTTCCATGACTACACTTGGGAGCTCCAGCCCTACTCCCTGACGATGACTCTGTCTTCTTTTTCTTCATCCCTGACATTAGTTCACATATTTATTTGACTTTTGTCTATCTTTCTTATGAGACTGGGACTTCCAATGAGACAAGAATGATAGTTTGTTCTGTTCGCTGCTGTATCCCCAGCAAACAGTGGGTGTTCGATAGATATATACCGAATGAATATACTCTATAAGGTAGGTATTATCACCCTCTTTCCCACCAATGGGGAAACTGAGGCTCAGAAATGCCATGGGACTCCCTCAAGTTCATACAATGAAGAAGAGGCTCAGATCTAGATTTGAAGTAGAAGATTTGGAAGCTGAAGTGTCACTTGGGGTTCCTGAGGCTGGGAAGACTTTTCGACCAGGCTGCCATGTTTCCATCACACAAGATCAGCAAGCAGGTTGTGAGGTCTGAAGGATGTTTGTCAAGGTAAAGAAACAGAGGGCAAGAATCCTGTGCTGAAATCCTAAGTGGGACAGCACCTCCATGAGCGTGGGGCAGTTCTCAGCAAATAGGAGGTACCTGGGTATACAGCAGGAGTGGAACATGGACGCGGACATCTGCAATGGGTACTAAGTCCTTTGAGGTGTTCAGATCTCTCTTTGGTAATTAGCACAGGTGAAAATCCTGTTTTTAATTATTTGAGCCCATGACCAAATTCTATTTCGTATGCAAACACGATGTGTAGGGGGTTTGTTAGGTTTTTACTAATTTTTCATGGACTTAGTTTTTTTTTTTTTTTTTTAAAGATTTTATTTATTTATTTGACAGAGAGAAATCACAAGTAGATGGAGAGGCAGGCAGAGAGAGAGAGAGGGAAGCAGGCTCCCTGCCGAGCAGAGAGCCCGATGCGGGACTCGATCCCAGGACCCTGAGATCATGACCTGAGCCGAAAGCAGCGGCTTAACCCACTGAGCCACCCAGGCGCCCTGGACTTAGTTTTTTTAGAGCAGTTTTAGGTTTGCAGAAAAATTGTACAGAAATTTCAGAATAGCCTTATACTTCCTTTGCTCAACACCCCCAGTTTCTCCCGTGATTAACACTTTGCATTAGTGCGATGCATTCATTACAACTGAGCCGATATTGATGCATTCTTTTTTTAAGATTTTATTTATTTATTTTTGAGAGAGAGAGAGAGAGAGAGAGAGAGAGTGTGAATGGGGGAGGGAGGGGGGAAGATGGGCAGAGGGAGATGGACAGAATCCCCAGCAGACAACTCGCTGAGCATGGAGCCCAACACGGGGCTCAATCTCATGACCCTGAGATCATGACCCGATCATGACCAAAACCAAGAATCAGATGCTTGACAAACTGAGCCACACAGACATTCCAGCACAGCGTGTATGTGCTTGGTTTGGGTTTTTGTTTTTGTTTTTGTTTTGTTTTTTTAAAATTAACATATAATGTATTATTTGTTTCAGGGGTACATGTCTGTGATTCATTAGTCTTATGCAATTCACAGCACTTACCATAGCACACACCCTCCCCAGCATCCATCACCTAGTTATCCCATTCCTCCCACCTCCCCTCCCTTCCAGCAACCCTCAGTTTGTTTCCTGAGATTAAGAGTCTCTTATGGTTTGTTTCTCTCTCTGGTTTCATCTTGTTTAATTCCACCCCCCCCCCAATCCCCTGTGATCCTCTGTCTTGTTTCTCAAATTCCTCAGATCAGTGAGATCATATGATACTTGTCCTTCTCTGATTGACTTATTTCCCTTAGCATAATAGCCTCTAGTTCCATCCACGTCATTGCAAATAGCATGCTTGGTTTTAGTACACAGTGAATCTGCCAGGAAAGCGACCACCGCCTAAGTTGGGAACAGGCCAGGTTGTGTTTGAGTCTGAACTTCACTTCAAACTGCTAAACATTCAGGACCATCATGCAGTCGCTGTGTTTGAGTTGCCAGAGCTCCTGATGCAGTCCCAGATTCAAGGTGATTCCACCTTCAGCCATGTGATTTTTTAAAATATATTGTGCCTGAATATTTACATACTAATTTACCCTAAATTATTTTCATTTTGTTTTCTTTTATATTACAATTATGGTCTTCTTTGTTTAAAGTTATATGTCAGTAGGTTATGTCATTCATGAATGTCATCTGAGAAAAGAAAAGAAGCCTTACAACTGTTAAGAGGACCACTGGCTCCCACAGGGGTTCCTAGGACGGTCGCAGGGGCAGGAGCCTCAGCCCCTCAAAAGTCACCATGCTGGCTAAGCAACTTACCAACTTAACTGAGAATCAGCACCTCCACACAGTCCCTCCGCCAGGTGTTACCCAATGATCGCGGCAATCCCACTTTACGGAGGGAGAGACTGAGGTTCAGACAGAAAAAGTCCCTTGGATAGAGCTGGAAATTGAATCCAAACATATGCTCCGCATTATCCAGCATCCAGCCCTGGATTTTCTGGGCCTTCTGGAAAGACCATGTTGGGTGAGCTGAGCATCAGCAGGCCTGAAGGCCCCAGGAAGGGGTGGAGAGCTACAAAGGGGAAACGAGTGGTCAAGGGCAGAGGTTCTGTCCTGCATTCCAATCTAGGCTGTGTCACCTGTGAACCTGGGACCAGACATTCCCCATCTTTGAAGCTTGGTGGTCTCATCTGTAAAATGGGTCACCAAAGCGTGGGAGGTACCGTCCCTTTCCGTGGTACCAGTGTGGAAACTATGGCTCATAGAGGGGAAGTGACATACCCTATGCGAAATGGAGCGAAGAGTATGAAATGGTCCTTGAAGGTAAGGACACACTCCTTTGCCTGGTAAGTTCCCCAAGACTCCTTCAAAGCCCAATTTGAGATTCACAGATTAGGGGTCATTTGCCATTCCTCATTCTATCTATCCCCACGTGACTCCCATAGGGCAGAAATATCGGAAAGCCCCCAATGGACCAGGAGGGCTGGGAAATACTGTCCTCAAAAGCAGTGCCCCAGTTTCCCTGTGCTGGACTTCAGCTCTGAAACAGATCACAGATCAATCCATTCTTCTACATCTCTCCTACTGCTGCCATATAAGTCTAGGCCATAATCACCTTCTGCCTCCCTCCTCCTCACTCCCCGCCCAGCAGCCGAGGAGATCTTTTATAAATGTAAAATCATATGAAATTACTCTATTGCTTAAACCTTCCATGGCTCCCTATTGTTCCTAAGCCAAATGCTGCTACACAGTGCCCGGGACCTCACCTACTTCACTCATCTCGTTTCCCAGAATGCTCCCTCCACTTTCCCACCTGCCTCATTTACATTCAGGGCATACTGGCCTCCTCCATGTGCCTTTAACACACTAGCCATGTTCCTATCTTGGGACCAGTGCCCACAGTCTTCCTCCTCCTTGATCAACCCATACACAGCCCTGTCCTTGCCTTCACCGAGCAAACCCTTCCTCCCTTTCTCCTTCCCTCCAACATGACAGTTTTCCTTCCCATGCCACCCTCTGGCCTCGCCCTCTCATCTCCCCTGGCAGGACTCCCAGCTTGCTGTAACAGATTTGTCTGATTATCTTCTCTCCACTTGATTGAGCTCCACCCGACCAAGGACACTGACCTGTTTCCTGCTGTGTGCTGAGAACCCAGAAGTCTCTGTCCCAGAAGAGGTGCTCGGGAAACCTGGTGAATGGTGGACGGCAGGCAGGAACGGCCACTCGTAGGAGAGGGAATGGCTCATCTCCTCCACCAAGTAGACGGAGACATCCAAGACATCCAAGCCCGAGGGGGGGAAAGTGGAAGGCAGAGGGGATCCCAGGCACAATTCAATTCACTGTTCAGCATGAGCCTACATGTGCCACACACCGGGCTACGCACTGGGAACAGCATTCGCATGCTAGGCTAGTACAGAACAAAGCTCTGAGCCACACTGCTTAGCTGTGCAAGGTTAGGCAGTCACTAAACCTCTCCGAACCTTCATGTCCCCAACTATCAAGTGGGAGAGGTGGACAAGTGACTTCATCACAGAAAACCCAAACCGTGGGACATTAGGACTCAACACGCTGTTGGAACTCCAGCAAAACCAGCGGCTCGGTCCGGTTGCTCTTGCTGCAGCACGAAACACTCCAGAATTTAGCAGCTTCACGCAACTATTTCTTCCCTTGCTGTCGTGAGGCAGGAGTTTGGGAAAGGAAGAGCTGAACACTTCCTGCTTCGTTGCAGGCAAATGCTGGTCAGGCATGTGGTTATTTGAAGCTCCAGTGGCTTCCCGTTGGCCGGGGGTACCAACATGTGGCCTCTCTACCAGTGTGGTCTGTGGTGGTCCAGGGCAGTTGGCCTGTTACGTTTGTTACCTGCATTTGTTCCAGTATTTCAATTTCAGGCAGCCAGCTGGATGACGATCGCTTCCTATCCTGCCAGCTCATCCCTCTGGTAGCCCAACCCCTGAAATCCTTCTGTCCCAGTGGGACCTCCGATCCCATGGAGCCTACCACCTTTCCCCTCATGTCCTCACTTCCTTTCTTGCCAGCTAAAGACCATGGACATCCTTATTCCCACGCACTGTACCCCCCAAGGTGCCCCTGCCCCTCTCTGGTTAAATATACCCCAGATGGGTGCCAATGCTCTTTCCCTCTGTGGTTGTTTCCCTGCAGTGGAATGTGGCTGGAGAATGCAGCATGGAAGGAACCATGGGCACTGGGCTCCCCTTACTTATCTGATGGCCCCTGGCTGGCTCAGTCGGTGGAGCATGCAGCTCTTGCTCTGGAGGTTGTGAGTTTGAGCCCCACGTTGGGTGTAGAGATTACTTAAAAATAAAATCTTTGTGGGGTGCCTGGGTGGCTCAGTGGGTTAAGCCGCTGCCTTCAGCTCAGGTCATGATCTCAGGGTTCTGGGATCAAGCCCCACATTGGGCTCTCTGCTCAGCAGGGAGCCTGCTTCCCCCCCACCCCCGCCTGCCTCTCTGCCTTCTTGTGATCTCTCTCTCTCTCTCTCTGCCAAATAAATAAATAAAATCTTAAAAAAATAAATAAAATCTTTGTTTTCTTTTTTAAGAGCTTTCCCTTCCTTTCTTCCTATCTTTCTGTCTTCCTGGACGTATGCATTTAAATTTTCTTCTTCTCCCTCTAAATTCCACTCCATTGGACTCCCGCCATTCTACACAAACTCTTTCCTGTCCGAGTCACAATGCCCTCTACTTTCCTAAATCAGCTCTGGGTTCTCGTTTTCCTTGACTTCTCCATAGGATTTGAGACAGACCAACAATTTTCCCCGCCTTGAAATGTTTTCCTGACTTGGCTTTCAGGATATCTGTCCCTGGCTTCTCCCTTAATGTCCCTTCCCCTTAGTGTCAGATGCCCGAGGCTCAGTCCTCCATCCTCTTCTCTCTCTGCTCACTTCCTTGGAGATCTCACCCAGTCTTATGGCTTTCAAAGCTATTTCTACAATGAGGACTCCTGTATTAGTCTACTTGGGCTGCAGAACGTGAGACCACAGACTGAGTGGCTTAACAACAGAAATATATTTTGGGGATGCCTGGATGTCTCAGTGGGTTAAGCCTCTGCCTTTGGCTCAGGTCATGATCTCAGGGTCCTAGAATCGAGCCCCACATCGGGCTCTCTGCTCAGCAGGGAGCCTGCTTCCCCTTCTCTGTCTCTGCCAGCCTCTCTGCCTACTTGTGATCTCTTGTCTGTCAGATAAATAAATAAAATCTTAAAAAAAAAAAAAGAAATTTATTTTTTATTTCTCCTGGTTCTGGAAGCTCAAGGTGTCAGCAGGGTTGGTTTCTGGTGAGAACTCTCTTGCTGGCTGGCTGCCTTTTCCTCGTGTCCTCACATGGCCTTTCCTCTGTGCACACTCAGAGACAGAGAGAGAGAGAGCTAGGAAGAGAGAGAAAGAGAAAGAGAGAGAGACAGAATGAGCTCTGAGGTTTCTTTCTCTCCTTACAAGGACACCAGTCCTGCTGAATGAGGGCCCCACCCTTCCGGCCTCAGTAAACCTTAATTACCTTCCTAAAGGCTTTATCACCAAAAACAGTACATTGGGGTATTAGGGCTTCAATGTATGCATTTTGAGGAGACACAATTCAGTCCATAACAACTGCCAAAATTACATCTCCAGCCTGGACTTCTCTCCTGCGCTCAGGGCCATGCATGTAACTTTGAACTAGGCTTCTCCACTTGGAGGGCTCATGGTGCCTCCAACGGAGTAAGTCTCCAATGGAACTGCTAATCCCTCCCTCCTTTCCCTACCTGAAAAAGTTCTCCTGTAGCCTTCTGCATCTCAGCGAGTGGCAAATTCCTTCTTTCAATTCCTCTGACCCAAAGCCTTGGGATACCCCTCAATTCCTTTCTATCTCACAACCCCATCCCCAACGTGTCCTTTCGGCTTTACTTTCAAAATAAACCCAGAGCCCAACTTTGATTCAAACCATAGCCATCTTTTGTCTGGATGGTGGCCTTGGCCTCTTACCTGATCTCCCTGCTTCAGCCCTCACTCTTGTTCCGTTTATTCTACACCCCCGCTGCCTGTGAGATCCTGTAGAAATACAAAGCTGGGGCTGTCCTCCCTCTGGTCAAAACCCTGCGCTATACCCCACCTCTCTCAGAGCAGAAGCCAGAGTTCAGACCGTGATGCTCAAGGCTGTGCATGGTCCAGCCGCCGGGGCGGGGTCTCCCCGACGTCATCTTCCCTTTACTTGCTCAGTTCAGCCACCCTATCCACAGGTCGTCCCTTTGCTCACCACACAAGCCCCCTCCACAGCCTTTGCCCATACGGTTGCCTATGCCTAGAACAATCTTCTCCCACATACCCTCGAGCCTCCCTGCCTCACCTCTTCCAGCTGTTTGCTCAAGGACCACCTTCCCAGTGAGCTTCCATGGACCACTTATACAAAGCTGTACCACAGCACTCCTCTCTCCCTGTCATATTTTCTCCACAGAGCTCATGGCCATCTGATACGCCATCCGTCTCTCCATGGATGGTGAGGTCGTGAAAGCGGGGACCTCATTTTGTTCACAGTTACACCCCCATCATAAAGACTCACATTGATTGCACCCTTGCTGGGTGCCAGCATATTTTTAAGCATTTTACTGTCTTCAGTCATTTCATCCTGACAAGAGCCCTATGAACTGGGTCTACCAGTTAGCCATTACTATAATAATGTTGCACAACAACCACTCCCAAAGTCTGTGGTTTAGAGCAGCAAATATTGATTTCTCCCTCTCTCATCTGCAGTCTTTTGGGGTTTGGCTGATCTCGGCTGTGCTCTGAAGGGCTTGGCTCCATGTCATGTTTGCTGTGTGTTTCTTCCACTCTTTGACACCAACCTGTTTGATGTTGGGGCTTTGGAGGGAAGCTCTAGGTTCCCTAAACAGACATAGAACATTCTCCTCCTAGCTGTTTAGCCTTCTGTCACACAAAAGGGATAGAGGTCATGAAATATGCATTCTAAAGTTTAATACAAACTCAACACCAAAACACAAAACTTTCTTCACCTGCACCTTCTTACAGAAACTTCGACTTGAACTCTGTTTCAAAAGACGCAGTGTACCAATGACAGTCCCATCTTTATGGTGGAGGAGGAAACTCCCAGGAAGATACTGAAAGCAGGAGACCTCTTTAGGCTTAGGATGGAATTTACACATTGTCACTTTCATCTACATTTCACACCAAAGCACATCCCCTAGGCAGAGCTTAAGATCAGTGAGGTAAGGAGTATATAATCAGCCCTGGCTGGGGAAGAACAGGACAGTCACTGAGTAGTAACCTAATCTGCCACAAGATCTTTCATGCTACATCCTCTCTTGTTTCTTTCCTTCCAGCCCTCTTTCCTTCCTTCCTTCTTATTTTCTTTCTTCCTTTCTTTTTATCTTTCTTTCTTTCCTTCCTTCCTTCCTTTCTCTCTTTCTTCCCTTCTGAAAAATTTTATTTTTCTGTCTGAGAGAGAGAGAGAGAGAGAAAGTGCACCAGCAGGTGGTTGGCGGGGGAGGGAGAGGAAGAGGGAGAAGCCAAGGAGGGCTTGACCCCAGGACCCCAAGATCTTGACCCAAGCTGGTCAGATGCTTAACTGACTGAGCCACCCAGGCACCCTCTTTCTTTTTTTTCTTAAGCAGACGAGTAAACTAGGGCTCAGAAAGATCAAATAAGTGGTCCAAGGTTATGCTATTAGTTATGCTACAGAGGTGGAATCCAATCAAGTTAGAATCAAATTTACAAATGTCATGGACACCAAGCCAAGGGATTTGGACTTTCCATGAAGGCAATGAAATGCCACTGAAAACTCTTGAGCAAGAGAGGAACATAGTGGTTAATAAACTTTCCTCCAGTGGCAGTGTGTGTGTGTGTGTGTGTGTGTGTGTGTGTGTGTGTGTGCAGGATGCGTGGGAGAGGGAGAGGGGAGGGGCTGCCGGAGGTAGTTACAAAACTTCAGGCCAGAACTGATAAAGGAGGGACCAGAGCAGTGTCAAGAAAAGGGGGGAGAAACAGTAAACGTAAGAACCAAATAGAAGAAGACAGAGGTGAGAGTCCAACGAAAGGACATTTTAAAAAATCTTTTTCCTGGGACGCCTGGGTGGCTCAGTTGGTTGGACGACTGCCTTCAGCTCAGGTCATGATCCCAGAGTCCCGGGATCGAGTCCCGCATCGGGCTCCCAGCTCCATGGGGAGTCTGCTTCTCCCTCTGACCTTCTCTTCGAGGGCTCATGCTCTCTCTCACTCTCTCTCTCTCTCTCTCAAATAAATAAATAAAATCTTTAAAAAAAAAAAAAATCTTTTTCCTTTGTGGAGGGTTGAAATAAGGATTCATGTTTGTTACCCCCCAAAAAATTCAAACATAAAAAATTTGCACAATGCAGACGGAAGTGTTTCAAGTCAAGTTGCCTCCTCTTCCTCTCTTCTGAGATAAGCTCCATTAATAGTCTGTGGTAAATCCTTCCTGAACTTTGTCTAAAACTCTGTAACTCATATACATCTTACCCACTTTTATTTTTTATTTTTTTTTAAAGATTTTATTTATTTATTTGACAGAGAGAGATCACAAGTAGGCAGAGAGAGAGAGAGAGGAGGAAGCAGGCTCCCTGCTGAGCAGAGAGCCGGATGCGGGGCTCGATCCCAGGACCCTGGGATCATGACCTGAGCCGAAGGCAGCGGCTTAACCCACTGAGCCACCCAGGCGCCCCTCTTACCCACTTTTAAATGTGTGTGTGTGTTTTTTTTTTAAAGATTTTATTCATTTATTTGACACAGAGAGATCACAAGTAGGCAGAGAGGCAGGCAGGCAGAGAGAGAGAGAGAGAGGAGGAAGCAGGCTCACTGCCGAGCAGAGAGCCCGATGCGGGACTCGATCCCAGGACCCTGAGATCATGACCTGAGCCGAAGGCAGCGGCTTAACCCACTGAGCCACCCAGGCGCCCTTAAATGTGTTTTTAAATATGTTCTGACCAAACTTTTGTTTCATCTCTTGCTTTTCATCACATAACAGTGTGACAGAGCCAGCTTTCCACGACAGGATAGTATATTGTCATTCTTTTTAACAACTTTGCCACTGACTAGCTGTGTGACCCTGTGCAGGTTGCTTAACCTCTCTGAATCTTGGGTGGGCTTCATCTCTGAATGGGGATAAAAATGTCGTTGCCACCAAGGGCTGTCAAGAGGATTAAAAGAGCTCATGCACATAAGGCCTCTTGCATAGACTCTGATGAATACTAAGTGCTCCCAAAATATTAGCTCTGGTAGTTCACAGCTCCACATTTAGCTGCATGATAACTTATCTAACCAGGTCCAGACATATGATCACTTCATGTGGTGCGTTCGCAAAGTCAGCCACAACAATTCTGGCCATCCTGGTACACACGACTCTTCGCAGAATGACTTCGGTGTTTTTCTCTTCAAAAGATGAACGCTCTTTCTAACCTCCTTAAACCTGAGCTGGCCATGGGACAGGCTTTGCTCAATAAAACGCAGTGAGAGGGATGTGCAAGCCCTTTTGAGGGCTTGACCTTGAGAGGCCTTGCTGCTTTTGTTCCTTGCCTTTTGGAGGCCATCATGTGAGGAAGCCTGAGCTAGCTGCTGAAGCAGCCACGTGAGGGAGAATCCAGGCACTCAAGCCAACAGACCCAGGCAGCTGACAGACACGTAAATGAAGCCAGTCAGCTTGCCATCGTGCTCACTGACCACAGATGTGGGAGTAAGATCGTGCACCGCAGAGGAAAACTGTCCTAGCTGAGACATGTCCAAACCACCAATCCACACAAGCAGAAACAAATAAATAATTGTTGGTTTAAGCCCCTCTGTACTTGGGGTGCTTTGTTAAGCAGTAGAAAGCTGATACATTTGGGTTTGGCGCAGAGAGGATGACCCAGGTTGGAATGCAAGGTCTGTCACTGCATGTCCCCTGGGTCATATCTCATAATCTCTCTTAGTCTCAGTTTCCTCGTCTGTGCAGTAGGCTACTTTTAGTTCCTACCTCATCAGGCTGATGTCAGGGTTAAATGAGATGGTGAACATTCACTGTGAGGCCCAGGGCAAGTGCTTTAGCTCTTAAATGGGATCACTGCTACTGTTGTTTGAAGGAAGTCTCAACTGAGAGTTGTCATGTGGGGTGTCAGGAAGAAGAAGTAATAAAGAAAACTGAGCTGATCTTTTGGACCCTTCCTAACTGGGTGAACATTGGAGAATGGGAGCTTCTTGGGACAAGAGATCTATACCAGGCGGCCAGGGAGATGGCAGGGATAGGGGCTCATTTAATGGGAAGGATTATATGTGTATGCCTGTGTGAACTCTCTGAATGAGGTCATGGATGGACGCTAGAACTGGGTGGAAGAATGAAGAACTGACATTGTAAGAGGGGCTGAGACCACAGGAAGGCGGGAGGGCTAAGCCTTGGACAATATCCCCACTCTTCTCACATGAAATCCCAGACTCCTTACCATGGCCTGAGCTCCCTGCCCACTTCTCCCATCGGATTCCTTACCCTCTCCCCCTCACTCACAGTGGTTCAGCCACCTCGGTCTCCTTTTCAAACTTACCCACCTCTTCCCTGTCTCGGGACCTTTGTACTCACTGCTCCCTTCTCAGAGGGAACTTCTAAACCACTCAAGCTAAAGTGGTCCCCCTTTTAGTCTTTTCCATAGCTACTTATCTTTTTCCTTCATAGCATTCACTGCTACTGGAAACTATGTTGTTTATTTCTTTGCTTACCCATGTATTATTTGTTTCTCACTTTAGAAAGTGAGCTCCACACGGGAATTGGTGTCTGTCTTTCTCATACCCCAACCCCAGCACTTAGCACTGTGTCTGGCTCATAGCAAGTAACTAATAGCTGTGAACTGAATAGATATGAACAAAGGATCCATGACAGCTGGCTCAACAGATAGACAGACAAACAGACAAGATCCATGAGCCAAGTGGAAGGTCAGTCATTTCCTTAAGAAGGTCTTCATGAAAACTTTGGGATCATTTTGTTGAAACTTCTCAGTTCACAGGTGGAGAAACAGGCCTAGAGAAGAGGATCGACCCACCTTCCAGCACCCAGAAAGCCATTAATGTAGATTCTCAGCCCCTGGGGTCAAATGCTGCAGACCTGTCTGGCAGATAAGCCCAGGAAAGGTTACGGTCACCTCCTGGCGATCATTGCTGCATGTCTGCAGTTGCGCCCATCCCCATTCTATAGGGGAGGTGATTGTCTCTCCTCTGGGAGCAGAGGTGCCAGTGAGCTGACAAACTGTGAAAGGAGGGCTGGAGAGGGTGGGAGGGCCCATTCCTGGGCCAGGCAGCTATTCTGAGGCAGCACAGGGATAATAGCTGGTACCAAAATAACCCAGCCTCCTCACCCTTGTTCCAGCCCTCACACCCCTGCCCCACTGGAGGTGAGGCTAATACTTGAATTCCTCTCAGTAACACACCAGTTTTTTGCAGGGCCTGCAGAGAGGACAGTGATCATCAGACCCAGCCCTGTCGACTGGGGTCTCAGAGTCTGATGGAGGAGGCAGGTTAGGGAACAGTCAGGCTTCTGAATGATGGTGCAAACGTCTGGGGAAGCTCAAGGCAGGGAAGAACCCCAGATCCCTGAATTAATCCAATGGACATACGGAAGTTAGCTAGTTCAGGGGATAACAGTAACAGAAGTAACCGCCAGCGACAAAGGGAGGGAGACAACACAGATAAGCTCCGGGAATAGCTGGCAGTTTTAGTGGGTAGAAGCGTCAGAAATATGACAGGGGAGGGACACAATAGGAGGCTAGAAAGGGGAGTGAGTGGGCTGTCCAATTTATCTAGGAATTTGGATGTGAAGAGAAGAATTTGGGCTATCTTTGGTGCACAAAGGAGAGCCTTGGAAGATTTTTATCCATGAGGACACCATGATCAGGTTTGCAAGATAAAAAGTGCCCCGTGGCTGCTTTGGGGAGGTTATCTGGGCCGGGGGAGGGGGAGGAAGGGCAAATCGACGGAAGAAAAGCCTTTATTTTAATGGGCAGTTCTAAATAGGACTCCTGCAGGAGGCAGGAATTGGGTCTCAAGTCTCTATAGGGCTTGGATCATCACTCCCTCGACTCCAGCGTCGCACCACTCCGAGAGTTCAACTGTTTTCGTTCGTTTGTCACGAACTCAAAGTTTGAGCAGAGCAAATGTGCTGCTAGAACCCTAACCCTAGTCGAGGGGTCCGAGCAAGAGACTACAACTCCCAAAATGCTTCGCCGAACAGCCCTGCGGGTCGCGCATGCTTCAAGGAAGGCCTGCCGGCTTGTCGACTCGTCAGCTGGGTGAAGCGCAGGAAACATAGGGACCGCCATCTTAGCTTGGGACAAACCAATTGTACACCTACGGGAGGTTCTTCTTCTTTACCTCGTCAGTTCTTCACAAGTAGTGAAATAAAATGCGCTTAATTATTGCAAATCTCTTTATTATGCTTTACATTGAGAATGTCTTCCATTTTGTCCCCCACTTCGGAACCACAACTGCAGAGATAAAATAGCACGTCCCAGCATGGCCGCACTCAGGCGGATTCCGATGGGGGTGGAGTCGGAAGAGTTCCCGCCCCCCCTCCTGGTAGGAGGGGGGTTTCCGCTTCCGGCAGCGGCGGCCGCAGCCTCGCTCTGGTCCCTGCGGCTGGCGGCCGAGCCGTGTGTCTCCTCCTCCGCCGCCGCCATATTGTCTGTGTGAGGAGAGGGGAGAGCGGCCACCGCCGCTGCCGCTTCCACCACAGGTACGGTGGGAGCCGCCAGGCGAGGTCGTTGGGTGTGGAGGTGGGCCCAGGATGGGACAACGGGGCGCGGTCTCCCCTCGCGCTCCCAGCGGACTCCGGAGCGGCCCGTCGCCTTCCCCTGCCCCCCCTCTCCCCACACACACATCAGCCGAGGCCCCTGCAGCCCATCGGGGAGGCCTGGGGCCACCCTCCAGGACGGGGAGCGAGGCTTAGGGGGCAGAGGCTGATGTGAGGGTGGGAACTGGCTTTCGGGACTCCCGCTAATTGCTGGGGAGAGGGCTGGACTGGGGCGGGGACTAGGGGGGCAACTTGGAAGAGGGGGTTGCTGGAGGGGGAAGGGAGCTTGAGGGGTGGGGCCACTAGGGGATGCTGGAGGAGGGTGCCTAGGGGAGTGGTGCCTGCTGGGTAGGGTGGGGTGAACCCTCCCGCGGAGCGGAGCAGCTGGAGTAGGGGCCTTCTAAGGGTCCCTCTGGGCCAGGCTGGGCTTCCCACCTGCAGACTGGGGTGCAGAGGGGAGGGAACCCCGGGCGAGGTCTCTGGGGAGAAAGGGGGAGGGGACCACGAAGTGGGGCAGAATGGGTGGAGTTGGAGTTAAAGGTTAGTTGGGAGCCTAGGTGGAAGAGAGGTATGTAGAATGAAAGCTTGGCCAACAGTATACATGTTAAGTTTGTGACCTTTTGAAAGAGTACGACTTTTTTATTTTCGTTTTGGTTATTTTGTTATTATTTTGCAGCGTTGGAACGTTAATAGTCTAGGCAAGTGATGGGTGGAGCTTCAGTAGTTTGTTTTTGGAAAGCAAAGTCAGGGTCGGAAGAAGTCGCTTCTTGACTTTTGCTATTGTGGGAAGGGAAGAGTTCTGAAAAGAAGGTGGTAAATTAATTTGGAAAGACTTGATTACCTTTCCTACTGAGTTCTATGAGAGGCATGGGGAGAGGACAAGAAAAGAAAACTAGAAAGGGACGATTTTTCTAGGAGTTGGGAGACTGCATTACATCTAAGGAGTGGCAATACAGGCTAGTGGTAAAGAACCAGAGTGCTTGGGTTCTCAAATATCAGTGCCATTACTGCTTAGCTGTGTGCCCTAATCTTTGTAATCCTTGGTTTCCCTATATGTAAAGTGGGGGTAGTATTTCCTGGATCATACAGTTATGGTGAGCAATAAATAAGATAATTTTTGTCAAGTGTTTACCACAGTGCCTGACAGGTAGTAAGTGCTTGATAGATTAAAGGGACTAGCGGTATATTTGGGCTTTCTCTGTTCTAGGTAAAATTTGTGGTCAGCAATTTAACAGTAGGCAAGACTTCAGAATGTTACTTTTGTAGTAATTGTTGCAGTTTTTTCTTTTGTTGTAAGTTAGTTGACTTAATTGGCTTGGTGGACCTTTGACTGAAAGACTAGTACCAATAACTCAGTCTTTCCCAAGTCATTTAGAAAAACTTCACCTGCTGTTTTATCTGGACAGGTTTACCCTTCTGTGACTTTGAAATACTTACTTTCCTGTGCCATTGGGGGAGGGTGCATGATTTCAAGAAAGAATGAAAAGATTTGAAGTTTGCTCAGATTGATTTATCAACTGATTACAAAGTTAGGTCACCCTGGTACAACTTCTGTTAAAACAAAAACATGCCCAGTTATGTTCTCTTGTATGGAATAAAGTAAGGAAGAGAAGCATATATTTAAGGGGAACATTGGGTTATTTCTATGTAAAGGGTTTATTGCCTTGCTGTCTGGGGATGAAACAAGTGGCGGCTTCTTTCCCACAGTGTATTTTTAGTTCTCCTGTTGCCTAGCCACTCTTACAGGGTGAATCTTTGATTTTACTCAGAACAGACACCTTTACTTGACAGTCTTTTGGGGAGAGGGGGAATTTTCTTCAGGAACTGAGTTTAAAGCCTTACATGGGGTTTGTGTTTATAGTAGACAGAATGCCACCCCTCTCCAAAAAGATGTCCGTACTTTAATTCCCAGGTTCTATAAATATGTTACATGGTAAAAGGGACTTTACAGGTCTAATTAGGATTAGGAATCTTAAAATAGGAAGACTATTCTTCATTTCATGGGTAGGCCCAGCCTAATCACATGAGGCCTTAAAAGCAGAGAACTCTCTCCACCTGGGAGTCAAGAGAGGGCAAAAGGGTGAAATCAGAGATTCCAATCATGAGAGGGATTCCATTTGCTGTTGCTAGAGGGGGCCACAGGGAAACATGAGAAGGAATACGGGCAGCCTCTAGTAGCAAAGACCAGCCCTAGCTGACAACCAGCAAGGAAATGGAGACCTCAGTCCTACAACCATGAGAAACTGACCAACAACCTGAATGAGCTTGGAAGTGGATATTTTTTTTTTTTTACCCCCTGTTTCTTCCCTTTTAAAGAGTTTATTTATTTATTTATTTATTCACAGAGAGCACAAGTAGGCAGAGCAGGAGGCAGAGGGAGAAGCAGGTTCTCCACTGATCAAGGAGCCCAATGTGGGGCTCGATCCCAGGACTCTGGGACCGTGACCTGAGCTGAAGGCAGCCACTTAACCGACTGAGCCACCCAGGCGCCCCTTGGAAGTGGATTCTTGCCCAGAGTTTCTAGCAGGGAATTAATTTTAGCTTTGTGGGACCCTAAGCAGAAGACATAGCCACATCCAACTAACTTCTGACCTACAGAAACTGTAACAAATTTCTATTGTTTTAAGCCACTCCTGTTGGTTGTAATTTGTTATGGCAGCAGTAGAACACTAGTACAGATTTTTGGTACCTAGAGTGAGGTACTGTTACCTAAAAACGTGGAAGTGGATGAAAGCCAGAAAAATGTTGAGGCGTATGATAGAAAAGGCCTAGAAGAGATTGTGGAAATACGGGTGTTGACTGCAAACTAGGGCTCAGGTGGCAATGAGGTAGGCTTTGGAAACTGGAGGAAAGAAGAAAGAAGATGTTTGCTACATAGTGGCCAAAAAAGTTTAGAATTGTATCCTTTGGTTATGTGGAAAAGAGAACTGGTAAATGATGAGCCTGGCTATCCAGCAGAGGAGATTTCCAAGCAGAGTGTTGAAGGTGCAGTCTGGTGTGTTTGTGGATGTGAGTCTGACTAATGGAGTGAACTCCTGTGAAATTTATAAAAAGCCACTGAGGTCCTTGAGGATTTTATACTATCAGAAACAATGCCAGCTTGGATTGAAAAAGACGGTAGAAAGTTAAAGAAGGCTGTTAAAACCCCCAACTTCTAGGCAGGAAACAGACTGATAAAGCACAGGCGTGAGTATACTGCTTTTCATTAATAAAAGTGGATGACTCGGAGGGTGGAACCAAGCGCGCAGAGAAGTGGAGCTGAAAGCTACAGAGGATTTTCCCCTTAACTTTGAAAAGGAGCAAAGTTTGCCCAGATTTTGAAACTGCTTTGGACCAGTGGATCTGTTTTGTCTTCCATTTTTCTTGCTGGAACTGGAATGTCTTTAACTGTTGCCCTGTACCTGTCCCACCATTGTATATTGGGAGCAGATAATTTTTTTGTTTTCAGGAATTGTGCCTCATGAGTTGTACTTTTTTTTTTTTTTTTTTTTTTTTTTTGACAGAGAGAGATTACAAGTAGGCAGAGAGGCAGGCAGAGAGAGAGAGGAGGAAGCAGGCTCCCTGTGGAGCAGAGAGTCTGATGCGGGACTCGATCCCAGGACCCTGAGATCATGACCTGAGCCGAAGGCAGTGGCTTAACCCACTGAGCCACCCAGGCGCCCCTCATGAGTTGTACTTAATTGTATTATGCTTAGGGCCTCATCCACACCTGATTTAAAAGATGAGATTTGGGACTTTTTAATTGATCAGGTTTAGGTGAGTTTTTTGGACTTCCGAGTTAATACTATAATGGAATGAGACCTCAGAATGTGGGAGGAATGTATTTTGCGTTTGGGAGAGATGTGAATCTCTGGAGGTCAGAGGGTGGGCTGTGGTAGAATAAATGATACCCTGTCCCCCTCCCCTAATCCCTGGAATCTGAATATATTAACATTATGTGGCAAAAGGAACTTTACAAATATAATTATGGTTTAAGTATCTTAAGATAGGAAGATTACCCTGGATTTCCTGAGTGGGTCCAATCTAACATGAAGGCAGAGAACTTTCTCCAGCTGGAGTCAGAGAGATGGGCAGAACAAGTTGGAGATTCAAAACATGAGAGGGACTCAGCCTACCATTACTGGAGGGGACCTCATGGAAAGCATGTGGGCAGCCCTGCTTGACAGCCAGCAAGGAAATGGGGGCATCAGTCATACAACCATAAGAAACTAAACTTACCTAACAATCTAAATAAGCTTGGAAGCAGATTTTCCCCTGGAGTTTTCCAACAAGGAACAGAGCAAAGTGGACATCTTGATTTTGGTCTTGTAGGACCCTAAGTAGAAGACCCAGCCAAGCCCACCTGACTTCTGGCCTATAGAAACTGTGAGATAATAAATTTGTGTTGTTTTATATTTGTGGTAATTTGTTATAGCAACAGTAGAAAACTAACGGGGGGGGTGGTTTTATTTAAGAATTTGGGGGGGATTTTCTAGAGAACAAAAGTACCAAGGATTATTTTGCGAAGCTTTTTGGTCCTAGAAGACTTCGTATAGTAATTGCATTAAGTGGAACCTATACCTTTTTTCTTTGATGTTTAAATATCCTGTCATTGTCCTTAAATGCAATTTGAATTGGTTAGATGACTAGCTTGGTAAAATGTAGATTCTAGAGCTCTAACCCATTTTGGTAGGATTTATCCTATAAATTGGTGATTTTTCCATGCTTATAATAAATATCTTGGATTAGTGACATAATTTCTTCATTACCTTTTATTGGTTGAATGAAGGAGTAAGTTTATATTAGAGCCCTTTAAAGACTTATTTCCAGTTTTTTAGAGGAGACGGAAATGGGTGGTCCTTTTTTGTGAATTGATAACCACCCGTGTACAGTAGTCCGTTCTTTTTACATCTACCCCAACCCATAATGGTAAGGTCTTTTCTCCCTGTCATTATCATTTGAGGTTATCATTTGTCATTTGTCATGATCGTTATCATTGGTGTCAGATTGGGGAATTATAATTGCAGAATGGAGTGCTCTAGCTGTTAAGAAAGGCTGTTTGTTTTTGTTTGGCAGTGGTATCCTATAGATTAGATTGATAAAATGTGGACTCTCAACTTCAGTGAGGACTTCAGAAGTTGGAGGAAAGAAGTCCCAATTCTTTTTGAGTTCGTTACCTGAATAGAAAGATGATTATAAAATTAGAACATTTCAGGGTATGAAGGACTTTTGAGACTATGTGTTTGACTGTAGGGTTTAGAATAAAGGAAATTGGGCCACATGAAGGTTAAGTGGCTCAAGTATCAGCCCTAGAGCTGGCCTAGAATCCTGGTCCAGGCAATGGAGATACATGGCTTTTGAACCATATTCCCTGTGTACCCCTGCCTTGCCCTTTTTCCAGGTTTTACCTTGGACAGATTCTCTCTCTGTGCCTCACTTTCCTCATGGAGTCATTGTGAGAATTGCCACAGTGAATGTAACATATTTAGCAACCATATGAAGTGCTCCAGAGATAGATGTTAATTGTTACAACATTTATGGTAATTGTTTTGGCAACTCTATGACAACCTCTGCATAATACAGTCAATTTGTATTAGTTCAGAAACTGACACATGATGGGACTTGGCATTGGGTTAGGTGTAAGGTAAGGTCTTAGCACTTTAAGGTAATAATAAGGTTTGTGATGTTTGATTTAAAATGAGAAACTGATTGGGGCATCAGGCTGGCTCAGTCACGGGAGCTTGCAGCTCTTAATTACAGGGTTGTGAGTTTCAGCCCCAGGTTGGGTATAGATTACTTAAAAATAAAATCTTTTTTAAAAAATGAGAAATGGATTTGATCTTTTATATCACAATTCATTGGATGATCTAGGCCAAGTTTGTTTCCCAAGAAAATTAGTGCATTTGTACACCTAAATGTCTTTGAACTCCTAAAATTAGTAATTTCAAAAGTGGTATATCATTTAGTTGTTGCTTAGAAATCTGGGCCAGCTAGCCTTTCAGACAAAGAAATTACTCCAGGATTAAGGAAAAGGAACTGCTGTCATTGTAACAAAGGATATATTTACATTGGGCTATATAGATAATTGGTAGTTTAAAAAAAAATTTTTTTTTTGTATTCTCAGGGGTAGGTTTCAGCAGACCTGGTTGCTGACCAATACACGTTTTCCCCCCAACATAGAAATCACGGGTTGAGTCTTTAAAAGTTTACAGTGGAAGAATTCACAATCACGCTGGGAGTGGTATTTCACTGGTTTCTACAAATCCTGTGTCTTTTAGCCTTAGATATGAGACGCCTACTTAGCAACAGTTGCTATGGTGGACAAGCTTTTTTTACATTAGTGGTGATGTTTTCATCTATAGAAAATACTGGGTTATCTGATGTGAGGGTTTTAGGGTTAAATACCAGGTTACACTTAGAATGATCTAATTTATATGTGTCACATCTTAAATGCCTTTATTTTGGCCACTTTTTTCTTTTCTTTTTATACTTTCTGGCCTCATGGATTTCTCTGACAGGTTTTTATTAGCTGAAACATTTTAATCTGCTTGGAAAAGTGAACACTTGGAATTTTTCTGAAGTTATGACTAATACACTAATGGCCATTTCTCAATTTAGGTATCTCATTAATGTGCTATAAATTTTAAGAAAGCAACCCTGTTAAAAATGAATGGATAAGTTATTTTTGTTAAAAAATTGAATTTCTAACTGGTCAGAAGATGTTATTATTTCAACAGACCGCGGAATGCCTGTTACATATCTCGTAGGTGCTGTGCTAAGGATCTCTAGATAGTCCCTCTCCCCAACCTTACAACTGAATGACATTCTGTAATAGTGCATGTATCATTCCACAGCTTAGTAGCTTTCACAGTGTAGTAGCTTTTTGAGATGTTTTCTTATGAAAATTCCTATTGGCTTTTTATCTTTGTTGGGGGGAGGGTATGGTTTCTGAAACAGCTACAGAAATCCGTAGCGGAGGGATCGAGAATTTCATTCTCTCTCTCTCTTTTTTTTTTTAATTTGACTGGGAGAGATCACAAGTAGGCAGAGCAGCAGGGGGGGGGGCAGGGGCGGGGAGCAGGCTCCCTGCTGAGCAGAGAGCCCATTGTGGGGCTCGATCCCAGGACCCTGAGATCATGACCTGGGCTGAAGGCAGGGGCTTAACCTGAGCCACCCAGGTGCCCCAGAGAATTTCTCATTTTTAATGGAGGGGGCACAGAGGATAGTTGGAAAGAACTCCAGCTTTGGGGTGAGGTGACCAAATGTGGAGGTTACTTCACCTCTCTTAAACCTGGATTTTGCCATCTCTCCAATTGGGATAGCAACTGCCATGGACAGTTTATTAACCTTCAGTTTCTTCATCTGTAAAATGGGAATATAAATAGTACTTGCATCAGAGTGTTCTTGTGAGGATTAATAACTAAAGCACCAGTTAGTGTTTTCTCAGGGTTACTGTGAGGGTGAAAAGAGTTATTTTATAAAATGCTGGGTGCCTGACTAATATGAATTCTTTCTCTTTGCTGTCAGTGGAGACAATGTGTTTGTTTATTGCAGTGCTGCTACTCTTTACTCTATTTTTATTTTTTGCTGCTAGGAATTCTTATTTTTTAATGAGGACTTTTGACCTGTACTTCCTGTTTCTGGTGTGTCTTGCTGGGTGAGTGTGAGCTCCTGAATTGGTGTTGGTTAGGGCTGGGTCAGTATATAAGTGACACCCAGTGTAGATTGCCTCAGTTGCTCAAGTACAGTGTGCATTGCCAGAGTGGTTATCTAGTTTTGGTGAATCTAGGGTTCTCATCTAGATAGCAAAGTGAATGTTCCCATCTCAGACTCAGGGAAAGTTCAAGGTTTGCTCACTTAGAGCCTTGTGGACCTGGATCAGAGGTCTTAATTCCCAGTGGTTCTTTTGATCATAGTTTACTTGGGTTTGGGCATTATGTGTTAGGAATATGTTTAGAGTAGTTTTTCCTGTATTGACATCTTTATGTCCTAGTCTCTCAGGTAACCCACTAATTTTTTTTGTTTGTTCTGTTTTTTTTTTTTTAAGATATTTATTTATTTGATAGAGGGAGAAGGCATGAGGTGGAGGAGGGTCAGAGGGAGAAGTAGACTCCCTGCTGATCAGGGAGCCCGAGGCGCAGGTCTCTGTCCTTGGTCTCCGTCCTTGGTCTCCAGGATCATGGCCTGAGCCAGAGGCAGTTGCTTAACCAACTGAGCCACCCAGGTGCCCTGTTTGTTCTGTATTCTTAAATCACACACTGTAGGCAGAGCATGAACCTATCTTTATCAGTACTTTAAAGTGATAAAGCATTCTGTGTATTTTTGACTATATAGATTGAATACAAATAACCATCTGCTTTGGAGTTGGTCTCCCATCTTTTTTTTTTCTTTTCTTTTTTTAGTCTTACTTGAGAGAGCACAAGCCATTGTGGGGGGTGGTGAGGGCGGAGAGGGAGAAGCTGACTCCCCACTGAGCAGGGAGCCCTTGAGGGGCTCTGTCCCGAGACCCTGAGATCATGACCTGAGCTGAAGGCAGACCCTTAAACAACTGAGCCACCCAGTCACCCAGTCTTCCATCTTTTAAAACCCAATTTTTATACTATTGTGGCCTGCTAACCAGCGCATTTAGGTAAGAGACTAATGAAGACTCCTGATTGTTGAAACATCTTCACCCTTCATCTTGCCTTCATATTAATTTTTTTTATTTTTTAAGATTTTTTTATTTATTCATTTGACAGAGGGAGAGAGATCTCAAGTAGGCAGAGAGAGAGGGGGAAGTAGACTCCTTGCCGAGCAGAGAGCCCAATGCAGGTCTCAGTTCCAGGACCCTGGAATCATGACCTGAGCCGAAGGCAGAGGCTTTAACCCACTGAGCCACCCAGGCGCCCCTTGCCTCCACATTTAAAGCAACCCATTTCATTGTAATATTTATGGTAGGCTGTTAATTGAATAAATGTGCAGAATTAGGGAAATAGTGTTGAATTAGTGAAAATAACCTATTTAGGTTTTGAATCCTAAACATACTAGGTTTCAAATTTGGCCTCCATCATTTAGTAGTCCTTTGGTCTTTGGCAGGTCATTTAACCGCTGAACCTCTTTCTCCCTTTCCTTCCACCCTCCACCCCTTCTTCCTTTCCTTTCCTCTCCCTCCTTCCTTCCTTCTTCTTTTCTTTTGCACAGTGAAAGGTGTGGGGTGGTGGGAAGGGGAGAGGGAGAATGTTAATGCAGGTTCCATGCCCATTGTGGGGCTCAGTTTCACAACCCTGAGATCATGACCTGAGTTGAAGTTAGGAGTTGGGCACTTAACCAGCTGAGTCACCCAGGCACCTCTGAACCTGCTTTTTAAAATTATTATTATTTCTTCTTTTTATAAAGATTTGTTTTAGAGAAAGAGAGAATGTGGATGGGGGAGGGGCAGAGGGAGAATTGGAGAGAGAGAGAGAATGTCAAGCACCTGGGTGCAGGGCTTGGTCTTAGGACCTGAGACATGACCTGAGCTGAAATCAAGAGTCCAGCATGAATGGGCTGAGCCGCCCAGGTGCCCCTACACACCTGTTTATTTCTAAAATGGGAGTTTACATTTCCTCCCATGCCTGGTTTATAAGAGGCATTCAAATGGAAAGCAGTAGTTACTACATATTTTAGATTACTCTGGATCTCAGTTGAAGTTTTCTGTCTTTGGGTTCCAAAGGGTCCTGCCAGTGGAATAAAGTTTCAGATTATGACTTTATTTAGACTGTGGTACCTGATAAAATGATATACAGATGAAGACTTCTTTGCCCGTGATTTATTATATTCTGCATTGTTGGAGACAGTACTCTGTCAGGTGTTTGAGGTGGAGCTGTGTTAATTCAAGTCAAACTGCTTGGCTTTCCTTACAGTGCTTCCCTTCATTGGAAGACCTCCAACTGTTGCTGTTATTTATGTAACATTGACACTTTGATTCCTTTTCTGGCTTAAAGGTAGAGAAATAAAATACAGAGAGCCCAAATGGTAATGTTTTTTGTTATTCCATCCTCCCTTGTTTGTTTTATGGAAAAGCTTGAGTGTATTGCCTTTTAAAAGGAATGTTGTAAATTTTGTAGATGGAAATAAAGACAGAAGGCCCAGTAATGTGTAGGGTTGTAATGTCTTAAATATCCTTCAGGTTTGTGTAAGTGATAATTTTGTGAGTTAATCAGGTTTATTGTGAATATTTATATTCCAAATTTGGACCTTTAACAGGGACAGAAAAAACTTACATTGTTGGCTTTGAACAGGTAGTTTTTCTGTTTATTCAGTGTGCACTAGGTTAGAGTCTGTTAAGGGGTCAAGGAGCTAATTGTTAACCTTTTGACCTGTATATTCTTCCCCAATTAAAAAAAAAATACCACTATTTAAATGGCTTAGTTTGGTAGGTGAGGGAGATTATTTCATGACCTTGAGACAAGAAAGTAGAATAATCATAAAGTGGAGGGAAAAAGGCAATTTCATTTAATGTTACATTCAAGTTTACCATTAACCTGTTTTCTTCTGGTTTAGTCTTCCAAGTCAGGGTTGCTTCGTTTAGTTTGTATTTGTTGTTTTTGTTTTTTGTTTGCTTTTGTGCCAATGACTTCCATCCAAATAGATGGTCTCTCAGAAGAAATGTTTTGCTTGTTAATGGTATATCTGGACTAAAAGCTCAAAAGATGATTATATGCATTCCCCTTGAAACAAGGGGACTTACGAAATAGGTTTTTCAGCCTACTGCATGGATTTTGGCAATTTCAGCTTCCGATCTCTATATGTCATTTAAACCAGGATTTTTTCAGCCAATGTACTACATCAGCAGGAGTTACAGATGTGCTGAGGTACTGGTCCCCCCAACCCTCTGGCCATTCATGCAGGCTGCAGGGTGTCTAAGCCAATGACCTTGGTTCCAAAAGTCTCAAAATCACTCATCCCAGTATGCCATACAAATACTACTTTCCCTTGGTGTTTTGACTTTAAAAAGGCAGTAAGCACTGATAGAGAACATTTGGTAACTTTTTTTTTTTTTAACAGTTTTAAGATACAAAAGGCCACAAATCTTAAAATAATCTTGACTTGAAATTTAGAAAAGACCATTTTAAAGTATCTCTCAGACCCTCAAGTAATTCTCTTCCCACATACAATTCAGGAGATCTATACCTTGGGGCACCTGGCTGGTTTACTTGGTAGAGCCTGTAACTTATCTCAGGATTATGTAAATTTAGTCCCATGTTGGATATGGAGATTGCTTGAAAATAAAATCTTTTGGGGGCACCAGGGTGGCTCAGTCATTAAGCATTTGCCTTCAGCTTGGATCATAATCCTGGGGCCCTGAGATCGAGCCCTACATCCAGCTCTCTGTTTGGCGGAAAGCTTGCTTCTCCCTCTCCCACTTCTCTGGCTTATTTATGCTCCCTCCCTCGCTGTCTCTCTTCTCTGTCAAATAAATGAATAAAATCTTTTTTAAAAAGAAAAGAAAATCCTCCCCCTCCCCTCAAAAAAAGAGATACTTTAAAAAGAACTATAGGGGCATGTGGGTGGCTCGGTGCATAAAGTGTCCAGCTCTTGATTTCAGCTCAGGTCATGATCTCAGGGTGGTAAGGAGGAGCCCCATAGTAGGTCTGTGCTCAGCAGGCGTGGAGTCTGCTTAAGATTCTCTCTCCCTCCCTATCCCCATCTCCTCACTTACACACCCTCACTCTTTCAATAAATAAAATCTTTCAAAAAAAAGACTATAAATTATATAAGTTTAGACACTTGTGAAGAAATTCATGTTCTTACTTTTTTAATACAGTGAAGCAAAAACTCGAGTACCCTTGCTTAAAACTGTTGTCTTCACTTCAGTGACTCTGCCACTGTATCTTTTCTGAAGCTGACATTTTGTTAATCATTTGTCAAGCTTCCTCCTCATGCTAGAACATAAATTGAAGCCTAGGATACATTGTCTTCCTCTTATCCCTTCAGGAAAGGATGGGATATACTTAGTTTGAGAAATTTAAATGTTTAATATTTATGTAAATTATCAAATTAACCTTTTAAAATGGAAATTTTATAGTGTTAATAATAGGATTTTTAATTCGGCCGGGGTTTACAGATTCCTCTGAGTCTGTAACAGAAGGTGCAGACCTTTCCTTCAAAAAATATACCTGCACAGGGTATATACTTGTAGAGAGTTTTGTGGGCCTCTGATCTCTATTGATGGACTCCATTTTCTTTCTTTCTTTTTTTTTAAAGAGTTTATTTATTTATTTGACAGAGATCACAAGTAGGTAGAAAGGCAGGCGGGGGGCAGGGGGAAGCAAGCTCCCCGCTGAGCAGGGAGCCCGATGCTGGCTCCATCCCAGGACCCTGAGATCATGACCTGAGCCGAAGGCAGAGGCTTTAGCCCACTGAGCCACCCAGGCGCCCCCGATGGACTCTGTTTTCAGTGCTATAATTTATGTAGCCCAAATAATAAATTCCCCTTTTATTATTTTTAGTTCTGTAACATTTGCCTGACTTTATTATTTGTCACGGTATTATGCTCTTTCAACAGACATTTCTGGACCATATGCATCTTTCTGTGATAGACTCCTGAGGGTACAGAGGCACTATTTTCTGCCCTTGGAATTTTGTTTAGCTAAAAAGACGGATGTGTGACAGTACAGTGACTGTGCTAGATTGAAGGAGTAAACAAAGAGTGCTATTGGAGTGCAGAGGAAGGGTCTTGACCATTAGATTTTTTGTAAATCCATGTTTGATTCTGCGTTTCGTTTCCTTCTTTCTTTATTTTTTTTTAAAGATTTTATTTATTTATTTAACAGGGAGAGATCACAAGTAGGCAGAGAGGCAGGCAGAGAGAGAGAAGGGGAAGCAGGTTCCCCACTGAGCAGAGTGCCCCATGCACGGCTTGATCCCAGGGTCCTGGTATCGTGACCCAAGCTGAAGGCAGAGGCTTTAACCTACTGAGCCACCCAGGCGCCCCTGATTCTGCATTTCTTAATTGGCAAGAGGTATATTGTGAATTGGAATTCTAAATAGTCTTCAATTGAGGACTTAAATGTGCTTGCCACTGCATGTAATAATGCTGGGTATTTTCTTTGCCCATATTTCCCCTCAGTTAGCTTTGTAAGATACATAGTATTAATTTTCTTTCTTTCTTTTTTTTTTTTAAGATTTTATTTATTTATTTGACAGAGCTCACAAGTAGGCAGGGAGGCAGGCAGAGAGAGAGGGGGAAGCAGGCTTCCCGCTGAGCAGAGAGCCCCATGCGGGGCTCGATCCCAGGACCCTGGGATCATGACCCGGGCCGAAGGCAGAGGCTTAACCCACTGAGCCACCCAGGCGCCCCCATAGTATTAATTTTCTAATCTTACATATGTATTTAGTGTAGAGCAGGGATTGCTAACCCAAATACCTACAGGACTACAGGAGTCAGACCAATAAGATAAATGAATTGTCCAGGTTTACCTGTGGCATCTCCATTGGTTGGGTTTTAGAGGTTATTGTTGGATAACACAAGTTAGCTGATCCAAGGGATTTTTATCAGTGCAGGAGTACAGAATTATTGTAATCTAACAGACCTACCTACTTTTTCTTCTTCTTTTGAGAAATTGAAGGTTAATTTTTTGTTGTTTTGGGGGGTGGCAGCTAAGTCACACTTAAATATTTATAATGAAAATTTTTAGTACATAATTCAACTTTTGTACTATAATATGTAATATGTAATAATATGTAATAGCTGATTGGCTTTTTTTAAGGGTTTTGTTTTGTTTTTTTAAGAGCAAGAGCGTGTTTGCATACATGAGTTGGGGGAGAGGCAGAGAAACAGGGGAAACAGACTCCATGCTGAGCAGGGAGCCCAACGCAGGCTTGATCTCACAACGCTGAGATTGTGACCTGAGCCAAAACCAAGAGTTGGACACTGAACTGACTGTGCAACTCAGGGGCCCCCATAGCTGATTCACTTTTTGAAAAAACATGAAAAACTTGTACATGAATGTTCTTCATAGGAGCATTGTTCATAGTGGCCAAAGAGAGGAAGCAGCGCAGATGTCTTATCAACTGATGGATGAACAAAATGTAGTATAGCTTTACAGTAGATTCAGCTGTATAAAGGAATGAACTACTGTGACAGAAACTGCAACATGGATGAACTTTGAAAACATACTAAATGAAATGAAAGAAGCCACACAAGGTCACATTGCGTGATTGATTCAGTTTGTATGGAATGTCCAGGATAGGCAAATCCATAGAGATAGGAAACAAATTGGCAGGGGTGGTGGAGCATTAGGAATGACTGCTGTGGAGTGTTGGGTTTCTTTTTGATGTTCTGGAATGTTTCTTTTTGATGTTCTATAGAATGTTCTGGAATCAGATGGTGATGATGGTTGCACATTGTGAATATATTAAAAACTATTGAATTGTGCACTTTAAAAGAGTAAGTTTTATGTAGTGTGGATTTTATTTTGAGTTTTTCTTTTTCTTTTTTTTTAATTTAAGATTTTATTTATTTATATGAGAGAGAGAGAGCAGGAGAGAGGAGGGTCAGAGGGAGAAGCAGACTCCTGCTGAATAGGGAGCCCATTATGGGACTCCATGATCATGACCTGAGCCAAAGGCAGTCTCTTAACCAGCTCTCTTATCCAAAGAAAAGAAAAAGTCTGTGTGAGCCAAATGGGATATTGTTTGCTGTAGAACAGAATGAGTAAGCTGTGGATCTAGACAATAAATCACTGCCTCTCTGTGACCTTACAGCGATTACTCCAATTTGCCTTCTGTAAAATGGGGAAAATATTACCTACAACTAGTTAGGTTTAAAAGTAGTAAATATAAATCCTAAGAAGTGATAACTGACCCTCCATAGGCTTTCATATATCATTAGAGTTAGAAGCCAGCCAGTATTTGCTGCCCTAAGTTCCATCCTGTTTTTTATTGTTAGCAAGTTTAGAACAACCCACCCTATTGTTTACTGCTTATTGGTCACCTACAGGAAGTATGTGGTTGTCTCCTATGTAACCTCCATGACAGTAAAGGAAAAAGTAGGGGAAGGTATTAATCCTTATATTCTGCAGTTTCCTCACTAAAATCCAATAACAGAGTCAGGGTTGTATTTCTTCTCAGTGGTTACAGTGTTCCCATTCTTTCTATAACCTCCTGGTACCTTATAAATCCAAGGTTCATGTCTTTCAGTAATAAATGTCTGTGGCTCTATCACGGAGTGTCAGACACTGTGCTGATCACATGGGTAAATCACATAGCCTCATAAATATTTGTGGCTCCAGGGGCACCTGGGTGGCCCAGTTGGTTAAGTGTCTGCCATAAGTTCAAATCATGATCTCTGGTCATGGGATGGAGCCTTATGTTGGCTCCCTGCTCAGTGGGGAGTCTGCTTCTCCCTTACCCTCTATACTCCACTCATCCTCTCTCTCTCTCTCTCTTTCTCAAATTAAAAAAAAAAAAAAGCTTTTGATTCCAAAGAAACATCTCTCACACATATTGACTGGTTTCTTATCTCATTGGGAAATAATAGTATGACTGTTTTAAAACTCTGGTGTTGGTGATGGATGTGCTTTACATGTAAGACCAAAGAACATCTTTAAAATTAGATGCAGATCAAAAATACCCATCATAGAGCCAAACTGCTTTTCTTAGTTTTGAACATGAGCAGGTCCATGTGCAAGCAGGGTTGATTTTTGCCAAAATACTGTATATTGTTACCTTAATAGTTTGCGAAACATTTATGGAACACTTTCCCATGCTAGGCACTGTGATAAATACAGGTTATATACCAAGAGAAATAAATTCTGTTTTAGGTCCTTGAGTTTATAATCTATTTAGAAAAGAGATCTGCATAAACAAGACAATTGATAATGTAATGAGTATATATGGGGGTGCTTTGGTCCCATAGAGGAGCACTTGGCTCATTTTGGAGAGGTGTAGAAAGGCTTTATCATGGATGTAAGACCTGGCTGATTCTTTTTTTTTTTTTTTTTTTTTAAGATTTTATTTATTTATTTGACAGAGAGAGATCACAAGTAGGCAGAGAGGCAGGCAGAGAGAGAGAGAGAGGAGGAAGCAGGCTCCCTGCTGAGCAGAGAGCCCGATGTGGGACTCGATCCCAGGACCCTAAGATCATGACCTGAGCCAAAGGCAGCGGCTTAACCCACTGAGCCACCCAGGCGCCCCAGACCAGGCTGATTCTTGAAGGGTGAGTGGAGTTTCCCCTAGCAAACATTATTGGAGGTCATAAAATTAAAGTCACAGAGAAGGAAAAAAGCATGTTCAGTACTCATTTGCTTAATGTTTTAAAGGTTTAAAACTTCTTTAAAGTGTTAGAAATGTTAAGCTGTACAGTAGAAAGACATTAGAATAGAGCAGAGGTTGTAAACTGATACCCAGTACAGTACTGATTGAACTGGTTATGGGACTACTCAGGTTTTCATTTCTTCTTGTGTTTGTTTTGGTAAGTCTTTCCTCTAGGAATATCAGATTTACTGGCATGAAGTTGGTTGTGTTATCCTGTGTTTAGTTATTCTGTTTTAGAATATAGCATATGATAAATTCTCCTTTAAAATTTTTATTTTTAGAATTAATATAAATAAAATTGGTTTCTTTTTGTGTGTACAGTTCAGTGGATTTTAACACATGGAGAGATTTGTGTAACCGCCATAACAACGAAGACAGAGCAATTAATTATATCACCTCCATCGTGTACCTCAGTAGTCACACCCATCCTCCTACCCCTATTCTCTGGTAGTCACTATTCTGTTTTCAGTTACTGTGGTTTTATCTTTCCAGAAATGTTATATAAATGAAATCAGACAATATATAGTATTTTGAAACTCACTTTTTTTAAACAGCATGTTGCCTTTGAGATTCATTGAAGTTGAATCAATGGTTCGTTCCTTTTTATTGCTTAGCAGAGGTGTGTAGTGTTCCATTGTATGGATGGACCACAGTTGTGACGGGGATTGCTGGGTCGTGTGAAAAATGTAACTGCCAAATTGTTTTCTAGAACTAACTATACCATGTTGTGTTCCCATCAGTATGTGTGTTAGTTTTTCCACATCCTCTCTAGCACCAAGTATTGTCAATATTTTACTTTTTTTTTTTTTTAAGATTTTATTTATTTATTTGTCAGAGAGAGAGAGAGAGAGCGTGTGCACTGGCAGACAGAGGCAGAGGGAGAAGCAGGCTCCCTGCCGAGCAAGGGACTCAGTCCCAGGATGCTGGGATCATGACCTGAGCCGAAGGCAGCTGCTTAACCAACTGAGCCACCCAGGTGTCCCTCAATATTTTACTTTTAATTTTTAAATAATTTTAGATTTACAGAAGAGTTTGTGAAGATAGAGTCCTCAAATGCTCATCACCCAGTTTCACCTAGGGTTAACATTTCACATAACCATGACACTTGATTAAACCTAAGAAATAAACAATAATACAATACTGTTAACTAAAATGGACTTTATTTGGATTTTACCAGTTATGTGCTTTTTCTGGTCCAGGATACCACATTGTATTAGTCATCATGTCTCCTTAGTTTCCTTCAGTCTGTGATAATTTTTCAGTCTTTCCTTGATTTGCAAGACTGACACTTCTGGAGAAGACTGGTGAGATTGTAGAATGCCTTTCAATTTAGGTTTGACCGATGTTTTCTCATAATTAGATTATGGTTATGAATTTTGGAGAATACCACAGGTGACATGTCTTTCTCATCATGATGATTGCATTAAGGTTATGTGATTTAATATAATTTATCTTTAGTGATGTTTAGGTTGTATCTGCTATGTTTCTCCACTCTAGAATTATTATTTCTCCCTTTACATACTTATTTATTAGAAGGGCTTTCCTAAGTCCAAGCCAATTTCAAGGGGAGGAACATTAAGTTCCACCTCCTCGAAGGAGACATACCAAATGATTTATGGACTATGTTAAAACCACCAGAGTAATTAATGAGGATTGGAAGAGATTCTTAGAGGCTATGCAGATAATTCTGTTTCTCCTAAAAGTTCTACTAAGTTTAGCATCTGTCAGTGGATCTTGGCTACAGCAATTACTGTTGCTGGTCTAATGGAAATTTTCTCTTTCTTTCTGGATGTATATGTAAGTTGGAATTCTTATGTAGGGAAGATTTTCAAAATTTAATTACTTAGTGTGGACTCGTGGATATTTATTTTACTCTTTAGGGTCATAATCTAATTCCATCATTGTTACTCAGATTGTTCAAGCTTTGGCAGTTGATGTTACTTCCATTTGGCTCCCATGTGTTTTTGACTACAAGATCATCTCCCCCATTCTAGAATCCGCCACTTCTCCAAGGAGCATTCCTTTTATTAGAGAAAATTATTGAGAAACCAAGATGTGGGCACTAATTAACTGTCATTGCTACTCCTTGACACTATTTCTAGTAGCTCTCAGTGGACAGAGTTAGGAATTTGCATTCAGTAATACTTTGTTGTGTACAGTTCTGTGGGTTTTGACAATGCTTTGAGTAACAAATCCACCTCTACAGTGTTATACAGAACATTTCATTGTAATGGGACAGTCACTCATCTGTTCTCTCTTTATGGTTTGCCTTTTCTAGAATGGCCTATAAATGGAAGTATGCAATATGTAGCTTGTCGTTTTTAAAGATTTTAAGTAATCTCTACATCCAGCATGGGGCTTGAACTTAAAACCCCAAGATCAAGAGTCATATGCTTTACCAGCTGAACCAGCCAGACCGCCCCGTATGTAGCTTTTTGGATCTGGCTTCTTCACTTAGGGAAATATATTTAAGATTGTTATGTTCTTCAGATCAGTTGTTCTTCATGTTCTAAAGATCAGTTGTTTTCCACTGTGTGCTTGTACCACCATTTGTGTATCCATTCATGTGTTGTACATCTTGATTGTTTCAGTTATTTTGCAGTTGCATATAAAGCTGCTATCATCATTCAGGTATAGGTTTTTGTGTGAGCATTGGTTTTTCAGTTCACTTGAAAAAGTACCTAAGAGTGGGAATTGCTAGGTTGTACGGTTAATATATGTTTAACTTTGAGAAACTGCCAAACTTTTCTAAGCTGGCTATATATACCATGTTGCATTCCCATCGGGAATGAATTAATTTGTTACTCTGCATCCTCACCAGCTTTTGGTATTGACTTTTTATTTTATTTTATTTTTAAAATATTAACCATTTTAGTAGATCTGTAGTGTATCTGTATTTTATTTGTGAGAGAGCGTGCGGGGGGAGCGGCAGGCAGGGGGAGAAGCAGGCTCCCTGCTGAGCAAGGAGCCCAATGTGGGGCTCCATCCCAGGACCCAGGAATCATGACCTGAGCTGAAGGCAGATTCTTAACCAACTGAGCCACCCAGGCATCCCTTCATTTTTATTTTAATTTGACTTTCCCTAATGATTAACAATACTGTGCATCTTTTCTTAAGCTTATCCATAGATCTTCTTTTACAAAGTGTCTGTTCAGATCTCTTGTCTCTTTGTTATTTGGGTTGTTTTCTTATTTTTGAGTTCTTTTTATATTATACATTTAAGTCTTTTATCATATATGTGATTTACAAATTTATTTTCCCTATCTGGGGTTTATTTTTCATTCTCTTAGCAGTGCCTTTCACAGAGAAGAAATACTTTAATACTTGATGATGAAGGGGCGCCTGGGTGGCTCAGTGGATTAAGCCGCTGCCTTCGGCTCGGGTCATGATCTCGGGGTCCTGGGATCGGGTCCCGCATCGAGCTCTCTGCTCAGCAGGGAGCTTGCTTCCCTCTCTCTCTCTCTCTGGCTGCCTCTCTGTCTACTTGTGATTTCTCTCTGTCAAATAAATAAATCTTTAAAAAAAATAATAATAATAATACTTGATGATGAAGCCCAGTTTATCCATTTTTATTTTTATGGATTATGCTTCGGCATTATGTTTTAAGACCATTGCCTGATCCTAATTCCAGGTCCTCAGGTCACAAGATTTTCTTCTAAAGGTTTGAAAATGTTATGTTTTATATTTAGGTTTACCATTCATTATAAATTGCTTCTTACATAATGTGTGTAAGGTTTAGGGTGAAGTACATGATTGTGCATATGGATGTGCAAATGTTCCAAAACCTCTTAGAGAAAATATTACCCTTTCTCCATTGAACTGCCTTTGTACTGTTGTCAAAAATCAACAGGCCATATTTGTATGGCTCTATCTCTGTATTCCCCATTGTGTTCCACTGATCTGTTCTAGCCCTTTGCCAATACCACACTGTTTTAGTAACTGTGGCTTTGTAATAACTTAAGATTTATGTTATTCCTTCAGCATTTTTTTTTTCAAAACTGTTTTGATTATTCTAGTTCATTTGGATTTTTTTTTTTTTTTTTTAAAGATGTTTTTGGGGCACCTGGGTGGCTCAGTGGATTAAAGCCTCTGCCATCGGCTCCGGTCATGATCCCAGAGTCCTGGGATCGAGCCCCGCATTGGGCTCTCTGCTCAGAGGGAGCCTGCTTCCTTCTCTCTCTCTGCCTGCTTCTCTGCCTCCTTGTGATCTCTGTCAAATAAATAAATAAAATCTTAAAAAAAAAAAAAAGATTTTATTTATTTGACAGAGAGCTTGGGTAGAGGCAGAGGAAGAGGGAGATGCAAACTCCCCGCTAAGCAGGGAGCCCAGTGGACTCAATCTCAGGACCCTGAGATCATGACCTAAGCCAAAAGGCAGATGCTTAAACACAACTCAGCCACCTGGGTTGCCCCTGGATCTTTTTTTTTTTTTTTTTTTTTTAATCTAGTCTGACAGTCTTTATCTTTATCTGGATAATTTATTTCATTTATGTGGAATATAATTAGTCATATTTCAGTTTAACTTTTCTCTCACTGTCTCTTATGTTCTGGAGTTATTTCTCTTTTTCTTACCTTTTTTGGGGGTTCTTTTTATTATTTCATTTCCCCCCTCTTTCTACTGTTGAAATACGTCGTACCATCATAGATGATAATAACTTGGAACTTGGAACCGTTATTTACCAAAGTCTGATATTAATGATCAGTGTTTGCTTGAACTTTTCCATACATTTTTATTTTGCTTGCTCTTCTTTCTTTCAACACAAACCTTCCAGAAGGGTTTATTGTTCTTTATTTTATTTATTTAGAGATATTTGCTGAATATAGAATTATAATTTGGCAATTTTTTTTCCTTAGCACACTGTAGATATTAAACTGTCTTCAAGCTTCATTGTTGCTTTTGGAAAATTAGCTGTTCTGAGTTGCTTCTTTGGATGTCGTCTGACTTCTCTGCTTGCTTTTCAGCTTCTTTGCTTTGATTTTTCTGCTGTTTTATTATTGTATGTTGTGGATTTCTTTTTATTTATTCTCTTTGGAATTTATTGGCTTCTGGAATGTGGTTGTGTTTGATTGCTTCTGGGAAATTTTCAGCTATTATACCTCTTATAAATATT
This sequence comes from Mustela nivalis, assembly GCF_964662115.1. NCBI lineage: Eukaryota > Metazoa > Chordata > Mammalia > Carnivora > Mustelidae > Mustela > Mustela nivalis. The sequence goes on from NC_139027.1 coordinate 117,940,879, forward strand.
GCCTTTCCCCTGTGCCATTTTCTCCTTTTTTTTTTTTTTTGTTAGATTTTATTTATTTATTTGAGAGAGAGCACAAGAGTGGGGGAGAGTCAGAGGAAGAAGCAGACTCCCTGCTGAGCTGGGAGCCTGATGTAGGACTCGATCCCAGGACTCGGATCATGACCTTAGCGAAAGGCAGTCACTTAACTAACTGAGCCACCCAGGTACCCCCATTCTTTTTCTTGTAGTCCTGATCAAAAGTGTACCAAACCATTCCACAGTTTCTTTTTAAAAGTTCTGTTTTGTTCTTTTCACTTCTTGAAACCTGTAGTATCTTGTTGCTTCATATATTCTGAAGCTTGTCTCTTATTTCTATAAGCATAGTCAGCATGGTTGTTTGGAGTTTGCGTTTGATGAGATCAGAAGTCTCTGTAGGACTTTTGTGTTCTTTTTTTGCCGGTTCTTACTCTTGTAGTCTTTTCCTTCAGTAACTAGTTATCTTTTATTACAGGTTGCATATTATATTTGAAAAATAATTTGTAGGAATCATTTGAGGCCCCTAATAGCAAGGTTCCCCACCCCTCCAGAGAGCTTACTCATGTGAGGTATCTGGACATTACAGGTCCAGGGACCACCTTAAAGCAAGCTTCGTATCTGATACTCCCTCCATAAGGATGTAATTCTTCCCTGGCTCTTCCTCTTCCTATTTAGTCTTACCCTGAGGTTGTAACCCTCTGAAGTTAGCTTATTATGAAGGTCTCCTTTGAGACTCCTTCCCTTGTGAGGGCCCTGTGCTTTCCATCAGGACAAAATTCTAATTTTCAGGGATCAACAAAGAGCCTTTGGACTTCCTTCCTTCTCTGGGTTCTCATTTTCTCTTCGCTGTAGGCTATAATTGTTTATCTGTTTTATTTAAGAGTGAGAAAATGAGAATGTGTGTATGTGTGAGAGTGAGTGAGTGAGTGTAAGTGTGTTTAATCTGTTCTCTAGCTGTTCTCAGTGGGAAGATTGACCCAAATAACCTAGCCCACCCTTACTGAAAACAGGAAAATTGCCTTCTACAATCTTGGTTTCTTTGAAAACTGAGAAGCACTAGTTACACTCTCATGGATCTAAACCCCCTAGCTCTTTGTCCTTTCTAGGCATTTGCTTTGTGACGTCTGTAGTAGAACTTATCTGTATGAGTAGAGAAAGGAAGAGAATGAGATCAGAATTGCAATGGTTATGAGTTAATTTTTTTTTTTTTAAGATTTATTTATTTATTTATTTATTTATTTGACAGACAGAGATCACAAGTAGGCAGAGAGGCAGGCAGAGAGAGAGAGGAGGAAGCAAGCTCCCCACTGAGCAGAGAACCCGATGCGGGGCTCGATCCCAGGACCCTGGGATCATGACCGGAGCCGAAGGCAGAGGTTTTAGCCCACTGAGCCACCCAGGTGCCCCGAGTTAATCATTTTTTTTAAGGCACACATTAGTAACAGAATTACTGGAACAAAATGTTCCAGTGTTATCCAAATCCAATATTAAAGCGTCTTGCTAGTCTGATGTACTTCTTTCTTATAAGGCATAATGAGTTGTGCCAGCCTCTTATCAAAGGGTATAATGTTTTAGGGTATAATGTTCCTGGTCTTTAAAATTCTTGACTTGGGGCGCCTGGGTGGCTCAGTGGGTTGAGCCGCTGCCTTCGGCTCAGGTCATGATCTCAGGGTCCTGGGATCGAGTCCCGCATCGGGCTCTCTGCTCGGCAGGGAGCCTGCTTCCTCCTCTCTCTCTCTGCCTGCCTCTCTGCCTACTTGTGATCTCTGTCTGTCAAATAAATAAATAAAAATCTAAATAAATAAATAAAATTCTTGACTTGTTTAAAGTCTTGTGCTTTGCAGTTTTCTTGTTTTACTGTTTTTCATCTAAATAGTCCTATGCAGCCTTCAAAACTAAGCTTAGATGTTATTTTTTTCCTGGCAGCTTTCCCCAAACATGGGGGTACTCCATTAATATTTATTGAATGAATGGTAGTGGGTGGGTGCAGTGCCTGCAGAGCACCATAACTTAATTCTTTAAAGCACTGGTCACTTGTGATGTGATGGACTGTACCCTTTGTCAAGGGCAGAGATGATTTCCCTTTATTTTCCAGGGCCTGGAGAAAGAATCTCTTCCTGGCAGTTGCCACACATTTCCTGGTACATAATTGTTTAATAAATACTTACTGGGTGAACATTATGCTGTTAATTTGAAAGGAAGAGAGAATGAGGGATTAAGGACAACTATGGATACATGAAACAAGTAATTCGGGTAGTACTAACTACTGTTTTTGTGTGTTTATTTGGCCTTCTAGGCAGTGCCATTTTGAAAGGGTGAAAGGTGGGGCGCCTGGCTGGCTCAGTCTGTGGAGTGTGTGAATCTTGGTCTCGGGGCTGTGGGTTCCAGCCCATATTGGGTGTAGAGATTACTTAAAAGCAAAAATCTGTTTAAAAAGAGGGAAATGGGGGAGAAGCCAAGTTTCTATGATTTGTCTTTGCTTTTACCAGGTGCGAGTATAGTTATGTTCTCTCTGAGTTTGTTTACAAAGCCTGTTTCTCTTGCCAGTTTATGTTGCCCGATTGCTAGGAAGAAGAATTCACTCTCTGTAGCAACAGTGCTAAGAAGGTGTTGTTTTCCTTATACAACTGCTTTCCCCTGAATGAGCAGTCTTAAATCATGCAGTCAGTGCAGTGTAAGCACATTCCTCATTCTTTACTGTAGAAATCTTTGCCCTGTCTGGATGATTATGAGATCTTGTTCATTCACTGTGGTTGATCTAGGGATGGGAGGGTTTTTGTGGGTTTTTTTAAGATGGAGACTCTAAAAAACATCAGGATTAAAAGAACTGATAAAACCATATTATTTGAAATCAGACTTTTTAAATTTAAAGTTCAAGAATAATCTTTTCCAGTTCATTAGGGAATTTATCTATAAAAATACATTGGCACAATCTATATAGTTCACTGGCCCAAATCCAGCATGTAATTTTGATTTTGTAAATAAAGTGTTATTGAAACATTAGAAAAAAATACATTGGCACAGATGATTAATCAGACATGCAGTTTTCTGGTATTGGACCATTTACTAAGCCTCTAATTTTCTTTTTAGTTGCTAGATTGAAAAACAGAAATACGGTGTAGAAGAGATTAGAGGGAGAGATTCGTTGAGGACAAGAGGAATTTTTATTGAAACTAATTAGTTCTGTATTCCATTTATGTTGATAAACATGATTTTGGCAGTACACATTGTAACCTTCTGGTTGGATGGAGTTTTCCTTGCATGTTATTAAAGAAGAGGTCAAACAGAATTGTATAACTGGCTTTGGTTGTAGGTGTGGTCTGACTTTAGTAGGGTAAATTTTGTTGGCAGAATTTTTCAGTTGATTAATTGGCTTCTATTAGTCTTAAGTATTAAAGAAACAAAATATAGCCATTGTCTTCGGCATCAGTCTGAAAGCTTTTTAGGTAGTAGTCATATGAAATCATTAAACGCCAAAGTTACACCTCCTTTTATGCAATTACGTGAGAACAGTAAGGATGGTTAGGTCATTTAAAATGGAAGTTATTTAATACTTTTTCTGTAAGTCAGATTTTTTTAAGGTATGCTTGTATTATAAACACTAGATGGGAAAATTGACCTCCAGGATATCTAGGACTCAGACACTCTACCTAGTTTCTAAACAAGCTTTTTGTAAAAATTGCTAAAATAAGGTTTCACCAGTATTATCTTAGTTTTAACTCTTGTGGGGAGAAAAAGACAAATCTTAACCATGGCCCTGTTATTTAAGAGAGGAATCTGTGATACTGAGAGAGAATGTATATGCAAAGGAAATACCTACTCCAGACCCTTGAGTCAGTCTTCCGGTTCTCCTAGCTGTGTACCACATGGCCAAAATAGGGGCACCCTATCTTCTGGAAGTAAACTTCATTTTCCTTTCATTTGGCGGCAGGGGGGAAACAAACCTTGATTTCATCAGCAAATAATATTTAGAGAACACCCTGCAAGGTGCAGAGCCTTGAACTGGGTTCTGTAAATTCAAAGGATAAATCAGACGTGGATCTTGACCTCAGAGAGCTGAGTGCCTAATAAGGAAATTAAGGTTTTTTAAAACTTTATAGGCCAGCCACCTAGGCTTTGAATCCCAAATCTCTCCTGGATATTCATGGCCAAGCAACTGAACTTATTTAGGCTGTTTTCTTATTTGTAGATAAAGGAAGGAAATGTCTAACCGTAGAACTGGGAGGGTTAGCTATTTAAAGCTTGAGAAGGCTCTTTTAGCTCCAGACTGCTTATTCCGTATCCATTTTAATGTCTCATCCATTTTAACCTAGTCCAAAACATGACCTATGAGGTCTCTTCCAGAAGTTTTCTGTCCCCCATAAGTGGTATCAAAAGTACTTCTAGGGGCACCTGGGTGGCTCAGTCATTGGGCTCCTGCCTTTGGCTCAGGTCATGATCCCAGGATCATAGGATCAAGCCCTGTGTTGGGCTCCCTGCTCAGCGGGAAGCCTGCTTTTCCCTCTCGCACTTTCCGCTTGTATACCCTCTCTCACTGACTCTGTCAAATAAATGAGTAAAATCTTTTTTTTTTTTTTTTTAAGGTACTTTTGGAGTGCCTGGGTGGCTCAGTTGGTTAAGTGTCCAACTCTTGATTTTTTGTTGAAGTCATGATCTCAGGGTTGTGGGCTCAAGTTCTGCATGGGGCAGTCTGCTTCTCTCTCTCTCTCTACCCCCTCTCCCTGCTCTCATGCTTATTTGTTCTTGCATACACACTCTCTAAAATAAAACTTTTTTTAAAATATCTCTAGCCAGAAATCTGAAAGTCACCTCCCACTTCTTAACCCATTATCTAGTACACCCAGAGTTACTGATTTTATACCATAAATTTTGTTCAGATTTTTGTACTTGCCTCCGTTGCTACCACCATAGGTCAAGCTTTCATCATCATTCTTGCATAAGCTACTGCTAACAGCCTTCTTTCTACCTAAGTCTATTCCTCTGCTTGTGCCACACTCAGCCAGAGTGAACTTTTCAAAATGTGCACACGGGTCACTTTTCTGCTTAAAACTCTTCAGTAAGGGGTGCCTGGGTGGCTCAGTGGGTTAAGTCTCTGCCTTTGGCTCAGGTCATGATCCTGGGGTCCTGGGATCGAGCCCTGCATCGGGCTGCCTGCTTCCTCCTCTCTCTCTCTCTCTGCCTGCCTCTCTGCCTACTTGTGATCTCTGTCTGTCAAATAAATAAAATCTTTAAAAAAAAAAAAAAAAAAAAAACTCTTCAGTGAGGGGAACCTGGGTGGCTCAGTGGGTTAAAGCCTCTGCCTACAGCTCGGGTCATGATCTCAGGGTCCTGGGATCGAACCCCCAGTCGGGCTTTCTGCTTGGTGGGGAGCCCGCTTCCTCCTCTGTCTGCCTACTCCTGATCTCTCTGCCAAATAAATAAATAAAATCTTAAAAAAAAAAAAAAAAACACCTCTTCAGTGAGTTTCCATATCCTTAGCTGCAGATAAATATTTTTAAAGATTTTATGTATTTATTTATTTATTTGACAGAGATCACAAGGAAGCAGAGAGGCAGGCAGAGAGAGAGAGAGAGAGAGGGAAGCAGGCTTCCCGCTGAGCAGAAAGCCTCAATACCAGGACCTTGAGATCATGACCTGAGCTGAAGGCAGTAGTCTAACCCACTGAGCCACCGAGGTGCCCAGATAAAATCTTTTTAAAGGCGTATTTGTCTCACATTTGTTCTACCTTTTATTCCCAAGGCCTGGCATAGTATTTTTTTCATAGTAGATGCTCATGTATTTAAGGGATGGACAAAAGAAGAAGTGTATGAAAGAACCAGCCAATCATTGAGAAATTTAGCCCATCCCTTTCTTTCATGTTAGGCTGTATATGAGTATACATACACGTTTACAGAGGTTGCAAGTGAAGTACTATTTCTGAATATAATAATGTTTATCTTTGATTACTTTCCCTTCATATCTTTTCACATCCCCCTCTTTATCCCTAGCCTATCACACTCTTCCCCATCCCTCTCCGTACCACTTTATCTGAGATTACTGAAGTACAGTTGAAGAACTCTTGCATTTCTTCTCCCTATGTAATGAAGGCCAACCATTTGAGATTCATGCGAACAACTCTCTTACTGTAAACAGATTATTTGGTATGCATGTTAGTAAAGTGAACCACCTCTTCGGGTGCTGCAAAACCGCTGGTAGTCCTCCCAATGGGAAATCAAGTCACCAGTTCATAAATTAGGTCCCAGCTGATGAGGCACAAAGCTGCAAGGGTCAGTCAAACAAGTACTTGAGAATCTCAGGAGTTTCATTAGTGAATTAGTCTTGCTCTGCTTTTCACAGAGAATGCCAAGGCCTTAAGAAAGCAGAGGAACACTGGGTGATAAAACTGAGAGATACACAGACTAGTAAATGAGAGTTGGGGAATGTTTTCCATGTGACTCAGGTGATTTCCAGGGAAAAATGAAGTCTCATTTTGTGATGTCATGTTCACCCATGAGTTGTCCCTCTAAGGCTGGGAGTTAGCTACAGCTCCTATTATTTTTGTATTTATTTAAAGAAAATATGGTTAAATTGGTAAATTTTATGTTTTACCACAGTTTTTATGAATAACATGTTTCAACAAAAGAGTGGTACAAGGAACATCTGTAAACTCTTTACTCGGATTTACCTGTTGTAATTTTTTAAAAAAGATTTTATTCATTTATTTGAAACAGATAGCAGGAGCTGGGGAGGGACGGGGAGAGGGAGAAGCAGACTCCCCGCTGAGCAAGGATCCCAGCATGGGGCTCTCTCCCAGGACCCCAAGATCATGACCTGAGCCTAAGGCAGAGGCACTGAGCCACCCATGTACCCCTAAAGGTGATAGAAGTTTATTGAATACACTGGAAGGGAGCAGCAGGCAGGACAGAAGAGGAGAGGCTGACCGCCATGGGACAATGGGTATGATAGTATTGTTACTTACATCATTTACCCTGCTCCAGTAGAGAATATAGTCTAGGGACAGGACACTGTGTATAGTCATGTCTCCTCTATCCTTCCTGCCTTTTCTATGTTTTATAATATTGATATTTTTTAGTACAGTGTATCTCTCCCCCCTCCCCCCCTTTATAGAAAATTCTTTGTTTTCTCTTTGTCCAGTGTTTCCTTGTAACTAAATTGAGATTATACAGTCTGGGCCAGAAAACTGCATAGGTGATGTGTTCTCGGGTTATGAAATCTGGAGACTTAGTACATTTTTAATCAATGCAGAGTAAAGGGAATCAGCAAATGCTACAGGAATTTTTAAAAGAAGATAAATAGATTGGAATGGTCAGGGAAGACATCACAGTTTACCAATAGGAAGACTTAGTTTACCGATTTGGTAGAAAGCATGTTTCTAAAATCCATCACTTTTCCTTCTATGTCAAATTTTGCATTATTTGAGGCAATATAACTGTCTTCTCCCAGTTTTTATTAAGCTTGCTCCTATATTGAATAAATCAAGAGGAAATTTCTGGGAATGCCTGAGTGGCTCAGGGGGTAAGCCTCTGCCTTCAGCTCATAATCTCAGGGTCCTGGGATCGAGCCCCACATCAGGCTCTCTGCTCAACGGGGAGCCTGCTTCCCCCTCTCTCTGCCTGCTTCTCTGCCTACTTCAGATATCTCTTTCTCTCTCTCTCTCTCTGTCAAATAAATAAATAAAATCTTTTTTTAAAAAAAAATCTTTTTAAAAAAATTTAAAAAATTTTTTTAAAATTTCTGTTTTTAAACTTAATGACTTGAGCCTTCAAGAGGTAATTAAGGACCTACTGAGTTATTATGCAAGGTTCCCTAAATGATTTAGACCAATATAAAAAGACATTGAACTTCAAAGTATGAGAACAAGTCTTTATTCCCTTCCTGGTTTCATCAGCCAGGAAGGGATGGTTGGTTTCATCAACCAGGAACAGTCAGGCTGATGGTTTATACTCCTGGCTTTGCCACTGTTCTAGAGCCTTTTAACACTGTAGAGTGAGCTACAGAAAGCTGTTCTTGTCAGTAATTTCTGTGGATTGTATAAATGGTAGTAATGTAGATGGGTCTATCCTTGATGCCATTTTTTCCCTTCCAGGCTATCTTATAAAGAACATCCAGACTTTAGATGAGGAGGTAATAAGCAACTGCAGAGTTGTATTAGGACCAGTTTAAACTATGTTTCCTGGGTTTACTATGATGATGATGATGATGACTATTTTCTGTCCCAAGTTATAGGAAACACTGTGGTTAACACATTGGGGACCTAGTCATTTGTTAACAGGTAGAAGAATCAGAGGTATATTTGAGAACATTATTGGTTTTGTTTTTTTGTGTTGTTTTTTTTTTTTTAATTTGAGGCCATTATTGAGCCTCAAATTGAGATGATTTATTTTTTTCCCCCATATGCTTTTAAGAAAATAATTCCTTGGCCTTTATGCACTTTGTATTCGCAGTTTAAAGAAAACAGGTCTGAAACAAGGTCTTATCCCCCAGCTGCTTCTGAACACAGTGACCACCAGATCTCCAAACATCAAGTCCACCTTCGTTCGCCAACCTGTCTGACATGTCGGGACCCGTGCCAAGCAGGGCCAGAGTTTACACAGATGTTAATACGCACAGACCCCGAGAGTACTGGGATTATGAGTCACACGTGGTGGAGTGGGGGTAATTGTTTCTTTTTACTTCACTGTGCACACTGAAAAGGGTTGATTCTTATGGATTTGTTGAGTAATTTGTATCAGGAATGCTTCCTGACTACATTTATAAACCTCAAGATTGAAACCTGATTTGTGTTTACTTCTGCAGTGGAGAAACAAGGTATTGCTTTGAAAATTAAGAGTTTTGATTGGCTTATCATGTAAAAATTATTTCTGTCTCTTATTCTTTCCTTGGACTCACATACTCTGGATGAAAGGCCGGTAACATAGAGTTACCTGTCAGCTTATCTCAGCTACAGGCTTCACAGCTAGGTGAGAATTAATACTTAAAAGACTTTAAAAACACCAGACTCTTATATAAAATATTTTTGAGGTCAGAGAATGTTGTCCCATGATGATACTGAAGGATGAAACAGTTCTCCGGAAAGATGTCCTCTTTCTGATAGAAGCAAAATTAAACCCGTATCAGCATTTGCCCTTATCATGAGTTTAGCCATGTGTAACATGAATTCAGCCCAAATTCTATTTTGAACAGTTGCAGTCTACCTGAACAGCTGTGTTTGCCCCTCATTCTCTATGCAGTCTCTTTTGGATGTTTGCATCCGTTATCCTCTAACATGTATGTAGTTAATTGATGAGGTCATATTTACTGTGGTAAAAGGCTTTGGACACCCAACTACAAAAGAAAGTATTTGAGGGGCACCTGGGTGGCTCAGTGGGTTAAAGCCTCTGCCTTCGGCTCGGGTCATGATCCCAGGGTCCTGGGATCAAGCCCTGCGTCAGGCTCTCTGCTCAGCAGGGAGCCTGCTTCCCCTCTCTCTCTCTGCCTGCCTCTCTGCCTACTTGTGATCTCTGTCTATCAAAGAAATAAATAAAATCCTTAAAAAAAAAAAAAAAAACCTTGAGAAAAACAAAAAAAAGAAAGTATTTGAAAGCACATAAAGCTACAGCTCCCATGTGCTACATTTTATGTCTGTTCACATGTGGTGTACATAACCTATAAGTAGTTGAAGGTAATCTCCCAGAATTGGCATAAGGGCATATTGTCATCCTGCTGAAACCATGATTTTTACCAGTAAGTTTATTGCCTCTGCACAAAGAGGTACAGTGTGCTTCAAAGATACCATTAAGAACCTATCATTATTGATACTCTGACAGTTCCCTTCATATCACAGGCTTTGGACTCCAGGAATACCTGTGTTTTGCTAAGGAAATTTCAACCACTCTGTTGAGATTGAGTGCTTTGCACTTAGTTTTGCTTAAATAACACTATAAACAGCCCTTCTGAGTTTTTGGCATGGTGCTGTTTGCTTGCTTGCATTTGTTTTCTGTGCCCGTCCCACAGGAGAGTTCAACTAACCTAAAAGCTTCCTTCCCCTGGATCTCCCTTAATTCATTGTCCATTGTCCTTAGTATATATTACCTTCTCTGTTCATTCACTTTGTTTTTAGCTGCTTGAGGAAATTGCATAGCTAATTTGTTAATTGGATTTTCAGTGTCTTCAGCAGGAGTAAATAGAATTTAGGCCTATTAAAAGGACCGTGTTTGTCATTCTCTAAAGCAAAGTCATCTAAGTTGTAATCAGAGACAGGGAGAAAATGTTGGCATTTCCCTTATTTTATTATTATTATTATTTTTTTACATCTGCTGATGCTAGTGGTCATGGAATATGGATAAAAGTGAGGAAGGGACCCCTGACTATGGTTCATGATCTGTGGCGTGATTTGCAAACTCCACTGTATGGACTCTTCTCAGGGTTTGCCTTGGAGAGCATGTGGGAGGTCAAGGCTATATATTGAAAGCCACTTACCTGTAAAAAGGCCCATTAAAAATCAGCTGCCTCCAAAGTGCAGCTGAATTGAAATATTCCTACAATATGTGTTTTCTGCTGGGCCAGGCATGAGAGGACAGGAATATATAAAATTATTCTCCAAGGGAAAGCTGTCTGTTGTTGGACACAGACACACACAACAAACCCTAATATAAGCTGGCTATGTGTGGTATGCCAGTAGAAATACAATTTGGTATTTGAAAGAATAATTGAAAGGCTTAAATTTTTCTAATTCCAGGACTTGGAACACACATTTTTAATTAATAGCCCAATTTTTAAAATAAAAAAATTATTTGAAATACCTTTTATTTCTTTTACTCCTCTGGTAATAGAGTTTTTAAAGTTAATTTGTGCCCAATGGTTTGAAATTTTAAAATCATTGTGACTTTGAGTCTTTCTGTTTACAGTAATCAAGATGACTACCAGCTGGTTCGAAAATTAGGCCGGGGTAAATACAGTGAAGTATTTGAAGCCATCAACATCACAAATAATGAAAAAGTTGTTGTTAAAATTCTCAAGGTGAGTATAGAAGAGCAAGATTATAATTTCAGAGATATTTGGAATTTAGATTTTTTTTTCTAGGTAATAATACTTTAAATTATCTTTTAAATACCTTTTTTAAAAGTAGCATCTGAAAGGGTTTTTGGAGTGCTTTAACACCTTTATTTTATTGTATCCAGTGAAGTTGTTAGAAGAGATTATTTGACAGATCAGGAAACTGAAGCAAGAGAAGTGATTTGATTTGAGTCCTACAACTAGATTGTGGTAGAGAAGGGAATAAAGATTCAGTCTTCTCTCTCCTAGGACTTTGCCTAATTCTGATTTCCTAGATTTTTAGTGAACAGTCCATCCTTTTGTTTTCAAGAAGTTGTTGCCTCTGCTGTTTAAAGATGAAGAGTCAGAAATGCAGGCCTTTATTTTATTTTAAAGATTTTATTTATTTATTTATTTGATAGACAGAGATCACAAGTAGGCAGAGAGACAGGAGGAGGAAGCAGGCTCCCTGCTGAGCAGAGAGCCCGATGTGGGGCTCAATCCCAAGACCCTGAGATCATGACCCGAGCCGAAGGCAGAGGCTTAACCCTCTGAGCCACAGAGGCGCCCCGGAAATGGCAGGCAGATGCCATCAGTGCAGCTAGTCTGATAGAAGTGCCCATGACTGGAGGATGTGAGTGGTGGGTACTGCTGCGTGTGCTCCATCCATGGCTCAAAATTGGTTTGTAGTAGTGCAAGTCTAATGCTGCTTGATACTCTTGCAAAAAGAAAGTAGAAATTTATATTTATATATGAATTATCCTAATGGTTAAATGTTGGCTCAAGAGTTTTTAAAAATGTTCTGAAGATAGGCCTGGTTTGGCCAATGGGCTACCAATATGCAACTTGTAAGTTAGTTACAACTGTACTGTACAGTATCAAATGCTAGGGAATTTAGCATATAATTTCTTGTCATAAGAACTTTAATATATTGGACACTGAGAAGCAGAAGTTCCCAGACTTTCTCAATTTATAACCACCCATATTGTTTCAGTAACTTTTAAGTAGTTAAGTCCAAATAACAAAAAAAAAGTGTTTAATTTAGGTTAGGTGCTATTTAAAATGTTCTATACATAAGAAAGATATAATTTTATTCTTAATATAATCTTAATTGATTAATTTTAGGATATGTACGTACACTTGTCAGTCACTGCATAGCTTCTCAAATGTTGGAATAATTTGGCCACTGATAGCTTCATTTCCTTCTCAACATTTTATTTAAAAGATTTTATTTATTTATTTGACAGGCAGAGATCACAAGTAGGCAGAGAGGCAGGCAGGAGGTCTAGGGAAGCAGGCTCCCTGCTGAGCAGAGAGCCCGATGTGGGGCTCAGTGCCAGGACCCTGGGATCGTGACCTGAGCAGAAGACAAATGCTCTAACCCGCTGAGCCATTCAGGCACCCCTCAACATTGATTTTTGTACAACATTTGCTTTTTATCACAGCAGCCGGTGAAAACCCAGCTTCATAAAAATACACCATCAGAAAGAATGTAGTTCAATCTAATGCTGAAGTTATGAACTACCTCAGGCTGGTGGTATACTCTGTATCTGGCAGATACTGGATGTTGATCGGTATTTCCCTCACAAATTAAAAATTTCACAGAGACCCTATGAATTTGCTAGGGTGTCATGGCACACCTTTTGGGAACCAGAAAGTTTGAGTATTTATGTCTGTCTTATCACAAATAGAAAGAGAAGTAGGCTAGAAATCTAAACGTGTGGGTTCTAATCCAGACTCTAAAAGTAATTAACCTTGGTAGTACTTCTAACCTATCTAAGATGTTTGCTCATCTGTGCAAATGAGATAATCTTGCTTTATCTTTCTCAGAATTGATATGAGGATCAAATAAAAAATTACATACAGAAGTACACTTTGGAGCCTGAACTACTGTGTAACTGTAGGATGATATATGGATAAGGATATGATAAAGTGATAGGTTAGGTTATCTAGAGTCATATAAAAGGCACAAATAGTAGGTCTCACAGTTCAGAAGATGGTAGCAGTTAGGAAAAGCTCCCAGGAACTGTTTTCAGGTCCTAAATAGGAGGAGGATTTGGATAGGTGTTTGTGGGAGTGGAGAAGGAGCAAGTGTAATTTAGAATGCACAACATAAGAGGAAGAAACAAGTGAGAAATGTTTCACATGGAAGATGTCGAGTGACTATACATGGGACGTGTATTTGGAAATGGAGATTAAATTGGTGATCACCTGGAAAATACCATCTCTGCATTTCCTTCCAGTGTTAAAAGTTATGTATTCTTACTGATCATTTTTACCCATAAGAGAGGCATAGAGAACTTGTGTAATTTGCTGTTGGCACACAGCAGGCAGGTAACGAAAGTACGATTCACCTTATACAGTCTGACTACAAGGCCAGCATTTAACCCACAGAGTTACGCTACACAAAGATGGTTTGGCCATCCTTGCTGTTGGTCCTGACTTATTTTAAGATTTTATTTATTTATTTATCATATTTTAGAGGCGGAGAGAGTGTGCACAAGGGACAGGCAGAGGGAGAGAGACAGAATCTGAGCAGACTGCCTTGAGCACAGAGCCCAGCATGGGGCACAGTCTCACGACTGAGATCCTGACCTGAGCCAAAACCAAGAGGTTCAACCAGCTGAGCCACCCAGGTGCCCCTAGGGTGTTTATAGATTTAGAGGAAGGAATGGAAAGAGTCCATGTTTCATCCTAATTGACAAGGAGATTTTTATAAGATATATCTTAGTGTTTCCATTTGCACTCCTAGCTTGTATAGTTTTCAAAAGTTAACATGCTAAGACTGACAACTGGACTTAAATGCTAGTTCTACAGAGGATCTGGTCTTTGGGATGCAGAATATGTGGCACAGGGCTAGAATAAGGGGATTCAGAGATGAGACTGAAACATGTCCGTCCTTGAAAGCGTTCACATGGAAGCTGTTTATGTATTACATTACGTACTGAAATACTCTGAAGTAATTTCACTAATATATTTTTACCCTTTTAGCCAGTAAAGAAGAAGAAAATCAAGCGTGAAATAAAGATTTTGGAGAATTTACGAGGCGGTCCCAACATCATCACACTGGCAGACATTGTAAAAGACCCTGTGGTGAGTATAGTAGGCGCTGGCAAGGCCCGTTAGGGCTGAGCTGGTGTTTGACCCAGAGTACAACTGGCCTCTTTATTTTCCCCCCTCGACCGTTAAGTCCTGCTTTAAAAGTGCTTGATCAGTTATACCATTTAACTAGCTTGGGTCTTTCTTTCAAAGAGACCTCCACCCACAGACTATTTCTTATTCTTCTAGGCTAAGAGACTGATAGCACTGGAAACTGAAATGTGTTAATCCATTTTGCAAACTCAGGTCCGATGCCGATGGGCGATGGGCGCATTGTCGGGCTGCCTAGAGCCTGGTGAGACTTCAGCTCCATGTCTTCTGTTTGAAATCCATCCCAAAAATGACCTAATTGTGGTGATGATGAGAGTGGGGAGGGCTTGTAGCAGTAGAGGGTTTCCTGCTACTAAGGCGAGGACTACCAAATTCACCACGTAGTATCCGCAAACATTGTGCCCACTAAAACTGCCGGGGCTCTTGCTAATGTGTATTTTCTTTTTCTCTCCCCTAGTCACGAACCCCTGCCTTGGTTTTTGAACACGTAAACAACACAGACTTCAAGGTATAATATATAACCAACCATTTCAAGGTGTTGGGTTTTTAGACCACATAGAAAGGCTTTTAGTGATGTTACTGTTAGAAGAGCTTCCTTCTGACTTGCTTAAAGGAGCTTTTCATCCTTACCATGCTAAATTTTAAGGTAGAGAAACTCCTATACAAACAGTGTCCACTTTCTACATCTTGGTATTTTGCTCTTATATTTGTTTTGTGCTCTTTTCAATTACCAGTACATTTACTTCTCACCACATTGACCATTCATTTGACTGTTTCTACAGATATCAAACGTAATAAAAGACCATAGCACATGTTCAGTCAGGATCTGGTTTTAAGGCATTTCAGTTTAAAACAACCATATTCAAGAAGGAGTGTATTTTATATGTAAAGCAAGGTCTGCTTATACCTTGGGATTCCTCTGAAGCTCTCGGGTATAGATATTAAAAAGGGGTGGATAGAGAAAGGTGGTGTAAATTCTGATATGATACAAACCTCTACAATAGATCTCTGATTTGCATCCCATCCAGTGGCCTGCTTATTTTAAATACTGCTAGTTCCAGTGCAGCACAGGAATATGGACACTATCTTGGGTTACAAGCTGTAAAGGTTTTTGACTTGGCCTTTGCACCATTCTAGTATTAAGAATGTTACATATCAATAAATGGTTGAATCCTTTGCTAAGAGGAGGAAAAACAGAAAAAAACTATTTCAGAATCAGAATGATAACTTCAAGGAAAACTGTCAGAGGATATCACTAACCATTTATGATATGTAGATGTAAAAAAAAATCTGCAGCTTTTTGGAACCTGGAAAGTTATTTGGAGTTTACTTTTAAATTGGGACAGGAATAGTTCTTTTAAATTAACGGATTTGTCAGCAAGCCATCTTGCATACCCATTGGTAATCCACAGTGCCTATAACTATGTAAGCCAAAAATGGGTTAGTTCCCTGCTAAGGAGGCATGTATATGCCAAAATGCCTTGTATGAGAAGGTCTGGAGATAAATGAAAAGCAGACTAAATCACAGATATATAACATCAATACATGTTGCATATATAAATTGATATGTTCCCAGCAGTGGGGTATAGCTTTAGCAATACAAGTTTAAGTAAGTCTTCACTTTTATATACAGTGTTAAAGACCCAAAGTATCTCCTTTAAAAAGCACATTTTCTGTTGGAGAAGTAGAGACCAGTAAACAGATCTTGGACCAGTAGCAAATGAGCCAAGCCTTGGTTTGATTTACTACAAAGAAGAGAAATTGCCTTCCTATCAGAGCTCAATTGTTGCATTTGTCTTTAACAGCAATTGTACCAGACGTTAACAGACTATGATATTCGATTTTACATGTATGAGATTCTGAAGGTAAGGGAACCTGGAATACTAAATATCTTTAGTTTGATCTTCCTTTTGTTAAATAGTCCAGTAACTGTGAAAAAGTCTGTGACTTGACTTTGAAAAGTATGTTGAAAGAAGGGGCCTCCTCATATAAAATTTTAGTAAGTTAATAGCATCAGAACCAGTGTGGTAATAAGCATTATGGAATAGAATCCAGTAGGAATGTAATTTAGAATGCTTTGGAAACAGCATTTAGAAGTGAGCTGGGGCCCCTTTTAAAAAAAATAGGTTATCTCTGTCATGCCCTTAGGAAAGTTACAATTAAACTGTTAAAACTTATAAAAATAATTTATCGTATGCTTGCTTCTGGTATACTTTATTTTACTTAAAATTCAACAAGTAAAACAGTAAACTAACTCAGTCCTCACCAGGGTCATTGTCCTAAGGATTATGTAAATCTCTTCTTAAGAGATTGCTGACTTAGAGTGGACTTTGATTTCTAAAGTGGGATCACCAATTATCTTGCTCCTAATCAGCATTAAGATCAGCTTTATAGATGAGAAAATTGCTAAGAGGTGGCTAAAGTTTCTTAACCAAATGAGGGTTGCTGTAAAGCCTGCATTTGAGCCTTGGTAGTGCCGTAAAGAAACCATGCCAGCAGAGATATTTGATCTTTTCGTTGGCTCATGCAGTACTGTGGCAAGCAGGACCTCAAAAGTTAAGGGTATACTTGTCTAGCCCTGGGAACCATAAGAGCCCAGGTTGCCCTTCAGGAAGGACAAGAATTTGGCCAGTGACATCAGCTGACTTAAAGGTTGGGATTAGCAAACCCCAAAGATTATGCCATTCATTTCACCTTAATTTCAGATTGGACATGGTTTTCAAATCAGATTTGATGTCATAAATCAGGTACAGGGACAAACAGTAAAATTTTTGTCTTTGTGAGCCATAGGGTCTTTATCACACTACTTATATCTGCAGTTGGTTGGGTGTCTGCCTTCAGCTCAGGTCGGCATCCTTCTGTAACACAGAAGCAGCCAGAGGTGATATGCAAACAAATAGGTATGGCTGTGTTCCACTAAAACATTACTTACAAAAACAGGCAGCAGGCCATATTTGGCCCATGGGCTGTGGTTTGCCAACTTATGTTGTGGACTCTTAGCTGCTAAAGGATTATTGTTCTTTGAATGAGAGGTTTGTGGTACAGACCAGTTTTTTTCTGAGGGGCCTATGTTTGTGAAAATGATCCAGCTTTTGGGCAAGAGGGAGAGATTGAAAGTAATGCAGTTGGTATACACTTTGGGTGTTTTTGAACAAAAAGGAAGTTTAAACAACAGTGTAGGAACAGAACTTGAAGTTCAGAGGCTGTGAGTTTGCCAGACTATGGGATCTTATACAGGTGTCTGAAGAGTAGCGTGGGAGTGATTGTCCTAATCTTGACTCCTAGGGCTGAGGCTAGAAGGAAAACTATGGAGGAAAAAGTTAGAGAAGACTAAGAAAGTCACTTTTCAGCAAGCTAACTCTTTCTTTCTTACCTGTTCCTCGTACAGGCCCTGGATTATTGTCACAGCATGGGAATTATGCACAGAGATGTGAAGCCCCATAATGTCATGATTGATCATGAGCACAGAAAGGTAATGTGATAGAGTACCAAGAGTTACTTATTTGTATGATAGAGTTAATCAGCCCATCTTCAACATCTGTCCATTCACTGGTAACTATTAAGCACTTGATAAATGTTTAGTAAGTAAGTGAACTCATTAACAGAATATTGAAATCAATATTCATATTCCTAAGAATACTATGAAGAAGGAAACAGATTTGGGCACCTGGGTAGCTCAGTGGGTTCAGCCTCTGCCTTCCACTCAGGTCATGATCTTGCAGTTCTAGGATCAAGTCCCACATCGGGCTCCGCTTAGTGGGGTGCCCTGCTTCCCCACCGCCCCCACTGCCTGCCTCTCTAACTACTTGTGATCTCTCTCTGTGAAATAAATAGGTAAAAATCTTTAAAAAAAAAAAAGAAGAAGAAGAAGAAGGAAACAGATTTGAGGGGCTGGGTGACTCAGTAACACATGCAGCTGTTGATCTCGGGGTTGAGTGCGAGCCCCATGTTGGGCATAGAGATTACTTTGAGGAAAAAAAAAAAGGAAGGAAACCAATTAGTGGACAAAACATTAGCTTTCGGCAGGTTTCTGGTTTCTGGTTCCATTCATTAAATAACTAGTCTCTTGGGGGAAACTCCTTTCTCATTTGCTTCCCTTTTCTTACTTGTAAAATGGGTATACTAATACTTGGTTTGTGTGCCACCAGGTTATTGTGAGAAGTATACACCGTTGTAATATAGATAAAATATTCAGAAAATGCAGCTGCTTATTAGCAGGTGTCTTGAGGTCCCTGAGCTCTACAGATGTTTTTAATACAGCTGCACTGACCAGATAGCTTTATAGTGGTTTTTTTTTTTTTAAAGATTTTATTTATTTTATTTGACAGAGACCACAAGTGGGCAGAGAGGCAGAGAGGGGGGGGGGGAGGAAGCAGGCTCCCCGCTGAGCAAAGAGCCCGATGCGGGGCTCGATCCCAGGACCCTGGGATCATGACACAAGCCGAAGGCAGAGGCTTAACCCACTGAGCCACCCAGGTGCCCCTATAGTGGTTTTTTTAAGGTGACCTTTAAGCCCACCTTTTATAGGCAGTGATGACTATCCATTGTAGACTTTGGGGACATAGTTGATTTATTCACCAGCTAATAATTCTTTTAGACTCACGCTATGTAATAGGTATTGTTCTAGAGGCTGGAGATGCAGGCATGAGACAAATAGACAAAAAAAACTTTTGTCTATAGGAAACTTGCATTTGAGGGAGGATGATGGGATAGAAAGGTTAAAAGTGAAGTGGAAGAAGGATGCCTGGGTGGCTTGCTTGGTCAGTTAAGCATCTGCCTTTGGCTCAGGTCATGATTCCAGGGTCCTGGAATCAAACCCCATTTCAGGCTCCATGCTCAGTGGGGAGTTTGCTTCCCCTTTCTCTCTGCCCCTCCCCAACTTCTGCGTGTGTGCGTGCTTTTTTGCACATACTCTTTTTTTTTTTTTTTTTTTTGAAGTGATGTGGGGGTGCCTGGGTGGCTCAGTTGTTAAGCATCTGCCTTTGGCTCAGGTCATAATTCCAGGGTCCTGGGATCCAGCCCTGAATCAGGCTCCCTGCTTGGCAGAAAGCCTGCTTCTCCCTCTCCCACTCCCCCCTGCTTGTGTTCCCTCTCTTGGCTCTGTGTGTGTGTGTGTGTGTCTATCTGTGTCAAATAATAAAATCTTTTTAAAAAAAAATACTAAAAAAGTTAAAACAGTGATGTTGAAGAGAAATAAATCATGAATAGGGAATGGTGGAGGGTATTGCAGTTTTAAATAAGGTTATAAAGGGAAAGTTTCATTGGGAAGTTGACATTTCAACACTTGGAGGGAACAAGTCATGTAATCACAGAAATAAATGTGTCCCAGATGGAAGAAATCGCAGGTGCAAAGGCCTTGAGGCAAGAATGTGCCTGGCACGTTGAAACCGATAGAGCTAGATAGAATGAACAGGTGAGGGGCACCTGGGTGGCTCAGTGGATTAAGCCTCTGTCTTCAGCTTAGGTCATGGTCTCAGGGTCCTGGAATCAAGCCCTGCATTGGGCTGTCTACTCAACAGGGAGCCTGCTTTGCCCTCTCTCTGCCTACTTGTGATCTCTCTCTGTCAAATAAATAAATAAAATGTTGAAAGAAAAAAAAAAAGAATGAACATGTAGGAGAGGATCAAAATGAGATCAAAGAGGTAGAGAGAACAGATCATGTAAAACTGTAAAGATCGTTGTCAGTCCTTTTCTCTGAAGATGCAGAGCTTTTTTTGCAGGGCTTAAAAGCAGAAGGTTAACATATTCTCACTTAACATTTTAAAAACATTCATTACATATCTATTGGAACAATTAAAATTTAAAAATGGCAATACCAGATACTGGCAAGGATGCAGAAAAAGTCAGTCTCATGCATTGCTAGTGGGAACATGGATTGGCACAGCCATTTTGAAAAATGCCAGATTGGGTCACCTGGGTGGCTCAGTTGGTTGGGTGTCTGCCTTCAGCTCAGGTCGTGATATCGGCATCCTGGGATCAAGCCAGTCATCCGGGAGTCTGCTTCTCCTCCCTCTCCCCTTCCCCCCACTCATGCATGCACGAGCTCTGTCTCTCTCTGTGTCTCTCTTTCTCTAATCTTTAAAGAGAAAAAAGAGGATAGAACCTAGTGATAATGAACAACTTGGTAGATTTCATGCTGAGGAGGGAAAAGCAGCCAAAAAGTTAAACTAATGAGTCCATTTTCAAAACAACGAAAATGGAGCTTGAGAACAGGGGTTTCCCCAGGGGAAACCCAGGGAAACCTAACCCACGGGTTAGGAAGTGAGGGGAAGGGATAGCACAAGGGACACCTGTGGTGATGAAACAGCTCTGTATCTTCTAGAAGTTCTGTGAGTCTACGCATTGATAAGTTGCAAAGAACTATATGCCTGCATGCTTGTAAAACTGGAAAATAAGATCTGTCTGAATTGTGCCAGTATGTTTTTATATTGTACTGTAGTTATGCAAGATGTTACCCTTAGGGGAAATTGGGTGAAGGATATACAGAGCATTTCCAACTTTGTGTGACTTTATAAACATTTTTAAATGAAAGCTTTTTGCTCTGTAGAGAATAAAGGTAGAGGACAGGAGTGAAAGCAAGGAGACCAGTTAGGAAAAAGGGCTATTGCAGTAAGTCAGATGAGAGGTGGGGATGGCAGTGGATGTGATAACTTTGGTTAGAATATGCTAGAGTCAGTTGACAGACAGTTGACAGTTGCAGTGCAGTGTAAGGGAAACAAGAATCCAGGGTGAAAATTTTGACCTGAATATGCCTCTCTCTCTGCCTACTTGTGATCTGTCTGTCAAAAAATAAATAAAATCTTTTAAAAAAAAATCTTAGAAAAAAAAAATGTTTAGTTTTGATATGTCTGTTAGGTGATTGCGGGAGTCAGCTGGTAGGAGACGTGGGCCAGAGAGTATGGGTGGAAAAGACTGAGGTGCTATCTGTGAAGCCACAGCTTGTTGATAAGAAGGTCAAAGAAGGCTCTGAAGCATTAATGTTAAGGGGGTAAAAAGAAAAAGCATACAAAGGCTATGCTTGCTTTTGTAGCTTTTGTTACATTTTCCTTCATTACTGAAACAAAGAAAACACAGTACCTAGTTAGCAGTGAACTTGGAAAGATGGTGCCAGAGTGATGGCACTATGCAGGTCCTCCTACTCCTACTTCAAATCATTGTTGTGCTTGGCAAAGTGGGCAAATAAGGGTGCCTCTTGGACTTGCCTACTTCTTTTTTGATTTTTGTGAATATATTTTGATAAGAATGGTTTGTGTGGTTTTTCCCTTCATTCACTCAGCAAATTCTTTTTCTTAGGATTTTATTTATTCATTCATTGATTTATGAGAGAGAGAGAGCTGGGGGAGGAGCTGAAGGAGAGGGACAAGTAGACTCTGTTCTGAGCATAGAGCCTTATGTAAGGCCAGATCCCACACCTGAGACCATGACCCGAGTCAAAATCAAGAGTTGAATGCCTAGCCTACTGAGCTACTAAGGCACCCCGCAAATATTTTTCTTCTGTGTACTGGGCATTGTGTTGAATTCTAAAAATTGCAGAAGTGAATTACATAGTCTCTTCCCTCAAGGAGCTTATAGTGCAAAATTGAAAAAGAAAGCTAAAGGGTCACCTGGGTGGCTCAGTCATTTAGCCTCTGCCTTTGGCTCAGGTCATGATCCCAGAGTCCTGGGATCAAGCCCCACATCGGCTTCCTGCTCAGTGGGAAGCCTGCTTTTCCCTCTCCCACTCGCCCTGCTTGTGTTCCCTCTCTCTCTGTGTCTCTGTCAAATGAATAAATAAAATCTTAAAGAAAAAGAAAGGTAGAAAACAAATACACAATAGAGAGTTGTAGATTCTGTTAAATATATTTGAGGTTCAGGAAGCTAAAGACAAGGGTTAATTCTACTTAGATAATCAGAAAAGACTTCATTGAAGGGCTAATTTTAATATCTCAAAAGATGGGGATATGTTCAGTTAGTCTAGGTTGGACAATGGAAGACATTCTTTCTAGTCAGAGGAGCAATTCAAGAAATTGTGCAGAATTACAAAATGAGATGGTATTTTTCAGGAACTGTTTACTGGAGCACAGGAGCTAGGTCATGAAGAACCCTGTATGCCAAACCAAGAAGTTTGATTTTTTTTTTTTTTTTTTTTTAAGATTTTATTTGAGAGAGCATGAGCATAAGTAGAGGGAGAAGCAGGCTCCCCACTGAGCAAGGAGCCCAATGTGGGACTCAATCCCAGGACCCTGGGATCATGACCTGAGCCGAGGCAGACACTTAACACTTAGCAGTCCAGGCACCCCAAGAAGGTTGATTTTCATCCTAAATGCACTTAAGTGGTCTACTAGAAGTGTTTAATTAAAAGAGAGTGACATGGCGGGGTGCCTGGGTGGCTCAGTGGGTTAAGCCTCTGCCTTTGGCGCAGATCATGATCTCAGGGCCCTGGGATCGAGCCCCAAATTAGTCCTTCTGCTCAGCAGGGAGCCTGCTTCCCTCCTCTCTCTGTCTGCCTCTCTGCCTACTTGTGATCTTTCTCTCTCTGTCAAATAAATAAGTAAAATTTTTAAAAAAGAGAGAGTAACATGGCTGGTATTTTTAAGAATACTCTGATGGCAGTGTGAGGGGTAGCTTGAAAAATAAAATTGCTTATGATTTATTCTCTTTTTTTCTTTCAGCTACGACTAATAGACTGGGGTTTGGCTGAGTTTTACCATCCTGGCCAAGAATATAATGTCAGAGTTGCTTCCCGATACTTCAAAGGTCCTGAGCTACTTGTAGACTATCAGGTGAGAAAAGAAGGGCAGATAAAATTTCAGTCTTGTATTTTTCACTTAATTTGTGAAAAATGTCGTTTTGTGCTTTTGAGTAGGCTATTTATGCACAACATGGCTGTCCCTTTCATTCGAGTGTAAAGTATGAGTCACTTCTGTTCCTCCATCATAACTTATGTTGTTTTTATCATCATAATGTCAGGAGAATCAGAATAGATCTGCATTTGCTCTAACTGAAGAGAAGACACACCAAAGATACTTTCTCTAATCAGAAATTCCAGAGCTAGTTTGAGAATTGTGTGCTAGGTTTAACCAACGTTAAGGTAAACTCAAAAATATTCTTTTGTGATTTTCCTAAATTGTACTCTAACCTTCCGTGTGCCAAAGGTGGGGCGGAGAGGGAAAAAGTCCTCTTTCTCCTCACAGAAACAAAGTCCTTGGAAGTACCTTTCATGCCTGGTCCTCCCAGGTGTTGTTATCAGATAGAAAGTTCAGACTCTGTCCTAGAAACTGCTTTTCTGGAGTCCTGAGGCTATAAACCTGAATTCAGAAAACATCTTGTGCATAAAAATATTCTTCACAACATTATTTATAATGGTGATGAAAAGCAAAACACTGTCTTAAACATTTATTCAATAAAATAATGCTATACATTAAAAGTTTCCCATGGGCTGTAACAATTTGGGACCTTCTAAGGTAAGTGGAAAAAGTAATTCCAGATAGTAATATGGATTGTTTTGAAATGTGGTGGGGTCATAGAAAAAAACAGAAAATACATGAAGGTTTTACTGTGTTTTCAGATTTTGAGTAAATGGAGCAATATATATGTTTTTTTTAATACTAATTTTTATTTTGAAATTATATTTTATTATGTATGATAACTGACTTTTTTACTTTAATGCAGATGTATGATTATAGTTTGGATATGTGGAGCTTGGGTTGTATGCTGGCAAGTATGATCTTCCGGAAGGAGCCATTTTTCCATGGACACGATAATTATGATCAGGTGATAATGTTGTTCCCATTAAGGAACCCAGTGAGCTAACTTAGTGCTGGCCAGATCTGCCTACCCACTAGAAACTATGGATCTTGCTAAAATACAGATGACCAGCCCCCACTTAAGACCTTTTGATTCAGAATCTCTTAGGGTGGGCCCCTAAAATATTTTACAGTTTATCACTTGTTCAGCCAAGCCGACATTGATTTTCAGATTGGTGTTTTGAGAGCTACCAGTTTAGCTTTTTTGAAATCAGAGTTTTCCTCCTAGCCTTTTTAATGTGCTTGCTTTATTGTGAAATATACATGTAAAATATTTTATAAAACATACATACAAATAAAAGAACAGTAGTTTAAGAAATGGGACATTACCTTGGAATCTCCTAAGTGGTTAGCTTTCATTAGAGTTGTTTCCCCCAACATGCTGGGAATGTTCCTCCAACATACTGATTTATATATGGTATTTCTATGATCCTTTTGTCTCTTTTTATGGATTAAGTTGGTGTTTGTCAGTAAAAATATGGATGGTGTTTTTTTATACTAGCTCCCCTTCCCCTTAAAGATCAAGGGGCCATTTCATTCAAAAGAATCTGGAATGATTCTAGGACCTTATGGAAGGTACTGTTGTCTTGTTTGAGCACAATGGTCATTTTAAATGGGTCAATGAATAGCACCTGAATTCAGTTAAAATCAGTAACTATTGTTAGGACCATGCAGGATTGAGGAATATGGGGTGGGGGGGGTGGAAATAGTCCCTTCTCTCAAATAGTTCATAGTCTATCCAGTAAGGGAACAGAACATACCAGGAAATAAGTTGCAGTCGTAAATGTCAGAGTAGACCAGTTACAAAAGGCAGTTAGTGGGAGTGAGTGGTCTGAGTACAAGAGCATATTCCTAAAAGAAGTGACATCTTCAGTTGGGTTGTGAAGGCGGGAAATAAAGTTTGACCAGGGAGACGTTTCAAGGGGAAGGAACCATGTTATAAGACCATTTTGCTTTTTCCTGACACCATCATATTGAGTAATAATTAGGAAATTCTGTATGGAAATCCCTTTCTGCCATGCACAGAAACTTTTTTTTTAAGATTTTATTTATTTATTTGAGAGAAGGATCACAAGCAGGTGAGAGGGGTAGAGGAAGAAGCAGACTCCCCACCAAGCAGGGAGCCTGATGTAAAACTCAGTCCTAGGACTCTGGGATCATGACCTGAGCCAAAGGCAGACGCTTAACCAACTGAGCCACCTTGGCACCCAGAAATTTTAAATAAATTGTGAGGAGTTCACATTCATAACTTCAGCCATAGTGATCCTTTTCTGTTAATTCACTTATGGCTGGTTGACTGAATTATGTAATGTGTTTGGGGTGTGGATTTTTGTCTCTTTTTGATCCTAGTTGGTGAGGATAGCCAAGGTTCTGGGGACAGAAGACTTATATGACTATATTGACAAATACAACATTGAATTAGATCCACGTTTCAACGATATCTTAGGGAGGTAAGTCATAAAACAAAATTGTGCTTCTGTGCCTTAAGAACTTGGATGTGAACAGGTACTTTGGATCCTCAAAATAGTTAACATTCTCTTTGCCAACACTGCAAGTGTCTCAGTGGTCTGGTGAGGCAGGGTGTTGCATGGGTTGGCTTGTGGCAAAAGCACTGAACTGAGTGGTCCATTTTCCAGATTCACTTACCAGCATTCTGAGTGTGGAGAGTATGGATGGCAGATTCTGTCAGTGAATGAATTGTAGGTTTCGGGAGAAGGATTACAGTTGAGTCAAAACTCGAAATCTCTTGATTTAGCAAATGACAAAACCCTAAGAGTAAAGGAAAAGTGAATGCATTCTTCAAGACCTACTTGCAGTCTACTCTGACCATAGGAACTAGACAAAAGACAAATTCATTAACCACTTAACTAGGTTATTTGCCTGACAAAAAGCCTTTTGCTGGTCAAGTGGCAGAGATGTCTGGAATTTATGTGGGGGTAGGAAAGATCTGATTAACTCAGCACCTGACCTCTTTGCTATACAGGAGCACTTAGTCCTATAGTAACCTGAATTATGTTTTGTAGAATCATGGGGATCCAGATTTCTCTTTGCAACACTGCTATTTCTAGTCTCTCCATTCAGTTTTGTTGTCTTCCTAGTGGCAGAGTGGTAGAAGACCTACCCTCTTGAGTTTTGATCTCTCTTTGCTAGTGGCTGGGCTCCTAGCCACTAAAGAAGATGTAGAAGTAAAATGTTGGGCTTCTGTGCCCATTGGTCCATTTCTCATTCCCCATTTGGCTCTACAGACACTCCCGTAAGCGATGGGAACGCTTTGTCCACAGTGAAAACCAGCACCTTGTCAGCCCTGAGGCCTTGGATTTCTTGGACAAGCTGCTGCGATACGACCACCAGTCACGGCTCACGGCAAGAGAGGCCATGGAGCACCCCTATTTCTGTGAGTCGAACTGTCCACTCCACCGATTGTGCAGGCCCACCTAGCCGACTCTACAAGGCAGGGGAGAATATGTGTTGTGAAGAAAGCTCTGGGCCCAGCAGAATTGAAATCCCAGCTTCCCTTAGCTGGCCGTCAAGTTAGTGAGCCTTGGTTTCTCCACATGGAGATAGTGATGGCAGCTGTCTTAGAGAATTGTTCGGAGGACTGTAGTTTTCTAACAGTGTGCCTGCCGCATGATCATTCCTGGGTAAACTGCTTTTCTTCCTATGTGGGTGATGCTTCTTGAGTCTGGAGTAGTTGGATTAGCATAGCAACCCTTCATCTGACCTTGTCTGGGACTCATTCGTTGGAGAAAACCGAGGAGGCTTGAACATCTACTGTATGAACACCTTAACCTAGGTCTGTGACCATAACTAACTGCTGTCCTGGGTGAAAATGCCACTTAGTCCCACACTGTCCTCACTGTGACATTAGCTTCAATGTTGAGTTGCTTCCTGGGGAGTGGTGAGATGGTTTTGTAGTAAACTGAATCTTACCTAATCTTCAGACCTAAAGCAAACTGACAGGCCAATTGAAATGGAGCGTGAAGTCTGATCATAGCATCAACCTGCATAAAACCTGTAGCTTTGGCCAGTTTTGCACCATGCTTGACCAGCTGAGCTGTGGACTGCAATAAAAGCAATTCGCTCTGATAATATATTATTGTCTTGGCCAGGTTATGTTGTATTGTCTCATTAAAACCTAACAAAATCATTTTGTTTTAAATTAGCTCTGCTGTGGATAGTTATCACACCTTCCTCCCATTTGGTTTAAGAGTTGGCCTCTACGACAGTTTGACAAGAAAGATAGTCCTATTTTGTATTACTTGTCTGAATTCATGGTGAAGGCTCTTGCCACGTTAACGTTCTTCTGGAATAGAAGAGCCTAACCCTTTTTGTCTTTTCTAGATACTGTTGTGAAGGACCAGGCTCGAATGGGTTCGTCTAGCATGCCGGGGGGCAGTACGCCTGTCAGCAGCGCCAATATGATGTCAGGTCAGTTCACTGGTAACTTCCCTGCGGGGACAAAAGTAGAAGTCAGTAATTATTCTTAGTTTTGCTCTCTCTTTGTGGCCTGATTTCTTGTGGCCCTTCTCCTTTCCGTAGTGATTACCTTCTTGGCAGCACTTCCCTGTGCAGTCTCCTCACCAGCTTTCAGCGTGCTGTTTGACATCTGGTGTACTTAGTGACACTGAGGAGGGCATGAGCAGTCTCTTCTAGGCCAGAGTCCCAAAAATTTCTCCCAGAAGGACTTCAAAGTCCCCCAACAAACCATGGAGAGTAAAAAGAGATCTTTTTATCTTTTATTTTAGAATGACTGTGGTGGTATGATTCTCACAAGCAAGATTAAGAAATTAGGGGTGGAGATAAAGGTGGGGTTTATACATAGGCATGTATGTGTCTAAGAATGGTTCTCCAGACCGCCTATAGTGTGCCTAGTAAATTTGTAAAGGCTTGTATACAATTAATTTTTACTATTGTTGAGTCATCATGAATCAAGAGTGAGTGAGTATACAGAATACACAGTTTTCTAAAAGAAACTATAGGCTCATCCCCTCAGAATTATACATGTGGGCAACATCCATGTGGGTGTGCTTGTGGTAGTGAGGACATTTACTGACACATCCTCACTAAATTGTTGTCACAGTTGGTTTTTTGTTTTTTAAGAACTAGCTACCTTCTAGGACTTACCCTCTAGGTATCTTACCTATGAGCAAAATGATATATATCCAGGGCTGCTAATTGTAGCCTTATTTATAATATCAAAGCATTAAAAACAGCTCCCAGTAAGGAACTGGTTAAATCAGTTTTAGGACATCCATTCAGTGGAAAGCTCTATAGCCAGAGAAAAGAATGAGTAAGTATCTCATGTTCTTTTTTAGCTCCAGAATAATGTGAAATGAAAAGAGCAAAATGCAGAACCATGTCCAAGACCAGGAGTGGACAAGAATAGATAACTCTATAACCACATTCCTTATATATGACTTTTATATGCACAGTGTTACACAGTTATATTCATGTTTACACATAAAATATTTTAGGAAGGATACAAGCAAAAGGGCAAGAGAAATTTTTTACTATATACTCTTCTGAACCTTTGATATTTTGTACCATATGAATATATTACCTATTTTAAAAAATACATATATAACAATTTGAAAATTAACTGGTTGATTGAAGAGGGCAGTCTAATAGGTAATTCAGATGAGTAGAAGAAACCAAATGGCAGTAAATTCTAAAACACAGTTTTAGCATTTCCTCACTGAAAATGACTTTTGGTAATTTTGAAAGCTTCCAGCTAACTAGGCAGCATGATACAAGAACATGTGAGCTCTGGCTCTAGCCTTGTGCTGTTCATTAGGGCCATGACTAGCCATATGTGACTATTTAAATTAATTAAAATAGAATGAAATTTAAAGCAGGGTTCCTTGGTGCGACATTGCAAGTTCTCAGTAGCCACCCATGGGTAGTGACCACTGTATTAACAAAGGTTACAGAGCAGAAAATTTGGGTGGATAGACGCCTAGACAGGCATCAGTTTTAATTCAGACATGGTTGCCACTTACTAACTGTGCTTTGTACAGACTTCTTAAACTCTCCAAGTTTGGATTTCTTTAAAAAAATTTTTTTTTCTTTTAAATTGATTAGAAATTAATTTTAATTTGAAATTAGTTTTACTTTGTAGAAATCCGGGTGAGTAGAGGCCTTCAGAGAATTACTGGAGTGCATGGCTGTCTCACTCAGAAGAGTGTGTGATTCTTGATCTTTGGGATTTTAAGTTTTAGCCCTATGGGGCCCAACCTGGGGTGTAGAGATTACAAAGAGAGAGAGAAAATAACTGTTGTGTCACTTTTGAAATAGGTACTATGTAAAACTGGTGACTGAGATTTCTGTGGTTAGTATCTGGCTCACAGTTAGCTGTTTTCTTTCAGGGATTTCTTCAGTGCCAACCCCTTCACCCCTTGGACCTCTGGCAGGCTCACCAGTGATTGCTGCTGCCAACCCCCTTGGGATGCCTGTTCCAGCTGCCGCTGGCGCTCAGCAGTAACGGCCCCTTCTGTCTCCTGATGCCTAAGCAGAGGTGGGGGAGTCTGCGCTCTCCTTGATGCAGCTTGCGCCTGGCGGGGAGGGGTGAAATACTTCAGAAGCACCGTGTCTGAACCGTTGCTTGTGGATTTATAGTAGTTCAGTCATAAAAAAAAAAAATTATAATAGGCTGATTTTCTTTTTTTTTTTCCTTTTTTTTTCCTTTTTTTTTTTTTTTTTTTTAAACTCGAACTTTTCATAACTCAGGGGATTCCCTGAAAAATTACTTACAGGTGGAATATTTCACGGACAAAAATTTTCCCTCCTTTCAAATTCAGTTTCTCATCACTAAAGAACAAAGATGAACCAGCCTCAATCCCGGCTGCTGCATTTGGGTGGAGATATTTTTCCATGTCCACCACTGCTCCCCCACCATCCCACACTATGGGGGGTTAATATCTCATGCTCTTCTCCAGAGATTACAAAAATGTAGCTTCTTCAAGGGAGGTGGGAAGGAAGGAGGAAGCCCAAGCTTAAGGCCAAGCTACAAGAGCAGTGTACTGCTGGTCACTTTTCCTCACTTTACTCCAAGTGCTTCAGTGGGGTTGTCCTGGTGAATTTAGTGGAAATATGTCTTTGTTTCATTGAGATGCTGAAAATCTCCCCCAAAGTGCAGACAGGTCCTAGAAACTTCTGTTCAATATGAATCATGTCTTACTGACCTAACCCTAAATCCAGCTCACTTCTGCTTTTAGTTTCGGTTCTGTTAATACCTTCCCTCCTGGGCTCCTTACCTTGGTCCTCTCCTCTTTCATCTCCCCACATGCTCTGTAGCTGGTGGGAGGGGAAGGAAAAATCTTTTCCAGTTTTCTTTGACTTGGCCATTTTGAATTCACTTATTTACTGGGCTTAACTTATTGCTTTTTACAAAAGAAAAACATTGTCTGTATAGGTTTCATGCTAGCAACTCTTTAAGAGCTAATGGAAGATGTGGCCACACCAGGTTTCATCTTAAGCTTTCTACCTTCTTTTCTTCTTTATTCCCCTTCCTTCACATGCCATCCAGTGAGAAGACCTGCCCCTCAGTCTTGTAAATGTATCTGAGAGGTAGGAGCAGAGCCACTATCTCCAGTGAACCTGAAATGGTAGACCTGTAATTGTGGGAAAACTATGAACTCTCTTGTTACAGCCCTGCCACCCCTTGCTGTGTGTATATATATAATACTTTGTCCTTCATATGTGAAAGATCCAGTGTTGGAATTCTTTGGTGTAAATAAACGTTTGGTTTTATTTATCAAGGTTAGATTTAAGTTCCCTGTGTAAAGGTCTCGCTGGGTGGGTGTCTCACGTTCACATCCGAGGGGCCTGCAGCCCTGTACCGTGGAGGCTTCCCAAGGCCCCCATTTTTATACACCCCTCATTCGACCCATGGTACCGGGCAGGGCAGAGAGGCCTTAAAAAAGCACCACAAGCCAAAGCGTCTCTGGGGATTAAGGATCCTTTGCCATAAAACTCATTTTGTGTCTCAGCAGTGCAGGGATTGGGGATGGAAAAGTCGCCAGTTTTTGTGTGTTTGTGTGCGTGTAAAGTGGATTTTCCACTGTAATCCAACCACCTAAGTTTATCAGGTGCTTCACTGAGGAAGCCTAGTTTTTTAAGCACAATAGCAAAACCATCAGCTCTGTATTTTCTCCTGTTCTTTCATTACAGTAGCTGCTTGTGGGAACTAGGAAAAATTCTTCCAACATATTTGAAGGCCTAAAGTCTTAGTTCCCTTTTCTCCTACCTTTATAGATCATAAGCCTTTCTCGCCTGGGCGCCATAGACAAGCGTAATCGTTTCACGAGTTGAATTTAATGAACTTATCTAACTTTATAACCCATCTTGGCTCTAGTAACTTGATCAAGGTGGTGGCTTTCGTGAATATAATGGTAAACTTTAGAGGAAGCTAAAGCCTCCTTTTACAATGCTTCTCAACCATAGGGAAAACATTCTGTGTGGCAGGGTGATTTTCTTTCTTGTGGCCACTTAACAGTGGATATTTATTGTTCTTGACCCTTTTATGCCCTGGAATGCTGTGGGGGTTACCATGTTGAATTTGTGCAGAAGCTAAAAGCACCAGATGTGCCAGAGATGCAGTTTGTGATTCGTTTGCACTGGATTGTGATTTGAACAGGACACTTACGACTAATGAATTCTTCCTTTCGAGGTGGGGAGGAGGGTTGTAAATCGGGACTTCACATCCCACCCTTATAGCTCAGAGAATCTAGTTGTGGCTGAGGCTGATGTGGGGAGCTGCAGACAGCTGAACCTCCTAAACACGCATCAGACCTTGCGGGAGATGGAAGGTGAATGCAGAGGACTCTGAAATGCCACCCGGGAGCCTTTTAAAATAAATAGAAGTTTTAAAAATGCTACTTAAGGAGTCACTGCAGAAGCATGAAAAAAAGAAGACCCAGTTGGGTGGGTGGGTGGGGGGCAAGGGTTTACAGAGTAACAACTTCTGTGTTGTTGTAAATTACCTCATCTGTATACCTTGTATTGGGACACTTTATTTCTCAGCACTACCTGTGTCTGCGTTGATGAGATGGCAGGAAATGGAATGCCAATATAAGACAGTTGTGTTGGCAATTACTCTGAAAGGTTTTTTAAGTATTTTTTAATTTTGTTTGAAGTGGTCCCCCCCCCTTTTTTTTAAGTTTGAAGTCAGAAGTTCCCCTTCGCCCCCTTGATTTATTGGTTGTAATTGTATTGTAATTGGTATAACATAAAACATAACTGTGCTGGGAAGAAGTTGTGCCATGAAGGTCTTTAATTTTTTTTAAATAAAAACATTTAAACAAATGAAATGTCCCTGCAGCCTGAGCAGTATGCTTCTCCAACCGACACCGTGTGTGATAGATGGCTTAGTTCTCATGTGCTCTGAATTTAATATTGGGTTGATGGAGATGTGATGTGGGATGGATTCAGATTGGTTGAGGAGCACTGAAGTGGAAGTTTTTGACCTCAAGAGTCAGTGAAGAAAGCATGGTGGTGTTGCTAAACAGGATTGGTTTCATTCCTGTCTTGTCACTTACTTGGCTACTTGGCAAGTTACTTAACTTGTGAATCTGTTTCGTCATCTATAAAATGGGGCCACTGCTTTCTTGGGATTGAATAATTGAGAGTAAATGTCAAGTATCGGGCACCTGCTATGCTGTTGATAACCCTGATTCCCCAGGCCCCCTGGTATGGAGGATTGGTTCTGGGCCCGGACTTTGCAAGTGATTCACAGTACGATCATTCCTCTGGACTTGTCCTCTATGTGCTCAGTCAGGGTGTGGTTGGGTGAGGTGTCTTCTCAGTTGCTCTTCAGCTCTAACACTGATTTTAGAAAGTTTGAGTGGTGCTTACATAAAGAGGTCCACGGAGACAGCTTTATTCAATAGCAGAAAAGATCGTTGTTGAATAAATGGTAGCAAGCCCTGTGGAAGGTCAGCCTTGGAGATACCTAACCCCTGGAGGCAACTTGCAGCGTCCTGACTTGAAGATGTTCTGGAGAGCTTATAGGAACATATTTGGCAGCTTAAACAGAAACTGTTCAAAGGGCTGGTAAAAGAAGTGAAAAAGTTCACTTGCTGATCAGTGCCAAACGAGTAAATTCTCCAAGATTATATACTTGAATTACCATTTGATCTTTTTCATTTAACTACAATTTTTAAAAATTGAAATCAAGAGATGCTATTATCTCAGACTTCTAGTTTCCTTTAAATGTTCATTGCATACTATTTTAGGACATCTGCTTGTTATTAATATTGGGAGTTCAAATGTGGTTCAGGTAAGAGGAACTATTGTGTAATATCTTGTATCTGAAATGCCTAACTTTCATGAACTTTAATTTTACTTCCATTTTATACATGAGACAGGAAGACTAAATTGCTGGAGTGGGCCTGTTAGAGACAGAGGAATCTATTTTGTAAAATTGTCTTCAGAGTATGGCTAATTACCATAGTCCTAAAATAGTCGAGAAAATTGGAGATTGGTTGGCAGGTTGGGGAATTTTAATTTCCTCTCAGTCTTTAAATTCCGTTTTGCCTCACCTGTTATCAAGTGTGCTTATAATTAGAATTGACCATTTGAACATCTCTTGAAAAATCTAGTTTTTCACCACTGCCTATAGATTCCCATAAGCAGATTCTCTCCCAAGATTAGGGTGAGGTTGAGTATTTGCTCAACCATCAGTCCTTGACTACCCCCAGCTGGTAATCTCCTCCCTGTGCCTCACCTCTAGGGACTGTGGCCGATTGTCCTCATGGGACATGCTTGCTAGAGAGGCTGTCTTCCCCAGGGTCTTTTCCTACTTGAGGAAAAAGTTAACTGAAAGGCTTTGAAGTAAAGCAGTCCGTGATTCCCTCCTCAAAAAACAGGTCTAAAAAATTTGATCCGAGCAGATATTCACCCTATCTCAAGTCCCCTCAGCCTGCTTCCCCCCACAGCCATCACTACCACCTTTCCCCTCTGTCTTGTAACACCTGAACTTTTATTGTATTACTGTCTTTCCCCACCTACACGTGAGCTCCCTGCTGATGTTCTGTATCTTACTAATCTGTGCATCCTCATAAAACCTCCTTTTTTTTTATTTGAAAAGTGCACCAATGTCCCTCAGGATTGAAGAGGATTGAATAGAGTAGCACATGGAAAATGCTTAGCACCATACCAGGCTTAGAGCAGATGCTCAGTCAGTGGTAATACCATCTTCCACTCCAACTTCCACCTTCCCACCCTGCTACACACACAGTAAGTAATGGAAGTATTATTGCATGAAGAGCATCTCAAGATCAGAAGACTCTTGCCCTTAAGTTTGCAGCTATAATTATAAGCCATGGGTCAGACTGAATTAACATAACAAGAAAACATAATGAGCCCTTGGTGAAATAAAAGTTGCTGAAGACTAAGCAATGATTTTGACCAATTTAGTAGACTTAGATGCTAACAGCCCTGATTTCCACCACTTGTATATAATACGAAATTCAGACTATTCTCCAAGTGAAACAGATGTGTAGAGGTTGTCAGGAGGTAGTCTGGTTCTGGAGTCCACGTATTCAGGTACTTTGTAGATTTTGTATCTTACTATGATTCTGCGCTAAATTGTACCACTTCAGAGAAGTAACCCAGTAGAACTGCAGATGTCCTGGTTCTAAGCAGAGTTCTGTCTGGGTATGTGGTTTAGGGTCAGTTACTTAACCTCTCAGAATCTTCATAAGTGATTTATTGTGATAAATTCAGATGAAGCCCACTTTGCCCTTTATTTCTCTTCCTCCCTGCCCCAGATGTTCTAATACTTTCTTCACCTGTAGAATCGGGGTCTAAATACCTGTTTCATAGGGTGGTGGTTCACATTTGATGATCAGTGTTTGGAAAGTGCCTGGCACACACTACAGTTGGACTAAATGCCCATTTCCATTGTACAGTTGTGCAGATTCATATACAGAAAGAGGATCTCACAAGTATAGGGATCCCACAGGTTGTTGCATTCATTCCTACAATTTCACAGTAGATGGTGGTAAAATGTCTTTAAGAAAAAAAAAAACCCATCCATTAAATGTGACCAATTTTCAGTGATGTAAGTCGTTTCTAATTTGCATGAAGGCGAGCATTGCCTTGTCTGTTCCCACCCCATCTCACTCATTACCCCTAAGATAGTTATCACTGTCTCCTTTGAATTTTTAACTTATCTACTGAAAACTATATTCTTGCAGTGTACCAAATTACACTGCGGATTTGCCTCCCTGTGGCCATAATCACCAGGGATTCTTAGTGGTCTCAGTGTAATGCCTCCAGATGGGAGCTAATAAAATGGCCAATCCTTTTCTTGGAGAAGTTCCTGAGGGGATTGGGTATTTCTGAGTCAGCTTCATTCTTGCATCACCTGCTTTGATAGAGTTTTCTTGCTTTCTCTAATGAGGAAAAAGGAAAAGCAGCAGCAGCTGGTAAGTGGTTTCCTGATCACACCCTGTGAGTCAGTCTCAGCTATAGATAAACATTTGTAGACTTACCTAGAAAGGAAGATGGAGGACATTGCTTTTTTCTGTGTGAACAGTTCTGGGAACTCCACAGTGAAATTTCCTATGAAGAAGCTTACATACCCACAGCTCTCCACACTCATGCATACCTTCTTCTGCTCACCGAATCACATCCCTCCCTCTCAGGATTCCTTACACACTCACCTTATTGACCAGTCTTTCCAGAGTTTATTTGTTTATATCAGATGCCCTTCAGCAAACATTATTTGGTGTTTATGAACCCAGCCCTATGCTAAACAATGAGGACTGGAAGAGATGAGACATAACCCCAAGCGGAAATGTGTTCTTGTCAAATAGAAAAATGGGAAACAAAACTATGTATATGAGAAACTTTTTAAAAAGAGATACTAGAGGGGCACCTGGGTGGCTCAATTGGTTAAGCGACCGCCTTCAGCTCAGGTCATGATCCCAGAATAACGGGATTGATTCCCTCATCGGGCTCCCAGCTCCATGAGGAGTCTGCTTCTCCCTCTGACCTTCTTCCCTGTCATTCTCTCTCTCACTCTCTATCAAATAAATAAATATTTTTTTTTTAAAAAGGATACTGGAAAAATCAGATTGCCCAGTCAACATGATAGACAAAGCTAACTCAGCCATCTTCATCCTGCTCTAAATACATGAGGATGCTGGCTAAAATAATTTACTTTAAGTAGCCATTTTCAAAGGAAGATATGGAAGTTTCCAGGTGGCAGAAAGAAGAATTCAATATGAAGGTAAGTGGATATTGAAGTCCCAGTGACCCCCTCCCAAGACATGGGGTATGGGTACAGACGGGCCACAGAGGCTAGGGCCTAGGGGTTGAATGCCCCTGGAAGATAGGAGATAGCCTCAGGGACTTTCACAGTAGAAACTGAAATAGGCTGCCTCCAAGATAAAAAAAGGTTGGTTGAAAACAACATACTAACTATAGTTGTCACAGGGGCTCCTGGGTGGCTCAGTCAAGACATCTGCCTTCAGCTCAGGTCATAATCTCAGGGTCCTGGGATCGATCTCCTATGTTAGACTCCCTGCTCAGTGGGGATCCTGCTCCTCCTGCTCCCTCTGCCGCTCTCCTTGCTTCTGCTTTCTCGTTCTCTCTCAAATAAATGAATAATGTTGGGGGCGGGATAAATGTCACAAAAACTCAGTCTGCAGAAAGGAATCCTAACAAGCTCTTGGGGCAGAGAGAATGGTCAAGGAAACTTTCCCAGAGGAAGGGCTGCTAGAGCTGGTTAGGGAAGAGGCCTAGGCAGGGCCTGTACCTGGGATCAGAACCCATGTCTCCTGGCTCAGTTCTGCTTCCTGGACTGCCTTTGCATGAGTTGTGCTGCCAAGAATCTCTGTCCAGGTTTCTAGCAGTCATTATAAATTTTTTCTCTCTTTGGCTCTCTGGTCCTTTCACTAAAAGCACTTCTGCCTCACACAGATCTCTAGGTCAATTGTAACTAGTTCAGCTGTCTAGACTGGATTCAGTCAAACAGCTCTGCTTTGGGTTGAGGCGGGGCTGGGTTCCCGTGTTGATTGG
The DNA here is from genome assembly GCF_964662115.1 of Mustela nivalis. Lineage (NCBI taxonomy): Eukaryota > Metazoa > Chordata > Mammalia > Carnivora > Mustelidae > Mustela > Mustela nivalis. The sequence continues at coordinate 117,977,868 of NC_139027.1, forward strand.
ACTCCGATTTGTTCACTGGTTCCTTCTGGGACCAATGCTGAAGTTGGAGCTGCTGCCCAGGGTATACTCTTCTTGCAGTGAGCTGTTGGAGCACAAGAGGCCAAATGAAATCACACAAGCAAAGAAATAAAGATTGGGAATTTTCCAAAATTAAGGCATATAAGACATTAAGCTATAGATCCAAGATGTTCAAAGAACACCAAACAAAATAAATGTATACCCACACTAAGCATGTCAGAAATGTTAAAACAATAAAAGCAAAATATTAACGAGAATCTTGAAGACCATCCCAGAGAAAAAATGACATACGACCTACAGAGGAAGCAAAAAATTACCAAATGACAGAAGACAGTGGAGTGGCCAGCGCTGAAAGAAAACCTGTCAACCCAGAGTGAAAATCTTTGAAAATGAAGGAGAAATAAAATCTTTAAAAAAAAAAAAAAATCTGAGGAATACATTGCCAGAAGACCTATTTCAACTAGAAATATTAAAGGAAGTTCTTTAGGCAGAAGGAATGTGAAATCAGACAGAAGCATGGATCTGCAACGAAATTAAGAGTGTTGGAAATGGAATAAATGAAAGTAAAATTTAAAATTTAGTTGCTTTAAAATAAGTCTACAGAGGTCAGCAAACCTCTAAAGGAGCAGGTAAATAATAAGTTTTGCATGTCCTATGATCTCTACTGTAAGCACTCTACAGCTGTGGCACGAAATCAGTCTTAGACAATAGGTGTATCAGTATGGCTGTGTTTCAGTAAAACTATGGACTCCTGAGATTTAAATTTCACATAATTTTTATGTGCTACAAGTTAGTCTTTTTGGCCCTTTTCCCCCTAATCATTTAAAATTGTTAAAGCCATTTTTGGCTCATAAGCCATCCTTTAGATTGTGTATAGCATATATAAAAATAAAAAATATGTATACATGTATGATGGTATATCTGTAAAATAAAATACCGAGTAATAAAAGGAATACACTTGTACATGCACTGATGTGGATTAATTTTAAAACAGTTGTGCTGAATGAAGGAAGACTACGTACTGTTTTAAGTCCATCCATATAAAATTCTAGAAAATGCATACTAATCTCTAGTGACAGAATGTAGTTAAGTGGTTCTCTACAAGTGCAGGGTGGGGATGGGGTGCAAGAAGGGGAAGAGAAGGGATTTAAGGAAGGAAGAGATTTAAGAAAGTGTAATGAAGGGGCGCCCGGGTGGCTCAGTGGGTTAAAGCCTCTGCCTTGAGCTCAGGTCATGATCCCAGGGTCCTGGGATGGAGCCCTGCATCCAGCTCTCTGCTCAGCAGGGTGCCTGTTCCTCCTCTCTCTCTCTGCCTGCCTCTCTGCCTACTTGTGATCTCTGTCAAATAAATAAAATCTTTTAAAAAAAAAAAAGTGTAATGAAGTGTATGACAACAACATGAAGAACAGAAGAGAGGAAATGGAAATTCACTATTACAAGGTCTTCATTGCTGTAAATGAAGCAGGATGTTCTTTGAAGGCAAAGTTGTTAACGAGGTGTGTTGGGAATCCTAGAGGAATCACTAAAATCAGGCTCTCCACCTCTTTCTCACTCTCAGCCCAGGTTTTGTACAGGGCTCCGCCCCGGGATCAACAGTGGAGCATGAGACTCAGGCCAAATCAAGAAGCACATAGTGGCCACAATGACTGGTTCAGGCTGAGACCTGTGATGGTCAGAACCAGTGGGACATGTCAAGGAAATGCCAGGACAAAGACAATTGAGCTATATTTCATGGAGTCAGATGTAGAAACTACTTCAGATCTGGCACTGCCAGAGGCTGGTTATGACCCAAGACCTGTTGGTGAGCACAGTCAACGGGAAGAGATGGGCAGCTGAGAGATGGGAGAGGATGCAGAAGGGCAAGAACTTTGTAGTTACATGAGCCAATAAAGCTTTTTGCCTGAGCTTGTTTGGGTGTGTGTGGTTTTTCAGTCGCCTGCTGTGTAATACAGTATCAAAAATTTATCCTTCCCCAGCTCAGACATCAAAGTGTGGATTAGCTGGGTTCTTTGGCCTGGGTCTCACTAGTCTAAAATCAAGCTGTCAACGAAGACTCTCATCATTGTCAACTGATGGTCAGACTTCTCTTCCAAGCTTGCTGTTGGCCACATTCAGTTCCTTGTGGTGTAGGACTGAGGCCCTCCACACCTGAAGGCTACTCCACAAACGCTATTGTGTAGCCCTCTTGCAACATGAAACTTGACTTCTCACAAGTGAACAGGAGAATGTCTTTTGCTTTGAATTCCTCTTGCAGGCAAGGCTTGCACCTTCTTTTAAAGGGCTTCCCCTATTTAAGTCCACCCAGGCTGATTTTCCTTCTGATTACTTCAAAGTCAACTGATAGAAGAAGAGATTCGTTATGTCTGCATAATCCCTTTACTTTTGCCTTGTAACATCACAAGAGCAAAATCCCCATCATATTCACGAGTTCAGCCGCTCCGAGGGATTATACAGCCATGTATACCGTGGAGTAGGAATCTTGGGAACCATTTTAGAATTCTGCCTACCACTGACCTGATGCCCTTTTGCCTTACATTCAGTCATGAGTCAGTTTCTGGAATTTTCCATATTTTACTAGACTTCCAGGTTGTCTGACTTCTTTTCACTTGCCTTTACAATCGCCTGGTTACTTGTCTCTTCCCCCATGAGAAGTTGACTACTGAATGAATATTCATTATCTCCATTCCAGTTCACAACCTGGCACAGGTCTGGCGCTCCACAAACTTGTGTAGATAAGTGGAGTAGATTCTTATGTTGGGGATGAGGATTAATCTAGGTGAATTCAAAGACCACGTTGATTATGAACATTCTTTTTTTTCTTTTTAAGATTTTATTTATTTGACACAGAGAGATCACAAGTAGGCAGAGAGGCAGGCAGAGAGAGAGGGGGAAGCAGGCTTCCCGCTGAGTAGAGAGTCTGATGCAAATCAAGTCTCCACCCCAAGACCCTGGGATCACGACCTGAACAGAAGGCCAGAGGCTTAACCCACTAAGCCACTCACGTGCCCCAATTATGAACATTCTTTAATTCCACCCTGCTGACTACATGCAGTCCAAATTTGAGTATAGTTTAAGAGGTCCTACCTGATGCCCCATGCACAGTTCTCTGCCCTCACTACTATCAAAGTCCCACTTTCTCTTTCATACTCTCTGCGCTGTAAGAACACTAAATCACTTCATTTCTAGATACGGCTTGCTTTCTTAGTTTCACAATAGTGCCTGTGCTGTTTCCTTAGCCTAGAACTTAATTCCCTACAACTGACTTAACGGTGCTACCCATCGTCTATATAAACTTCAAAATCACTACGCAGGGTCTCCCCCCCCCCATCACCCTTTCCTGTCCTGCTTCTCTGTGGTTAGTGTCCCTCCTTGGGCTTCTCCAACCTTCTAAGCTTCTTCCCTCTTTTCTAGAACTTGTCACCTCTTGTAAATTAAGTCCATCTCTCCCATCACCCTGAGCTGTACTGAAGAGGTTCATTATGTTGGGTCCCAGCACAGGCCTGCTCTGCGTAAGGACCATGAATAGTTGTTGAACAAACAAAAGGGTTCAATAATCTCTATTTTGTGATTTGGGGTCTTTCAAAATACTCATGCTTCCTGGTGTCCTGGGTCCCCTGGCAACCCAGCCTAGCAGACCCTAGCTCATCTACAGCTTCCAAGCCCAGGCCACAGGGCAATAGGTATTGTCCATCACAACACAGGAATGATAGTCTCGTTTCTGTTGGCCTGGGAAAGCTTTTTTTTTAAATTCTCATCTGCCACCTAGTGCTCCTTTAAAAGAGAGTGCACGGGGCACCTGGGTGTCTCAGTGAGTTAAAGCCTCTGCCTTCAGCTCAGGTCATGATCCCAGGGTGCTGGAATCGAGTCCCGCATCAGGCTCTCCGCTCAGCGAGGAGCCTGCTTCCTCCTCTGTCTCTGCCTGTCTCTCTGCCTACTTGTGATCTCTGTCTGTCAAATAAATAAAATCTTTAAAAAAATAAAAAAAAAAAAAAAGAGTGCATGGAGAATCACAAGGCAAAATGGCATTCTTGGTTAATCTATCACAACTTCATGGTGAACTGTAATTAGACAATATGCTGCTCAGAGATGGGGTACCAGCCTAGGACAAGAACTGGTTATCTCCTCTGGGATGCCTTGAACCAGTTGCTGAGCATTTGAGATTAGCTTTTCCCTCTCCATTTTCCCTGAGAGCTAGCCACGCTCCCTTGTTTTACAGAGGGTGAGAGTTGGCCCAAGCCTTGCAAAGACCACACACTTTATCCCTAGAGTTGTGATGGGGAGTAGAGCAGGTCACTCACTGTCTCATCAGCACTGCAAGCAAGAATAGAGCGTGTGCCTGTGCCCCACACTCCATCATGAATCTCAGCTTCTGGGCTTTTCCAACATAAATACATTTATCTTTTCATGGGAAGATAGATGATAAGACAGTAAGATAGTAAGAAGGATAGATAAGATGATAAGAGCACCTGATAAGATAGGTGCTCATTTTCCGTGAATAGTCAATTTGTACCCCTCGAAAGGGTACAACTCACATAACCATCTATGTGAACCCCACTTTCTGGCCTTGAGCAGTGCACAACCTGCGGAGCTGGATGCTTGGGTTCTTCTGAACCCTGAAGTCACCAAGTATGACGACGGAGCTCGCGTGGGGAGGTGAAATAGAGGTAAAATCCTTGGTAAACAAAAATAATAGCTCATAATTGTGGGGCAGTTACTATACGCTTCTAAGTGTTCTAGAAACTTTCCCAATAATTCCGTGAGTTCAGTAAGTTTATCATCATCAGTATCATTTTACAGATAAGAAAAGCAAAAGAAATGGCAAAATCTGATCCTGAACACACTTACTCAAGTGTGCCTGCCAGAATCTACAGTTCGTATGGAACTCCCTGGCTCGATCCCCGCGCTCTTCCTCTCGCCTCTTAGAGCGCCTGCGCGTGTGTCCCCGCGACCGCCTTCCGCCTGGCGCAGCCGCCGGTCACGTGCCGGCGCGGGGGCGGGGCCCACGCGGGGACGCCTGCGCGCCTGCGCGCCTGCGCGCCGCGGGCTGACCGATTCTACCCTGTCCGGCAGAGCCGGCTGTGGGTCCCGCGGCCATAGCTGCGTCTTCCTTCAGCTCTGTCACCAGCCGGGGCTCGGGCCCGAGCCCGGGCCCCCGGGACATGGCCCTCCGGAGTGCGCAGGGCGACGGCCCCACCTCCAGCCGCTGGGACGGCGGCGCGGAGAAGACAGGTACGGAAGCCTGCGGGGCCGCCGAGGAGCGACCTTCGGGGATGGCCCGAGGGGCAGGGACGGCCCTTCGGGGTTAGGCTTGGGACAGCTGTCGGAGGAGCGGCCCGGGCTGCAGGCGGCGTCCGGGAGTGGGGGTTGGGGGTGCCGCGGGCTGGGGGGCCCGAGGGACCGCGCGGGCTGTGCCCAGGCGCCGCGGGCCGGGGTCGGGATGCCGGGAGAGGAAAAGGGTGATGGGCCCGGTCACGTCTGAAAGGGAAGCGATTCTGGAGTTTGGGAGTCAGCGGATGCTGAGACCAGAGGAATCCTGCTGGCCGACTCGTGTCCCCAATGCGAAGGACGGGCGGGGGATCTGGTCCGGCTTCGTCACGTCTGGGGAGAATTGGGTCTCCCGGAGAACTGAGGCCGAGCCTCCACCCCCGACTCGAAGCTGTCCGGCCACGTCTGCACACTCCTGGTGCCTCCTCCCTAGTTGTAAGGCACGTTTCCCCAACTTCATTCATCTCTCGCCGACTTGAATTACGCAGTGTACGTGCACCACTTATTTCTTTTTTAATTGTCATAAAAATCCAGCCTTTTAAAACGTGTAGTTCACTGGTTCTTAGCACGTTTACAGGGTTGTGCAATCATAGCCACCATCTGATTCCAGAACATTTCTAATTCCAAAAAGAAACCCCCATCACTCCCCATTCTCCCGTCTCTGCAGGTCCTGGCAACCACTAATCTACTTCCTATCTCGATCCTGTGCCGCCTAATTTAATGTTACTTAATTGTGTAGAAGAAAACGATTCTGTCAGATTTTTATAGTTTCATACTAAGCAGTAATTTCTATGAAATCATGGTTGTGCAGTGTTTTTTAATGTGTTTTACATACTGCTAAAACAGGACACTTAAAATTAGTAATGTTTACTCGGTAGGAGGAAAATAATCCCTTTTTCTCCTAAGATTAAGGTAGGCTTCCCATTTTTCCGCCCTCTGATGGGTGCTACCCATAATAGAACCAGCCACATGTGCAACCCACATTTTGGTGAAGCACCTGGTGTCCACACCTTGTTTCTCTGGGCTCATTTTCTGTTATCTTCCTTTCCTCCTACTCACTCCTCATATTACTTGTTGGGGCCTTTGGCCTTGTAACCCTTTGCTAGTGTTTTTGTATGACATCTGTCCTCATGGCATAATAGTGCCCCAAGCAGTATGGGTTTTGTGACCTGTTGTAATGTCCCTAGGTTGTGAGGCTTTAACTCAGTTTCCTTGGTTTTGCTTCTCTGTGAGGAATTTGGAGATGAGAGTTTTGTTCTGCTTTTAATCATATTGGAGAATTGTTGGCAAAGTTACTAATATTGGAAGCCCTTTGTAGACCTTATGATCAGATTGGTTTACTCTCTAGAATATTTTTCTTTATTGTTGGGGTAAAGCAGTTTTTTGTTTTGTTTTTAAGTAGGCTCCACAGAGCCCAACAGGGGCCTCGAACTCACCACCCTGAGATCAAGACCTGAACTGATATCAAGAGTCGGATGCTTAACTGACTGAGCCACCCAGGCGCCCCAAGCAGTTTTTCTTAATACATGCTTGTCTTCATGTTTCAGGTAGTTAATGGATCTCTGCTAATTTAGATACTGTTTGTTGAAACTAATTAGGACTTCCAGAAACAGAGGTTACTTTGTTTTATTTTGTTTTTAGTAGGAACCTTACTCCAAGTAAGGTAAGGCTTTCCTCTCCCACGGTCTTTATCTGGTACAGGTATGAAGTTCAAACATAAAATTTTAAGTTAGTTTCCAGTGTCAGCATTAAGAGTTCAAGGGATGGGACAGAAGGTGTCTGTCTGAGGGACTCTGTCTCCCCTCTGGCTGGGTCTTCCATTGTTTCTATTTTGGCCAACATTGGTTGGTTTCAGTGTAACTTATGTTGAAAGACTGTAAAGCTTTCTCTGGGTGTCCGACTGGCTCAGTTTGTGGAGCATGCAACTCTTGATCTCAGGGTTGGGAATTTGAGGGAGTAGAATTTACTCAAAAATGAAAAAAAAAAAAAATTAAAAAGGACTGTAAAGGTTTCTTGATGTGTAAGCTTAAACCAAATTAATCAGTATGTACTCTCACATAAGATTTAATTAGTGTGTAGATTATATGTATTTTTGCTGATATGGAAAAAAAAATTTTTTTTAAGACTTGTTTATTTATTTTAGAGGGGGAGTGGCAGAGGGAGAGACTCTTGAAGCAGACTCCACACTGAGCCAGAGCCAGATGCAGGCCTCAATCTCATGACCCTGAGATCATGACCTGAGCTAAAACGAAGAGTTGGACACTTAACTGACTGTACCACCTAGGTGCCTCTAAAAGTTTTTTCTTGGCTAAAGTCGTGAGATCAAGCCCCATGTTGGGCTCCCCGCTCAGTGGGGAGTCTGCTTGACATTGTCTCTCCCCCTCTTCCTCTGCCCATTCCCCCCCTTCCATGCACACACTCTAAATCAATCAGTCAGTCAGTCAATCGGTCAGTCTTTAAGAACTTGATGCATCTTATAAACAAACATTAGACCTGTTAGGTGCTATGCTAACAGAGGGAACTGAGAGTTGATTTTTTCATGATCTCTAGGTGGAGTTACCATTTAATTTAACATCCAAGCTGGGACTTTTCTGAGAGTGCAGTTAGCAGGAGGGGTTTACTGTGGGTACTTATTCCAGGACTATAGACATAAACCAAGAATCTCTCAAACTGGAGCAGGGGGTCACCCTACTCGGTTACCAGGGAAAGTAACAGTCTAGCCAGGAGAACTGGCTTACCTGGGTGAAGAGTCACCTGTGTTGTATTCCTGTCTGCACCTCTGGGTGCATGTGACTCCTGGCCAGTGATGCCTCTGTGTGGTTTGTATGTCACCACTGTCGTAGGTAACCAGGACCATTAGTACCAACTTTCATGGTATTAATAATGTGTGTCTTGGTGATGGAAACAATTTGTCTCAGAATAGACTGTTACTGAGGAAAGCTGCTTAGTGACCCTTCTAAAGCCTAACCATTCCTGCCAGCGTTACCTTCCCCTTAACTGGATCGTGCACCTTCTTTAAGCTACATCAGTATTTCTCAAATGAGTCTGTTTCCTGTTAGATGAAAGGACCTTGTGTTTCTTGGATCCAAGTCTAGCTTTTGCTCCCTACCCCACCACCTTCCTCTTGAAATCCCCCCTTCCTTTTGAAATTACACTCTTCAGTAAGGCATTCTCAAGTTAGCCTGACCTCCAGCAGGCTCTTTGAGCTCTTGGTGTCCGCACATCCCTTTTGGGGGGCAGTTACACTACACAGTATTGTAACGTCTCTTTGGCATTGTCTTGTTTAACTTTTATTGCATTTGCTATTCCTAAAATTAGATATACCGCATTAAACTGTGAAAGCATATTAACATATTCTTTTCGATAGAAAAATTACCATAGGACATACATCAACCACAGACTCTCAGCCAATTTCCTAAAAAGGAGTTTAAACACAGTAAAATGTTAGTGTATAAATCACAAACTATCACATAAGGACATAAGATGCTTAAAACATTACTTTCGGCACACCTGTAACTCACATGGTCTTCAAGAAGCAGTTGCTCTGTGTGCACGATCACGCCGCCCTTAGCACCAGCCAACTGGAGACCCAAATACAACCTTCAGTATTCTGCTTTTGAAAATATCTCTATGTAGGGGTGTCTGGCTGGCTCGTTTGATAGAGCATGCAACTCTTCTTAATCTCTAGGTCATGAGTTCAGGCCCCACATTGGGCGTTGGGCGTGGAGTCTCAAAGCCTTTAAAAAAAAAAAAAGAAAGAAAAAGAAAAAAATCTCTCTGTAATTCTGATGTTACCACTTGTATTAGTATGTAACTGGAGAATTTTTTCTCACAGGGTTTTAAAAGTAGTGAATTTTGGTGGCATGTATATAAACAAGAGGAAAAAATTTTTATATAAAGACATATGTCTGTTCTGTGAAGTTTGTTACTAGGAAAGAAAGCATTTTATTCTATTCCAAAACATTAATGGTGTCAGATATGCCTGAATTCCCTGAGTGTTTATTATCATTGTAATTCCTTTCTCGTTACTTATATGGCCTATCTCCTTAGTGTTTTGCACTAAGTGTTTTGTACTTAGGCACTAATTACAGATCTGTAGATCAACTTTAAAAATACCTACTTGTACCTCAAACCAAATAAGGAGGTTGAGCCCAGCACAGAAAATGCACACATGCTGAATATGCACCTGGTGCCTTTTCTCCTTTGTTTTGCAGACTTGAACGCCAAAAAGAAAAAGAAAGTGGCAGAGATATACCAGGCTCTGGACAGTGACCCCACCGATGTGGCCGCCCTTAGACGCATGGCTATCAGTGAAGGAGGGCTCCTGACTGATGAGATCAGGCAGAAAGTGTGGCCCAAGCTCCTCAATGTCAACACCAATGACCCACCTCCTATATCAGGTAATGGTGAGGGGTGGTTCTGAGGGAAACTTGTCTAGGACACAAGGATAAAAGATGCCAGGGGGCGCCTGGGTGGCTCAGTTGGTTGGGCTATCTTCGGCTCAAGTCGTGGACTCGGGGTCCTGGGATAGAGCCCCCATTGGACTCCCTGCTCAGCGGGGAGCCTGCTTCTCCTTCTCCCTCTGCCTGCCACTCCCCCTGCTTGTGCTCTCTCGCTTGCTCTCACTCTCTCTCAAATGAATAAATAAAATCTTAAAAAAAAACTTCCAGGATCTTTGATTTTGATACTCATTTTAAGATAACAGTAAATGAGTAAACCTAAAGCAATTTAGAACATGTTTGGGCCTACTCTAAAACTGATAAGTGGAATTTTCTTCAAAAAATGGAATGAACTTTTATTAGGTTGATCGATAGCTTTTATTGGCTGGGTAGGGGAGTTTATTATTCCAGGTTCTATATTCACTTAGAGGTGGGTTATAGGAAATCTGTATTTTAACAAGCTCCCCAGCTAATGCTGGTGCAGATGAACTCATTTTGAGGAACACTGGTTCATGGGGAGAGAGAATACGTCTCTGGTCCTTAAGCAAAACAAAACAAAACTTTTTTATTGGGGAAATACTAAGATCGGTTTGAATTCTAAAGTTCTGTAACAGTATGAAAAGCTGTTACTAGGGCACCTGGGTGGCTCAGTCAGCTGGGAGTTTGACTCTTGATTTCAGCTCAGGTCTCAATCTCGCAGTCATGGGATCGAGCCCCATGTGGGGCTCTATGCTCAGTGGGGAGTCTGCTTGAGATTCTCTCTCCCTCTTTCTCTGCACTTCCTCCCCATGTGCTCTTGTGCACATTCTCTCTAAAATAAATACATAAATCTTTTAAAGAAAAGAAAGGCTGTTATTTAACTGTTTGTAAGGCCCATGAGAAAGCAGTTCCTTGGAATATAGAACAAAATACAAACAAAGTATGGGAGAGCAGTGAGTACACTCTGTCAGTCATTCACTCAACAAACATTGATTGCTTTCCTGCTATGTATGGCCAGAGTCCAGGTGCTGGAGCTATCATTCGTGTGGCAGGTACTGGTTGTGCTCCTGTTGTGTGCCAGGTGCTACACGTGAGTCCCACGGCCTCTGCTGATGCGCTCAGGGCACTGCTGGGCAGCCCAGTAAGTGTTTAGCTGTTGGAAACTGGCTGCATCAGAGCAGTCAGCCTTCAGTGGGAAGGAAAAGATGTTGCCACATTTCACACTCTAAACCTTGAGATGATGTTCTTCTGTCAGATTCCAGACTTTCCAGATCTTTAGAAGATGAAGTCTGTGTGCAGGGAAGTGTTACGCAGGCTCCTCTGGGAGCTTTGGATTTGGATTGTGCTGGAAATGTGCACCTGTTAGATAAGACTGGGTTCGGGTTGAGGGAAATGTACACCGGTTCCATTTTCAACAGCTAGAGACTGCCGCCTCACTTTCACACTGCGCTGGACTTCTCCACCGAGCACAGGCTCCTATTCACAGTGTCTTAGTTTTTAAATTTCAGGGTCAAGAGAGGTTATGTTCTTCTTTGTGTGAGTGTATCTTAGTGCTCCTTCCTGAACAGCTCAGCGCTCCCCAGGCTGCATAGATGTTCGGGTTTCCTGGGGATCTGTGCTTTCGGCATTCGTGATCTCGTTTGATCAGCATAGTCACCTGAGAAGTACATAGGAAGGAAATAGCCCCATTTTACCCACGTGGACGTTGAAATTCAGAGCAGTCCCCCAGTGACACGCAGGAGCAGCCTCCAGTAGGCTTCCTGACTTCTCTTCTGCTCCTTCCGCCTCACCCTGAACAGTGTGCGTCCCTCTTACTGTCGCTGTGACTCAAATGAAACAACCTGTGTGGAAGGAACTAAGCTGGGGATTCCTGGTGTCCCGCCCTCTTCAGGAAAAAGCTGAAGGATGTCCTCTAGGCCCTTGATACCATACGAGAACGTTTCTGTCCCTGATCTGGCTTCCCAGACATTCCTGCAGTAACGTGTTCCTTCTCCTCCCACAGGGAAGGACCTTCGGCAAGTGAGCAAGGACTACCAGCAAGTGCTGCTGGACGTCAGGCGCTCCTTGCGGCGCTTCCCACCTGGTGAGAAGCGCCCTCAGTCCTGCCACCCGGGAGTTGCTGTCCCAGCTTCGCACACGTCCTCATGCTGCTGCTTCCATCTGGGCCCACAGTGTGACCTCGAGGGGGCCCCTGCCTCCTCAGGGGCCCTTTGTACTCTCAGTCTGCTGAGACATTCTCTCACCGGCTCGGTCATGTTCAGACCCCCACCATGAAAGCCTGGCTTAGAGTGATTTCTCTTGGCCTACAGGTGGTGGATGAAAGACCTAGAGGCTTTCCCCCCTTCAGAGCCACCGAAAAGACTCCATAGGGACTGCTAGGGCCATGGTCTGGCCTTAAAGAGCAGATGGGTTTACAAGGGGGCACTAAGAGGTATCATACCTTCATTTGATTAGATATACAGATAGGGATATCTTATCTATGCCTCTCTTGGGTCCCTGGATCAGAAGGGAGGCCATTCCCTGCACGTTTTAAGGGTCTATTTGAAAATATCACTTCCCATTCTGGGAAACTTGAGAATGACCCACTGTTGTCTCCATGTTCACAGCGAAGGAAGCTGGGCAACAGACCTCGTGTTTATGATCCATTTCTCTTCCTTCGGCAGCCTCACCTTTGTTGAGGTCAATGAAGAAAGGAGGATTGCTAAAGGCGACAGGAGCCTCTAAACTCCTTGCCTTACTCTTCTGAAACCATGCTCTGGCTTGGATTTTGCCTCTTAAATCTTGCTTGAGCCCCTGCTTATGATTCCTGTGTAGCCAGTAGCCTGCCCGCTTGCTTTTGATAAAAATGTCTGCCCATGGCCCAGTCCTCTTTCCCTCTCCTGCTGGTTTGGATGAAACCGCGCAGGCAGGTGCCCTCGCTTCCCTCTAGGTAACCTGCTTTTCCTCTGAACCCTTTCTTCCTCTTCCATTTATGGAACATCGGTCTGTGCGGTTCGCTGTGTGGGCTGCACTTTCCATGTGGCTTCATATTCTTTTTACATCCATGTTCTTTTAAGCTCAGCTAACCTCTCTTACTCTGAAAATTCAAACAGAGATTAGTCTTGTTCTCTTACCACTTTGGTTACTTTCCCTAACCATAGTTGTTAATTCCATTTTCTTTTAATTGGGTCTTTTAGAGGAAGCTTTTTTGAGAAGGGGTTTCCAGATATGTCTTGGATCAAGATATATTCCTGTGATTCTTAGTTTGGGTTAGAGGAAAACATGCAACTCTTAATTTTCTTATTTTTATATCATTTCATACCCATAGGAAAGTTGCAAAAATAGGACAAATAATTCCCTAGATGCCTTTTATGCAGATTTCCTTATATGTTAACATTTAACTATATTTGCTGTGTTGCTGTAGTATTGCTTTGTCTGTCTCCTGTACACACACACACACAGACACACTTTTTTTCCCCCGAACTATTTAAGAATCAGTTAGACATGGTGTCCCTTTACCCCTCAATATCTCAGGGTGTGGTTCTTAAAAACAAGGCTCTTAAGGGTGCCTGGGTGTCTCAGTGGGTTAAGACTCTGCCTTCAGCTCAGGTCATGATCTCAGGGTCCTGCAATAGAGCCCCGCATCAGGCTCTCTGCTCAGCAGGGAGCCTGCTTCCCCCTGTCCCTCTGCCTGCCTCTCTGCCTAATTGTGATCTCTCTCTCTGTCAAATAAATAAATAAAATCTTTTAAAAAAACAAAAGAACCAAAAAACAAGGCTCTTACAATAAATCAGCAACACACTGAAAACCACTGCTACTAACCTGTAGGTTTTATTCAGGTCTCACCCTTCACTGCTGTAAAGTCCTTTAAAGGAAAAGGCTATACGAATGCAAGCAGCTCCTATTCAGTCATTCCGTCTTGTTAGCCTCCTTGATCCTGGAGAGTAGTTCCTCTGTGTTTTATGGCTTGGTTATTTTTACCAAATTCCCCTCAGTTTGGATTATGTCATGCGTAGACTTGGGCAGGTGCCTGCCGATAGGCACCCCCCAGCGGTGAACCCGAGTTGTTTTCAGGGCACCCTGTGAGGGGGCACACACAGGCGGGTGGTCTCGTGCCCGGCACTATTAGCCTTGGCAGCGGGCTGAGGGGGCGCTGGTGGTCCCCCCCCACCCCGCCCCACCGCCCCTGTGCTCTTTCCCATATGCGAGTAGTGTTGGTGGGGCGGGGGTTTTAGTATGTGCTGCCTGGCTGTTCATAACTCCTCCTTGTTAGTAAACACTTGGCGAATCGTTTGCTGATCTTCTTCCCCTCCATGGTAGCAGGCTGCTTGGGGTGTTCAGGCGCATCTCCTTTTTCCCCCCGCAGGCATGCCGGAGCAGCAGAGAGAGGGGCTCCAGGAAGAGCTGATCGACATCATCCTCCTGGTCCTGGAGCGCAACCCCCAGCTGCACTACTACCAGGGCTACCACGACATCGTGGTCACGTTCCTGCTGGTGGTGGGCGAGAAGCTGACGGCTTCCCTGGTGGAGAAACTGTCCACGCACCACCTCAGGTACTGGCGCAGGCAGATGTGAGGCTGAGGCTCAGTCCTCGGCCCATTTGCTCATCCCGTTTACCAGTGGCGGGAACCCCGTTCTACCCACTTGACCCTGATCTGAGCATTTGATCTGACCGAGCTCACTGAACTGTCTCCATGCAGGGACTTCATGGATCCAACAATGGACAACACCAAGCATATATTGAACTATCTGATGCCCATCATTGACCAGGTGAATCCCGAGCTGCATGACTTCATGCAGAGGTACGTACACGTCTCCACTTTTTTTTTTTTTTTTTTTTACGGATTTTGTTTATTTGACAGACAGACACAGTGAGAAGAGGGCATACAAGCTGGGGGAGTGGGAGAGGGAGAAGCATGCCTTCCACTGAGCAGGGAGCCCGATGCAGGGCTGCATCCCAGAACCCTGGGATCATGACCTGAGCCAAAGGCAGATGCTTAATGGCTGAGCCACCCAGGCACCCCCGTCTCCACTTAGATATATCCGTGCACATGCACACCCACACCCATTTGACTCTCTCCGGGCCGTGGTCTCTTTTTCACAAGTCCAGCTCTATCTCACCGCCGTCACATGTTGACTAGTGTTAAGTTCTTTCAAGTTGTCCTTTCTGTTTGCCAGCGAGCTGGGTAATTCAGTTCTGTACAGTCTGGGAGCATTTTAATGGGTACTGTGCTCGTGGGGGCAGAATATGCAAGATGTCACAGCCCTTGAGGTCACAGCTGGGGGTGGAGGGAGGTGAGTGTGCCGAGGTGGACTTTGAGGTTATTGCTGCAAGAGAAGGACATACTACTGTAAGATCCCGAATCAAGAAGGAGACAAGGCCATCTGTTGGTTGTTTTATTCTCCAGGGTCCAAGGAGAAGAAATGCTTCTTTGCAAATCTCATATGATTTCTTTTTTCTGTTTTGTGTAATTAGAAATTAGTCCTTGGCCAATGCCTCACCTTCCCCTCCCCCCTTTTTTTAAAATAATGTCTTTGTCTTAAGATGTTTCAATCATCTCATGGTAACAATTAATACAGTTGTGTCTCTAACCCTGAGAATATGTGCCTTTGTCTGCCAAAAGGATATATGACTTTCTCAGAAAGAAAACCATGGTATTCTGTGGTAACAGCTGCTGTTTCTTCCTGTAATTGACATTGGTTAGGCATTAGGAAAGCAGCCAGTGAGATAAGGCAGTCAGGACCCCATCGTAGTTTTAGTGTCATGATGGTGGGTATGTTTTGAGGACTTTGTGTTTGGTGAGAAGATACTGAATTCCTAGGGGGCTGAATTTTCCAGGAAGTGTATTTCCGAAATTCTTCCTTCTCATGAGCACTGAGGACAAAGATGCTCCAGGGAACGGGAAGGGACAGCCCATCGGGGAATCTAACATCTGAGTTTCCTTGCTCCTAGTGCCGAGGTGGGAACCATCTTTGCCCTCAGCTGGCTCATCACCTGGTTTGGGCATGTGCTGTCTGACTTCAGGCACGTCGTGCGGTTATATGACTTCTTCCTGGCCTGCCACCCGCTGATGCCCATTTACTTCGCAGCCGTGGTAGGTACAGGCCACAGGCCAGCACCTAGGTTCACCGTCACCCATTCCAGCTTGATTGTTTTCCCTCAAGGGAAACCTGGCGATTATGGGAAGGTGGGAAAGACGGCATTTCCCAGACTGATACCCCCGGACACCGCTCTGTGCAATGTGACGAGCGTCATGGGGAAGGATGAGGCCCTGTGTAAAAATAGGATTGAGAAGTACTTGGTTAAACCAAGTTAGAGATCTGTTTCCTGCATGATTCTTCAGAACCTTTAAAATACTCGTGCGTGTTACGAATTGTCCCTGTTCCTCTCGACCTCTCCCGGAACTAGTAGAGAGACTGCCGGCTGCAGGCCAGGGAGGGAGGAGGTGCGCCACGACGGGGGAGCACTGACGGGGCTTGGTGGGGTTCCAGTTCTTAGGACGGCCTGAATCGTGGAGATCAGGGCGGAGGTGGGAGCGCATGGACACCCTTCAGGGCTTTTTTTTTTTTTAAAGATTTATTTATTTATTTGACAGAGAACACAAGTAGACAGAAGCAGGCAGAGAGAGAGGAAGGGAAGCAGGCCCCCTGCTGAGCAGAGAGCCCGATGCGGGACTCGATCCCAGGACCCTGAGATCATGACCTGAGCCGAAGGCAGCGGCTTAACCCACTGAGCCACCCAGGCGCCCTTTCAGGGCTTTTGAAAAGGGAGTGAGACTGTTCTTTCTGCTGCTTTGAACCATTATTTTCTATGTGGGAGCTCCAGGAGTCTCCCTGTGATCCCTTTCCTTTTCTTCCTCCTTAAAGAACCTCCTGCATTTCGTTGGTCAGCCTTCCACATCCTGGGGCGGAAGTTTGCCTGTAGCAGGAAGGGCCAGCCCCCTGGGAAAAGCCCCCTGGGAAAAGCATACATACATTATTCCTTCGTAGCTGGATGCAAGAGTCTGCCATCTTACTGATTTAAATTCCTCTTTAAGGAGAAGGATGTGTAAGTGGCGAAGGCTGTGCGTGGCCCAATCTCTGATGCAAGGCCTTGCTCCCCACAGATCGTGTTGTATCGAGAGCAGGAAGTCCTGGATTGTGACTGTGACATGGCCTCGGTCCACCACTTGTTGTCCCAGATCCCTCAGGACCTGCCCTATGAGACGCTGATCAGTAGAGCCGGAGACCTGTTTGTTCAGTTTCCGCCGTCTGAACTGGCTCGGGAGGCAGCTGCCCAACAGCAGGCCGAGAAGTGAGTGGGGCCGAGGCTCTGGCCGAACTGGGGGTGTCTGTGAATGAGCAGAAGTGGTGGGGGATGGTGTCTGCGGGGTCAGGGCTGGGGGATAGTTCCAGAGCTCTAAGCTCAGGCCCAAGGAATCCCTACTTTAGTCTTCATGGGTCTCTGTCAAGAAGAGCCTTCCGAGCAGCAGCAGCTCTGCCCTCAGCCTCTGTAAGGATCTGTTCTTTCCTTCTCTTCCTTCATAGTGTTTCCTTCTTCTGTCTCTCCGCCCCAGCAGGACGGCCGCCTCCACCTTCAAAGACTTTGAGCTGGCGTCCGCCCAGCAGAGGCCTGACATGGTGCTGCGGCAGCGGTTTCGGGGACTCCTGCGACCTGAGGACCGAACGAAAGACGTCCTGACCAAACCGAGGACCAACCGCTTTGTGAAGCTGGCGGTGATGGGGCTGACGGTGGCGCTTGGAGCGGCTGCCCTGGCTGTGGTGAAAAGCGCCCTGGAGTGGGCCCCAAAGTTCCAGCTGCAGCTGTTCCCCTAGAGGCCAGGGAGGGCACGTCCTCCTCTGGCAACTGAGGTCTCACCCTTCTATGGAAGGATTGGGAGGGGGTGGCATTTCCTTTATTAAAAGGGTTTCTGTCAAGGGTTTTCTCTTCCTGCCCAGCCCCCCCACCCACCCAACTGCCCCTGGTCCGCCTTCGGTTCAGAGGCTGCTGGCACCTGGCAGCTGCCCCCGGGGGGCCGGGCCATGGGACCCCTCTCCTTCCCCGCCGCCTGCTCCCTGCACTCCTCACCCGTGCCTCTGGGAGGGGGGCGCTGTGGGTTAAGGGAGCTGCCAGCTGCTGGGGAGCCCGCCAGGCCTGGTTACTGGGGACCCTCTTGGCAGCCCTGTAGTGAGTAAGTGGGGCCCCCAGTCGCCTTCTGTTCCATCTTCTGCTGCTGGGCTGGGGAGGCAGGAGCTGCTGCCGAGGGAGTTGGGCCTTGGACTGGAGGCAAGGGACAGAGGCTGCTAGCCAGGAATAAGGTCGGCCCCTCTCGAGAGCAGCTCCATTAGCTGGTCAGAAATCAGACAGACGTGAACTAGGTTACTAGGTAAATCCGACCTATTTTCAGCCTAGAAATCGCTTGGGCATTCCCAGTCAAACAGGAAGGAATGTGAGGTTGTAGGGCCCAGATATAAACTGGTTTTGCCTGCCTTCTTTTTCCTCCCTTTTCTCTCCCACAAGCCACATGGTGTTGCTCTTCAAGGACACTTTTATTACTATTTTTAGAATTACATATGCCCAACACGTAAGGTACCCTCACTCTAAAAATGATAGTTCCTTCACGGGAAAAATAGTCCTCATCAGCAAGATGAGCTTCTAAGGCCCTGAAGTTTCCTTTCTGCTCAACTGTTGAACATCTCACTCGAGCTAGAGCTTCTGTGTCACCAGCCCCACCCTTCCAGAGCGCCCCAGGCCTGCTCTCCTTCCTTCTCCTCAGACCACTGTTCTCCTCCCACGTAGGCTCCCACTCCCTCCTGTCTTGGCTTTGTTGGGGGGATTCACTTTATCTCCTCAACTGCTGGTCTCTCCTTCCTGGTTGGAAATGTCACTGGAGACTTGTCAGCCACCAGAAGGGACACACTGCATCCTGAAGCGCTCAGGAGAGGCCGAGACCAGCCAGCCCCTGCCCCAAGCTTCTTGGAGGACTTTCCAAGCCTTAGGGGACAAGATGGATCATTCAGTCCTGGCCAGCTTTTCCTGTAAGCGAAACCAAGTTTGTTTGCGATGAACGCTGGCTTGGAAAAAAGTGCCTTTCGCTGCTTTAAAGAACTGAGGTGTGGAGTATGAAGCAGCCATGTACTTTCATTTTCCTGTCTCTTGGGCACTGTTCTCTTGGCAGGTGTTTTCTTAAAGTGAATGTGCCAGAAGTCCTCTCCCTTAGCATCTCCAGACTGCAGAGTGGAGGGTGTGTAGTACGCCGGGCAGCCGGCAGGCCCAGAGCTGTGAGGGCAGGTGTCTCCGCCACGTCACGTGAGGGACGCTAAGCACTTTAATACCAAAGGTTAAAGTGAGGGGTCATTTTCTTAGCAGGAGTCCCACTTGGGGTAAGTGTAATGTGGATGGATTCTTCTCGACAGTGGTGGAATCATGAAGACAGAGGAAATTGTTCCAGGACGGAGAGGTAGTGATGCAGCAGGGAGTCCCAGTCTTCCCCAGCAGGTTTGTCCCCTTACCACCTTTACAGATGGACAGCAGCGTCGCGCCTCCTGCCCAGCACTGGGGCCTGTCTGTAAAGAGTAAAGGGGTTGTTGGGGAAGAGGGAAGAAGGGGCATGGCATCAGGCTCCCGGGGCCACAGCTTTCGGATCCCAGAAAGCAAGTGGCACAGGCTTCTGTTGTAGCCTAAGGAGGGGGTTCATTTGTTTGGTAGCTTTGCTGACATCAGGATTCTCCCTGCCAATGAGAAGAAAGCATTATCCTTTTATCTTCAGGTGGTTTACTATTCTGTAAAGAATATCTGTAAATATTTTGTACAGAGCCCTGTATAAAATAAACAGCCATATGTGGTCACTAATCTGTCTCCTCCATCCTTGTGCTCCCCCACCTCCCAGCCCTGGCCTGGGCCTGTGCTGGAGTCTAGGGACTTCAGTTGGCCTTGACTTACCTGGAGAGCTTGGGGAGCACCTGCAGTTCTGTTTCTGTTTCATCTGCAAGAGGTATGACCTTCACACTCCAGGTGCTGCCCCGGGGGCACTGGTCCCAGTTAAGCAGCACAGGTGACATGGGCCATTGGTCTTGGGGGATCTTGCCTGTTTTCCACATACTTCTGGAGATGCCTTAGGCTCTAAAGGCGGACATTTGGTTTGGGAACATAATCCAAGTGATGTGAATGCAACTTTATCTCCACATGTAATTGCCTCCTCAGAGGAGGTGTTGAGAGCTGTTCTAGCCAAACTCTACCAACACCTCTTAACACTGCCAGCCTTTGGACAGTGGGAGCCCAGGGCAGTACCAAGTGGCGTCCATCTTGAGCCTGGGGCCACCTCGGAGGCATGAATCCGTGTTGTCTAGGACGTTTATTGATGCTTCTCTGGCCCAGAGCAGAGATGGGACGGCGCCCAAGCTGGACAGGCATCACTCAGCTCTTAGGCCATGTCCCACCACCACTGGCCAGCCCCGTGCTGCCCCTTGACCTGACACTCCTGACCACAGTTGGGGTGGCGGGAGGGCTAGTGTGTCACTTCCTGGCCTTGTGAGGTGAGGATCGGCCCCTCCCACACCGGCAGCTTCGTGAGCAGAGGTGTACGAGCACGTGCGAGGCCTTTACTTCCATTTCAGTGAACATTTACTGGTCCATAAATGCCGCTAGTCAGCCCCACGCCAGGGGGCCCCGCCGGGCTCATCCAGGGATTATGTGGGGACTGCAGGGAGGAACAGGCCGGAGGCTTTTGCCAAATGCAACCAAGAGGTGACGGGCCCTGAGGTTCAGCCTGGCTTGTTCTTCCCCGTCTTGCATCCCCTTATCCCCTAACCCCTCTCCCTTCTACTGTGACACCTGCTGCCTTTTCCCCCTGTCCTTAGAAAGGCCCTCTATTCGCTAGTGGTCTTCTCCAGAGGTACAGACGGTTGGAATTGGCCCAGCAGCCTCCGTGAGCCAGTGAGATTGTGGGCTTGCCTCCAACTTCCTGCCTTTGCAGTGTGGGGCTTTCGTGTTAGCCCCGGACACGAGAGGATAACCTATCAGCTTCGGCAGGGGCTGGGCAGCCCAACCTCCACGGCCACCCTCACCAGCAGCAGCTGCTCTCATGGGAGCAGCAGGCTTCCACTCACGGTCTCCTACCCCAGGATGGAGACTGTCCTTTGGCTTCTTGCTCAGGTGGGTGGCTCCAGTCCAAAGCCCGTGGGATTTGGTTTCCAGCCTGCCCTGGTGAGTTTGCACAGGGCTTTCAGCAGTCTGGGCCTCCTGGAAATGGGCTGACCCCTTGGGAGGGGGAGGTGCCCCCACCCGATCCAACATAGGGAGCCCTTGAGGCCCGCCCGTCCTGGCTCCGTCACCCACTGGCGTGTATGTCTGGTGCTGGAGGCAGAACCTGGGAGCCCTGCACCCCTCCATTTGTACTCCTGACCCTCTGCTTGGCTGCAGCAGACTCAAACTCTCGGACTCTCTGGCACAGTGGCCGAGTGAGCGGAGCTGCACAGCCCCCGGGGCCTGTCTTGTCTTCGTTTTTGATACAGCCGTGGGGAAAGACAGACCCCATCAGTACCTCTTAATGCTACTGGACAAAGAATGGTACAAGGCCCCAGGAAAGGCCACAGCGTGGGGCATACTGGGGATGAGGACAGGGGTGAACTGGGGAGCCAGTCACAACTGTGGCCCAGTCCTGCCCTATGGAAACGAGGACCCAGGGTTACAGGTGTCTCTTTCAAGAGACGCTGGGCATCTAGGCTTTAATGTAGTATCTTTTAATGTAAAATCATTGACAACCAATTCAAATTTCTAAAATACCGGGTAGATTGGTTACAGCCTGTGGCTCGTCAGTTCATCCCCTCTGCATTAAGAGAATGGTCTCTGCTTAGATCTTGTGCCCCGGGCCCCCAAGGGCTAGCCCTCGGCAGGATGAGGGAGGCGCTGGGGACAGAACACCTCCCACCCACGCTGGGGCCCATCTCACTCTCCTGCAGCCAGGCTCCCCTTAGCATGTTCTGTTTCCTTCCAGACAGGGGTTCTATCTGACCCTTTCTTCCTCCCAGGACAGGGAGGCCAGCAGAACACAAGGCATTCATGTTCTCAGACATCTCCGTTCCCAGTGTCTTGTGTCAAGTCTTTTTTTTTTTAAGATTTTATTTATTTGACAGAGAGAGAGCACAGGCAGGGGAGTGACAGGCAGAGGGAGAGGAAGAAGCAGTCTCCCTGCTGAGCAGAGAGCCCAATGTGGGGCTCGATCCCAGGACCCTGATATCATGACTTGAGCCGAAGGCAGTTGCTTAACCAACTGAGCCACCCAGATGCCTCTGGAGTCAACTCTTGAGTCTTGTCTTTCAGGGACGGGTGGCAGTGCCTATTGAGGGACCGGAATGAGCCCTGCCCTATCGTTTACCCCCAGCCAAAGCCACATAACCCAAATTCTGGAGCCTGAATCCAGTCAGGCCTTGAGAGGCAGAGACGCCCTCTGCCTGTCATGACGGTGACCCACATCCAAGCTCAGATACGTGTTCGTCATCAAATACCAGATCTCAACGGGGAAAAGGGTTGGTGAGAAAAGGCAGCAGAACTTCCAGAATGGACACCCACCGCCATGCTTTCTTCATCTCTGACCAGCAGAGTGATGATGGATAAATGCTGCTGCCCTAACACTGCGCCAGCTCGCCTGAGGTATTAAACGAGGATGGCCAGCCCCCTCCACCCTGCCCCTCAACTGTAGCAGCTTCATGTGTTCCTGAAAGATCGCTGTCCAACCCTGGACATCCACTGAAGGGCCCCAAGTCTGCAGCAAGACTGGCCTGCCGTCTGGTCGGGGCCTTGCCCCGCTCCACCCAGTGGCCCATCCGCAGAGCCCACTTCCTCGTCCCGGGACATACTGCCAATTGCCCGCCCAGGAGGCTGTTGACTCAAGAGCAGGCAGCCCCTCCAGCGGGCACAAGGGTGCCCCAACCAGAGCAAGGATCCCCGTGCTGGTCACACCCTGCTCCACCATGGCCAGGGGCTCCCCGACCCTGCCCTGGTGCCCACAGAACTCGCTGTCCTGCCCACGTGCAGGGGACCGGCCGTGACGCTTTCACGCCCTCTCACGACATCACCCTCATCCCTTTCTGGAAAGCCATTTTAATTAGTTCACACAGGCAGCAAAGGGGAGACCCAGAAGCTAAGTCTGATGGACCGCTTCAGACAGCACCAGGTCTTCCCCGTCTCCAAACGGGCTTAGCAGCAGCTGTGAGGCCCCAAACCTCCGACAGCAAAGACAGGAAAGTCAGCCCCAGAGAGCTGACAAGGAAGTGGTGGGCTCTGGGTGCTCGGCGCTCAGCAGTTGAGGGTGGGGGAAGGGCAGAGTGTGGGCTCACACGGGGCTCTCAGAGGTTTCATCCGGCAGGGCTGTGTTTAAGTCTGTGTCAGGCAGAGGGGAGAGATGCAGAGAAGAGCGGAGAGGTCTGGCCAGCCAGCCCCAGAGGCAGGGCAGAGGCCCTGGGGCAGAGGGAGCCACAAACACCGAGCACAAGCTTAGGCAGGAGCCCCTGCAATACCCCTTGCAGACACATCCACACGGCTCAGGGGCTGTGGTCTCTACAAGGCCCGTCTCAGCCAAGCACAAAGGCATCTCCCAAGCCAGAAATCAGAGCCAAAGCACTAGCCCTGTCCCACAGCAGTGTGGGGATGTGGGGCTGGGCCAGCGTGGGGACCCGGCCATCCTCAGCTAGTGGCAGTTCTGACAGCTGGGGTGGCAAGGAATCCCGTTCACCCGGCAACGGCAGCCCCCGCTGGTGTCTCCTGGGCCCTAGAGGATGGGGAGGAGAGAAGGTCATGGCGGTTAAGAAAGTGCCCTCCCCCGGGGCTGCTCCATCACACCCCTAAGCGCTGTACGTTCCCACTCCAGGCCTTTGCTCAGGCAGGTCCTCCTGCTACCAACGGCCCCCTAGGCCTCAGCTACCTGGTGGAAGCAGTAAGACCTTTCTGGGCTCCCATGGCACCCCTAAGTACATGGTCTCAGTCTATGCTCCCCTGGACCCAGAGCAGCCAAAGGGTGCGACGGACCCTTGCCTATCCTGGGTGGGCCCATGCCCGGGCCCTGGAGAGAGGGCAGCTCCCTCTGCCTCCGTCTCTCCTGGCGTCCGGCAGTACACAAAGCTGAGCCCGTCTCCACGACCACACTCCTAATAAAGGCAGCGGCCCTCCACGTTCACCCACAGGCTGCCATGGAGCACCCCGTGCGCGTTTCCAGCTGACTTGGGAGAAGGGGCGAGAGGCCCCAGCCCCATCCCTGCCGGCATCTCTGGGTTCCAGATGAACAGCCTAACCACAAGGCCAGGGCGTGCTGGTGCCGGGGGCCACTCTGCCTCTGCTGCCCTACACCCCCAGACTGAAGCCTCCTCGCCGCCCTTGGTGGGGTGGGGGCCGGGTCCTTCAGGTTGCTGGGTCCATACGGTCCCCACCTGCGGCGCAAACGCAGCCACACATGGGCCACGGGGGATGTATAGGGCAGTGCTCCCGGAACATGCTACATAAGGACAGACACTTGGATTTCGTGTCACTTTCACAGCTCACAAGACAGTCTACTTTTCTTGGTACTTTTCAAACATTTAAAGAATGTAAAGAACATTCTTACTTTACCAGCTGCATAAATACAGGCAGTGGTCAGACCTGGCCCAGGGGCTGGGCCCTGTTCTCGGGCAGGGCCCCCTGGGCACCTCCCCACAGCACTCCCAAGCCCCTGATCTCCAGAGGACTCACCCCGGGGCCCCAGCGCGGGCCTTTGGTGACCCAGCAGATTTCCGTGTGGCAGACAGTGCACCGCATCCAGTCACAGCCGTCCTTCTTCTGCACCACGATCCGGCACTGCGGGCAGTGCATGGCCTCGCCCTGCTGCAGCATGGACTGGGGCGGAGCGGGGGTTCAGCCCCTGGCCCCCCACACAGGGAAGCCGGCTGTTCCCTCAGGGGTCAGGGGCTCACTCTGTTCCACCACTCCACCCAGGCCTCGTCTCTGCGGACGCCCATCCTGCTGCTTGCCACCCGCCCACTTGTCCTAACCAGGTCCCACTTCCGGATGGCGATGACACCAGGACCACCCGACAGCGCTGAGAAGCCCCCCACCCGCCGAGACCTCCCGGAACTCCAGTCTCCAGGCCCTCAGCCCCAACCCTGCCTCACCCTGAGCATCTCTGTCGTCTGCCGGGCGGCCACATCGTTCTGAGCCCGCAGGGCCAGGTCCTCCTGGTACTCCTTGCAGTTCATCTGCTCATGGATGGCCTGCGGCAGAGTGAGGAGCTCGAGGTGACAAGGTTCCCTAAGGGGTTATGAAGCTGAGAGACTTGAGGGGCACTAACTGCCTCTAGATGACGTCAGGGACAGGGCCTTGCTTCATACACCAGCTACCCATTCTATGGAAGGCGACAAGGGGTCAGGGAGGGGAGGCCAGGGTTGTCCCATAGGATGATGATAATACCCATGTACGCTAAGTCCTGAGGCCAGAGAAATCCTTACGCCCCCTCTCCCCACAGCTGCAGCCCCAGCTAGACTCTGCCTGATTGCAGGACCGATGCTCTGAGACCGAGCTTGCTTGGGCCGTGACCAGGCTCAGATCTGTCTCCTTGCTGGAGACCAGTCTCCTCAGTGGTCAAGAACTGAGACGATGAGGGGAGGGAGCAGCCTGAGGTCAGGGTCTGGCAAGACTCCGTCAGGGGCCAGGGCTGGGGTCAGTCTGTGACTGGGAACAGGGTCTGGTTAGAGGCCAAGGTCAGGGGTCAGTCTAAGCTGAGGCTCCACCAAGGGCCAAGGCTTGGACCAAACCCTAGGCTCCGTTTGGAGCCCAGGCCAGGTCCCGTCACAGACATGTTGGCATCTGTCCTGACAGGCTAGTAGTGCCCCAGCTCCCTTCCCAGGAGAACAGGCACTGAGCTGCAGTGAGCTCCTGGCAGGATGGGGGGAGAGACAGCATGGGTCCCTGTCCCCACCTTACAGAGCAGGCAGTTGACGTGGAAGCACACCGGGCACGTAAACTCGTTGACATCATCCTCAAAGAAGCACCATCCCTTGCAGTCCGGGGTCTTGCAGTGGTAGCTGAAGGCACTGCGGTTTTCTGCGATGGAGACACCCAGGTCCAGAAACCGCTGGTAATCCTCAGGGGGCAGTAGCTGCCAAAAGGCCACAACCCACAACCCGGTTTGCTTGGGGTTCAGAACAGCCCATGAGGGCCCTCCTTGCTCCCAAATATCCTCCAGAAAGCCCCCAACCCATGAAGTCCAACCTGGCCCCGGCTCTTTACTTTGTACCACCCTCAGTGTTTAAAAACTCCAATCAGAAAGTGGATTGAAAGTTCTAGAGATGGATGGTCGCGATGGCTGCGCAACTCTGTCAGAGTACGTGATGGCACAGAGCTGTGCACTTACAGAGAGTATAAATGAAAAAAAAAAAAAAAGGAAAAATAATCAAGAAAGTAACTGGCAATGCTGGGGAAGATGTTGTTAAACTAGTATCCTGGTACATCACACTGAGAAAGCAACGTGGCAGTCGTGTTTCAACAAAACTTCTCTGACCCGGGGCGCCTGGGTGGCTCAGTGGGTTAGGCCGCTGCCTTCAGTTCAGGTCATGATCTCAGGGTCCTGGGATCGAGTCCCGCATCAGGCTTTCTGCTCAGCAGGGAGCCTGCTTCCCTCTCTCTCTCTCTGCCTGCCTCTCCATCTACTTGTGATTTCTCTCTGTCAAATAAATAAATAAAATCTTAAAAAAAAAAAAAAAAACTTCTCTGACCCTTTGGGACACAATCCACTTCCATGAGTTCATCCTAACATACAACATAGAAGAAGAGACACCACACAAAATGTCCCCTGAAGCATTTGTTCCAAACTGAGAAACGAGAATTATTATGAGAAGAGTTGTAAGCAGGACAGATGCCATAAGATTTATGATAATCCTTAGAAACACTCTACCACGAAAGAGCAAAAGCTGTTTTATCTCTGCTGGTAACAACAAAGGAAAAACCATGCCTACTTTCTACATCTCAATTGGGCGGTGTTTACAAGAGTTAAACACTTGTCAAAACTCACCCAACTGCATGCAATGCGTGCATTTTATTGCATGCCAAGTTTCCCTTAGTAAACCTAATTTAAAAATGAATAAAGTCATGTCTGGGACATGGGAAACCGGAAAATGCAATCAGGGACCCCCCGGGATGGCAAGGTGGCAGGTGACTTTTCTCTTTGATTTCTGTTCCAGTTCTAGGTGGTTTAGACATGTGTTTTATAAAGATAACCCCCACTGCATTACTCTGCTGATCCATGCCCCTTTCCCCCTCTGCCACACCTGACCTTCTCTGTCTTGGGTTAATCCCCAGGGGCTCTGGGGAAGCGTGGGCCCTGCACCCCTTGGCAGGAACTCTGGTCCCATCACAATGCCCTTGGCAGGGATGGACCTCAAGGACAAACCTCTGGGTAACCACATGGGTGTCAGAACATACGGAATGACTGACTCCATGTCTGGGAGCTTTCCAGGCCGCAGTGAGAAGGCCTCAGCAGCCCCCTGGAGCCGCCCTTCCCTGATGCCCCACAGACAACACATAAAAGGGGCTGTTCTTGCTGTAGGAGTAAGTTCCCCAAGCTCTACCCTTTCTGCCTCCCCCTTTTCAGCTGAGGCAGACCCTTTGGACTCCAGGAAATACTAGGTGCAGCCAAGGAGGCTCGCAGAAAGGAGAGGCAGAAGGAACAGAGGTCTTGGGGATGTGCCTGGAGGGGTCTCCCACGTGGGCCTCGGCCACCTCTGACCCTGCCTCATGTTCTGGCCTGGTAATCCCAAGATGCCCAATTCTGAGAAGGCCCCTTCCCCAGCAGTTTAAAAACCATGAATCAAGCCCAACAGTCAATTTTCCAAGTGGGGATATGGAGACTCCCAGAGGGTGAGAACTTGGTAATGCCACTGGTAACAGTCAAGGCGACTGTGCACCCAGATGCCTACATCACCGGAATGGACTGCTGGAGCGATGGCCACTATTTACTGTGTCTCCCTGACTCCACACCCTTGGGTGGTCCCCTCTCGCAGGGACTCTGGGCTTAAGCATGCTCCCTGGGAGGGCAGCAAGTGAGAGAAGAGGGCAAGCACTCTTGCACTAGAGCCCCCTGCTGGCTGCTCTCTGAACCTGGGGACCACCAGCCAGTGGGCAGGTGGGTCCAGCTTGCCGGGTGGAGAGAGCAAACTGGAAAGACAACCAGCTGCCCTTCCCCTCCCACTGGTAAGGCCATCATGAACCAGTCCAGGACAGTGGACCCACCAGCTAAACCCAGCGGAGACTGGCCAGGGCTAGCAGAAGCTAGAAGTATCAGGCGCTACAGGAATCATCTGGCTAAACCCATCCAACCCCAATGACAAATTTGCAAATGCATGAACTAAATAAACAGTGGTTGAAGACACAGTGTCTGGAATAACTTGTTACTCAGCAGACGCAAGCTGATACAAGGGCTCACTCACCATGCGCTAAGCACTACTCTAGAGTAGTGCTTTACACACAACCTTAGACAACCGTCGAAGAAACTAACTTTGACCCTGAGATGAGAAAAGCAAGGCTATGCCTTGCTGGCTGAGTATCTGACTGGAGGTCACCACGACCAATGGCCCCAGGTTTCCCCACTCTTAACACCTGTGCTGTCTTTCCTTCACAACAGTGGTTTCTTAAGCAGCTACTTCCCCCAAGTCCCATCTTCTTCACTGCTTGGCCCCCAGCATCCCACCCAGAAGGCTCTGGATATATGTGTGCAGCCTGAGACCTGCCAGCTCCAGGCATGCCCCTCCCCCTCCCAGCCCCCAGGCCTTACCGCCCGGATCTCCCGCTCCAGCAGCTTGCCAGAGCACGAGTATGTGTTGTCAATGAAGGGGCAGGAAACCTCCGCCTCCTGGCTGTTGCGGATGGTGCCCTGCAGACACTCCCTGAAGGGGGAGAGGGGTGATGGGTGGAGGTTAGTGTCCTCTGAACCCCATCTACCCAGACTATACCCCTCACGTGGCGAGGCCTGACCCCACGTAGGCTTTGCTTCAGTACTTCTCTCCCTTCCTATCCCTCCCACAGATCCACCAGCAAGGCCTCCGTCTACCCAACGGCCACCCCCACTACTCTGGCCCAGGCCCCCATCACCCCTTGCCTGGGGGACTGTGGGTGCAGCTTCACTGGAATCCCTGAGTCCTTGTCGCCCCTACAGACCACTCTCAACAGTGGCCGCATTGTCCCCAGCAGCCTCCCAACCCGACCTGCCCAGAACAACCCGCACCCCTCACTACAGCTCACAAGAACCCCGGGGGTGCAGCCTAACACCCCTGTCCATCCCTCTGCTCTGGCCACACAGATGAGCCAGGCACACCCCTGCACCAGACCTTCTGGTCTCTGTTCAAGGGCTACCTGCCGTGGGGCTTCCCTGACCCCCTTCCAGAAGCAGAGCCCCTGGGTTTATTGTTTGTTTTCTTCTCATAATTCACCAGGACTTAGCATCCAACACAATTTACAATTATACCAGTCATTTTTTTTTTATCACCATCAGGCTCTCCACTGGAATGAACAGTTTTTTGTTCACCCGTGGATCCCCAGGCCTGGCACAGTCTCTGGCACCAAGGGGCCACTCAACCAAGGCCTGCTGGGGTGAAGAAGGGTGCGATCTTCACAGCCCGGGGCTGGCAGCCTGCTCCCGGGCCAGGCAGAGAGCGGGCTCGGCTTGGGCTGCGGGAGACAGGGCCCCACTGCCCTTCGAGGCGCCCGCCCAGGCAGTAGCAAAGGGCGCAGATGCTGGAACCAGAACGCCTGAGCTGTGTGACCTTGAGCACGCCGCAGACCTCTCTGAACCTCGCACTCCTCCTATGCAAAATGCGGAGACAGCGCCTACCTCTCCGACCTCGCAGGTTTTTGCGGGCATCCAATGAGATGTAAGAGCACGGGCCCCACCCATTCTCAGCCCTCCGGGAACTGGCGGCTGTGAGAAACGCTGTGCTGCGGAAGGTGGGGGTGGGGGCCGCACCTGCAGAAGGCGTGCAGACACTCACGCAGCACCACGGCATCGCCGGGCGCCAGCACCAAGTAGCACACGGGGCACTCGGTGGGCTCGGTGTTCAGCACCAGGCTCCTCTGATCCAGCTGGACGTGCTGCAGGTAGTTCCCCTCCTGCTGCTGCTGCTTCCGCTGGGCACACGGGGTGGGGCCGCGGGGCGGGTCAGGGTCTCAGGGGAGGGGCAGACCGGGGAAAGGGGCAGGAACCCGGGACCAGGTCATTCCCTGGGGGCGGGGCAAAGCTGAGGTAGAGCAGGATCCCTGGGTCCGGGTTGGGAGGGGGGAACCTGGTCGCCGGCAGGAGACTAGATGCTGGGAAGGGTGGGGCCAGAGTGGGGCCAGGAGGGGAGGGGAGGAAGCCAAGGGACGGAGGTGGGCCAGGCTGGGGCAGGTTGGGGCTGCAACCACGTGAGCGAGTGATGGCGGTAGGGAAAGGAAGAGGGTTAAGGTTTGAGGGGATAGTCGAAGTAACAGGGCTCACATCCCTGCCAAGAAGTAGGGCAGGGCTGAGCGGGGGTGGCGTTGGAGCCGGCCAAGGTCACAGAGTGGGTCAGGGGTATGGAGGTGGTGGTAAAGCTAGGCAGCAAAGCAAGAAGGGAGAGAGGATGGATCTGGACCACGGCTGGAGGTAAGACCACGAATGAGGTCATGGCTGGGGTGGGAAAAGGATAGCACCAGATCCAAAGGGAATGCAGGTGGGGGTTAGGGGGCATCCGATCAGAATGGGGAACAGTCAGGATATGGTATCTGTTTAATCAGGACTTGTGTCAGGATCGGGGGCAGAGCTTTGGGAGGGCCAGGACAGAGGACAGGCTCAATCTCCCAGGGAGAGGTGAAAGGCTGGGTCCCGGCTCATAGGAAGTCGGGGGTGACACAACAGGGACGGAGGGGGTCAGGAACAGTAGGGTCCAGGGTGAGGTGACGTCTGAGTGGAGCAAGAGCTAGGTCACAGGCGGATACGGAGGAGGTGGACAAAAGCATGGTCGGACCTAGGGTACTGGAGTCACAGCCAGGCGAGTTGTAAGCACAGTGGGTGTGTAAGTCAAAGCTGGGGCCGGGGCCACAGCTCAAGTGGGGACGGGGCATGTGATCACAGCCCGGGAGCAAGCTCTCAGCACCCAAGACCTCCAGGAGAGGGTGAGTCGCGTCAAGTGCAGTTTCCACCAGCGGTGGGGTCAGAGGGCAAGGCAGCAACAGGGGAGGAGCGGCATTGCGGAGGGGCCTCCCTTCCCATTCTACGCCTCCCCGCCCACTCTGTGGGCAAAGTCCCGGGACTTCCCGCGCCTACCTGCTGGTACTGGCGCAGTGCCTCCTCCTCGCCCGCCAGGCGCGCTCTTTCCTCCTCGTCCGGCTGATACGAGGCGGGGACCTGATACGCCTCAGGCCGCGCCCGGCAGCACATCTCGCAGCCGGGCCTCGTGGGCTTGTTAATGAAGGTGCAGCCCGGGCACTGCCAGCCCACCTGGGAGCAGAGTCGGGAGATGAGGGGGTTGAGCAACGCGAGGGGCGGCCGGGGGTCCCGACTCCAGGCGTTGAACGGGGGGTGGGGCCCGGGAGCTTGGAGGCGGAGTCAGGGGCAGGGCGCTAGGTCACCTGCGCACGGAGGCGGGGGCGGCTTACCGGCGGGGATTCTGGCGTGGCATCAGGCTGGCCCCGCCCCGACTCCTGGGGGCCTCCGGGCTTCGCGGGGGCAGGCTCCAGGGGGCCCCGGGGCTGCAGTGTGAGGTCTTTGAAGCCCAGATCTAGGGAGGAGGGTTTAGGGGGTGGCAGTTCCAGGCAGCCCACTTCGTGCACACTCCGAGCCAGTCAGGCGCCATGAGCCCCGCCCCCACGCTGCTCCCTTCTCCCTGGGGGAAGTCTCCCCCGGATTCGACAGGTGAGCCTACACCTGGCTCAATGTCCGGCTACCACAGGGTCGGGGTCCCTCCTCCACCCGTGAGTGCCCCTGCGAGCCCCCCCCCCCCCCCCCCCCGCTTAAAAACCGGCTTCCTGTGCTCCAAAGGTCATGCACCTAGAGGCACAATCATTTCAGAGATGCTCCTGCCAAGTACTGATCTGCATCCATTCATGAGGGGATATGAGACAAGAAAAAAAAACTGGCCAAATATCAGGAAAGTCAGAGGAACACAGGACACTAAAGACTGAAAGGCCCTGAGAGACATGAGGACACTGCCAGGTGCCTGACTATAAAAGGACATTCGTGGGACAACTGGTAAAATCTGGGTAACATCTGTGGATTAGGTAATAGTATTTCATCATTGCTAATTTCCTAAGTTTGGTAGTTATATGTGGTAATGTAAGAAAATGACCTTTTTTCCAAGAACATGCACACGGAAATATTTAGGGGACAGGGACATTGTGTCTGCAACTTCAAAACAGTTCAGAAAAAAAGTTATTTAGACGTACATAAATAATTTTATATAATGACAAAACAAAGCAATTGTGGTGAAATGTTACTCTTTTGGGGAATCCAGGTGAAAGGTACTTGGAAATTTGTTATACAACTCTTTGTACAATGTTGCAACTTTTCTGGAAGTCTGAAATATTTCCAGATAATAAGCAAAACATTTAGAATAAACGCTGTTATCATCATCATCATATCCAGTGTAAGGATTTAGAAACTGAGGAACAAACAAGAAGGGACTGGCCCGATGTCATACAGCTGGTGAATGCCCGGACTGAACTCAGACCCTCTCCTGCTGCTCTCAGAATGGCTCTGAAATGGCTCCCTCCAGGGTGCCCTTTGTCCTCTCTTCCCCACTATGGATAAGGTCCTCCCCATGAGAGCTCCTGACCAAAGCCATGGGCTCTGTTCCCTCGCCCTGGATCTAGGTGAGTCCCCAGCCACTCAGAGACTGAGCCTCACCTTCCAGCATCCGCAATTGCCTCTCCCGCTGCAGCTCCTGAGGGTTGAGTGAGGTGTTGCAGGCTGACAGCAGGTAGAGGTAGGCAGTGTCCCCATTCCGCCGCACCCCATGGGAGTGCAGGGTCTCCTGGTCCCGGGCCAGCCGCTGCCCAATCACCCACTGCTGCAGGACAGGCGGAAAGCCGTAGTCCAGGAATACCTGGCAGGGGATATGGAGAGCGAGAGGGTAGAAAAGGAAGACAAGAGTAAAGGGAGGTGGAAGCGAAATGGGAAGCATGTACCCTGATGTGTCCCTTCAGTGTGGCCCTGCCCCCTGCCAACTCACCATGTCCTTGAGGGAAGCCACGGTCATGTCAGGACGCACTGTGAGCCAGATGGTGACTGTGTGCATCTGAGCATCCTCCACGCTTACCCACAGCCTGCAGAGAAGGTTACAGGTCCAGCCCCAGCCTCCAGCTATTGGCACGTATGTGTCTGCATACTTGCGCACGCACACATGTGTACAGACACATGTGCACATGCCCACGGCCCCCCAGACTGGGGTAGGGACTTTTTCTGGATTCCTGCAGCCCTGGGCTTCCTTCTTGATCAGAACCCACTGCTGAAGCCCCTGCAATGAATCTGCACTGCTCTGAGAATCAAATCCACACTCACCACAGCCCCCATAGAGCACCTCTGCAATCAGGCCCGCTCCACTCCCCTACTCCGCAGCCTCCTCTCTGGTTCTGTCCTTTGCTCCTTAGCCAAGCCACCAACAGTCATTTACTATAATGCCAAGACTTCAAAGCACTTTATATATTTTTGCTCCTTTAATGCTCTCCACGAACCCACGAGGCAGATACTGTTGTCACCGCTATGTTAGGATAAAAAACCTGAGGCACAGCCAGATCACATAGACTCTACCCAGTAAGCACTGAGTGACTGTGAGAGGCAGGATTCCAACCCGGGGTCACTGCAGAGAAACACCAGCCTTCTCAAGGACCCTTCAACATTTCTGGAAGATCAAAAGAAAAGCATGGAAGGAAGGGCTAAGGTTAAAAAAAAAACAAAAAACAGAACTGATCCCAAAGGAAACAGAAAAATCATAAAACAGAACAAGAACAGCAAGGAGCCATCGGGAAGTGAGGACAAGCACCTGGAAATGTAAAAAGTGACTCCTGATGAACCTACCCTTCAGCTCCAACTACAAGTTCACAAGAAAAACTAGAGATCCTAAAATGACACCCCAAGACAGCAATTAAGAAACCCAGAATGTGGGAAAATTCTGGAAGTCCTAGACCAGGTTTCTTAAATTAATAGCCTAAAAAGAGAGGGGGAATAAAAGAGACAATATTAAGAAATGCTACATGTAGATCTCCTTTGGGTCCTAACGGGAACCTACTATAAAAATTGTTAATGAGATAATCAGGGAAATTTTAATATAAATGGAATTTTAAGGAATTATTACTAATAATTATTAGAAATTATAAGGAATTATTACTAATAATTCCTTAATAGGTATGATAATGATACCAAGTTCATAAACAAGCCATGGAGAGGTAATGTATGGCATGGTGACTACAGTTAACGATACTGTGTCTATATCTGAATATTGCTGAGAATAAGTCCTAAAAGCTCTTATCCCAAGAAAAAATAGGGGTGCCTATTTTTTTTTTTTTAAGATTTATTTATCTGTTTGACAGAGCACAAGTAGGGGGAGCAGCAGGCAGAGGGGAGAGAGAAGCAGGCTCCCCGCTGCACAAAGAGCCTGATGTTGGACTCCATCCCAGGACCCTGGGATCATGACCTGAGCCAAAGGCAGACGTTTAACTGATTGAGCCACCCAGATGCCCCTAGAGCATGTGACTCTTGATTTGGGGGGGGGGGGTGAGTTGGAGTCCCATGTTGGGTGTACAGTTTAGTTAAAAATAATGATAATCTGGGGGCACCTGGGTGGCTCAGTGGGTCGAGCCTCTGCCTTTGGCTCAGGTCGTGATCCTGGGGTCCTGGGATCAAGCCCCGAGTTGGGCTCTCGGCTCGGGGAGGAACCTGCGTTCCCCCTCTCTCTGCCTGGCTCTGCCTACTTGTGATCTCTGTCTGTTAAATAAATAAATGAAATCTTTAAAAAAAATAATGATAACCTGTAAGTATGTCAGTATGTGACGTTAACTTACTGTGGTCATCACTGCCCAATACACACATGTACCAAATCATTATGGCGAACATCTAAAATGATTCTTAGACTCCACTTCCAACGTTGGACAAGAAGAGGGGAGCTCCTTACACAGCCCCAGCAATTCTCAGGCACCAGCACGGTGCCCTACATTGCAACTCAATTCCCACCCTTTCCACCCAGAGACAGCAGCTGTGTCCACAGTTTAAGGGCTCAGACCCGAGACTGCCCCTCCCCCCTCCATGCCAATCACAAGCCTGGTTGTCACCTGTGTTGACTCACCAGCTATAGAGTTGGGGGTTCCAACAGCCCACTCCTCAGGTTCAATTAATTTGCTAGAGCAGTTCACAGAACTTAAACATTTTACTTACTAGATCACTGGTTTTTTTTATAAAAGGATATAATTCAGGAACCACCCAATGGAAGAGACACATAGGGCAAGGTATATGGGAGGGGGTGAGGAGCTTCTGTGCCCTCTTGGATTGCACCATTCTCCCCAAATCTCCATGTTTTCCCCAATCCTGGAGCTCTCTGAATGCTGTACTTTTCAGTTTTTAAGAAGATTTCATTATGCAGGCATGACTGATTAAACCATTGTCATTGGGGACTGATTCGACCTCCAGCCCCTGTCCCTTTCCAGGTCAAGGGGATAGGACTGAAATTTCCAACTCTTTAATCACAGGGTTGGATTCTCTGCACCAGCCCCTATTCCTTTTTTTTTTTTTTAAGACTTTATTTATTTGACAGAGATACAGCAAGAGAGGGAACACAAGCAGGGGGAGTAGGAGAGGGAGAAGCAGGGTCCCTGCTAAGCAGGTAGCCCAACACAGGGCTTGATCCCAGGATCAAGCCCTCCCTCCCCTCAGTCAAGACCGGAGCCAAAAGCGGAGGCTAAACCACGGAGCCACCCAGGCCCTATTCCTAAGTAATCTGGGGACATTCCAAAAGTCACTTCATTCACATAACAAAAGGCACCTTTACCACTCTCATTACTTACCAAGTTCCAAGGAGTTTTGTGCCAGGAAAGGACAAAGACCAGATATATACTCTATAAGTCATAATATCACATCACCTTAAACTAATACAATGTTACATGTCAATGCTATCTCAGTAAACTGGAAAAAAATATAAAAGCTAGACACAAATGTTCACAACAGCAACATTATTCATATTAGCCAAAAAGTAGAAAAAAAACAAATGTCCATCAAATGATTAACAAATAGAGAAAATATGGTATATTCGTACAGTGGATTATTATGCAGCAACAAAAAGGAATGAAGTTCTGGGGCACTGGGGTGGCTCAGTCAGTTAGGCCTCCGACTCTTGATCTCAGGGTTGTGAGTTCAAGCCCCCAACTAAGCTCCACACTCAGGGAAGCCTACTTAAATAATAAACAAAAATAAAAGGAGTAAAGTTCTGATACATGCTACAACACAGTTGAATTGAGAAAACATTATGCTAAGTGAAAGAAGCCAGACACAAAAGGCCACATATTGTACGATTCCATTTACATGAAATAACCAGACTTGGCACAACCCTGGAGATCACAAGTAGATCAGTGTCTGCCTAAGGCTGGGGTTGGGGAAAGGCAGGGAGATGAGGAGTGACTACTAAGTATGGACTGGGGTTCTGCAGGGGGGTGATAAAAACGTTCAATAAGTGGGGCACCTGGGTGGCTCAGTTAGGCATCTGCCTTCGGCTCAGGTCACGTTCCCATGGTCCTGGGATCGAGCCCCCAATTGGGCTCTCTGCTCAGTGGGGAGCCTGTTTCTCCCTCTCCCTCTGCCACTCCCCCTGCTTCTGCTCTCCCTCTCTCAAATAAATAAATAAGTAAATAAATAAAGTCTTTTAAAAGTTCTATAACTGATTGAGGGTGATGGCTGTACAACTCTGAATATACTAAAAGCTTTGAACTAAATACTTTAAATTGCTGAATTGTATGGTATGTCAACCCTACCTCAATGAAACCATAAAAAAAATCAAATGGGATGCACCAGGAACACTGAAAATCACTAACTATGAAACTACTGTCTTACTATACAGCAGCAGAGAAAGAGCAGGAAAAAAAAGACAAATCCCACTGTTTATTGAGTGATTGACATGTGCAAGGCACAGTGCTAAGCATTACAACGTCAAGTTTAAGTCTTCTGGGGAAAGACTAACAGTATTCATCCTCCCTCGCTTCTCTTGCTAACAGAACTCCTGAATTCTATTGGATACCTGGTCACATTTCACAGCCTCCCTTCAGGCTGAGCGTGGATGCGAGAATAAATTCTAGTCCACAGGAATTTAGTGGAAGAAGTGGGCAACTTTCTGAGCTGTGTGCTCTCAAGTGTGGGAGGGGGTATCCTTTTGCCCTTCTGTAGAAGCTGCTTTGGGGCAACAAGCTGGAGCAATGGAAACTTGATCAAGGCAAAAAGGCCCACAGCTGAATGCAAACAGGCTCATTAAGCAACCCACCTCCACATACTCATAGCACTAGCTGACAATGGGTTACCTTACACTGGGCACACTTACCAATGAAGGGAAAATTACATCCTTTCCGGTCCCCTACTTCCTCACTCTGCCCTTTAACTACAGCCCCCCAGCCTGCCTCTTCGCAGTCTCTGCTTTGCTCTCCTGCCACTGCTCCCTTGCGGTGTATGCAATAAACTTCTATGTCCATTGTTCGGCCTAGGGTGAATTCTTTCACCCCCTGGGGCTTCCACCCAATTGGGCGTGGGTGGCCCCACATTTGGGGGCCTCCCCCACCTGATCGGGAGAGACACTACCCCCTTCTCCTTCCTGCTGACAAGAATGCTGATGTGATGGCTGGAGCTGGAACAGCCACTTTAGACCATGAAGCAAACCTCACAATGGAGTCCATGAATGGCAGAATAAAAGGACAGAAGCTTGAGTCTCTGAAGACCCTGGGAAGCACAGCCTCCACATCTCGACTGCCTGCCCTCAAACTTGTTCATGCCACTGTTACTAGGTTTCTTTCTGTTACATGAGAACTAACATTCTAATACACCTTCTAACAACCCTATGAAATAGCTTACTATTATTGCCTCATTTTAAAAATTTTTAAAACCCTGAAATTCTGAGAGGGGAGGTGACTTGCCATAGATCTCACAGTTGATTAGTGATAGAGCTTGGGTCTGAACCTAGGTCTCCTGACACCAGAACCAGAACCTGCCACTAAGCATAACTGAATACATTGTGGTCCACTGAGGTTCAGAAAACTCTACATCTTTGGCCACCCGTGCACTTCTCACCTGATATCCTGTGTTGGGGAGACCTCAGGCTTTAGTCGCACACTCAGGGGCACCCGCTGCTCTGCCAGCCAGATGGCACACTGCACTGCCACCTTTTCATCCCCGCCTGCCACGGCTCGGCTGAGTCTCAGGGCCATCTCCTCCGCTGAAACCCAGCACAGTGGAAGCAGGTTAGCACAGAGTTTATCTTTTAGGAGCTGGGGGTGAGGGGGGTGGTTATCCTTTGTATATGCTGCTTCCTCTGTCTTCATGGAAGAAGAACTCCTACATATCCAACAGTACCCAGCTTAAAAGTCCCTTTCTCTGAGTGGCCAGTCTCTGAAACTCCCATTCCACCTCCCTATTCATTTGGTTCTGTTTTTTCTTCATACTCCCAGGTCCCCATACTTCCATTCATTTATCTGACAAGCATTTACTGAGCCTCCTACTGGGTACCAACCACTGTCCCAGAAACTGGGATTCAGCACTGAATAAGATAAACAGGGTCCCTCTCCTCATGGACCTCCCAGCCCAGTAAGGAAACAGACAACAGAAAAAAATTCAGATTGTGATCCAGGCTGGCAAGTAAATAGACAGGGTAAGATCAGGGAAGGCCTCTAGGAGGAGGTGATGCTGAAGCTGAGACCAGAAGGAGAAGCTACATATGTCTAGACCTAGTTAGAGAAGAGTCTACCAGGTGAAGAGAAAGGTAAGGGCAAAGGCCTTGAGCAAGAAATGGTTAGATGAGAACAGAAAGAAGCCAGTGGAACTCCATCAGAACAAGCAAGGGGATGAGTGGGATAAGACTATGAGGATAATAAAGCCCAAAGGGCCTTGTGGGCTAACCAAGGGCTCTGGCCTCAGTTTTAAGAACACAGAGGAGCACCGGGTTGCAGGGGAGGAGGAATGGGGGAGTGATGATTAAGCAGGGTGGTGACCTGACATGTTCTACGATGCTGGTTGAAGCAGGCAAGAGGGGAGGCAAGAGCGCCTGGTATTCAGGTCAGCTGAGATCTGTCTCCCCCACCAGCCTGTGAGGTCTTCTGTGCCCTCTGGGAGCTCCCTACCCCACTGCAGCCAGTTGGCTCATGGTGGCCTCAGGGGCATCCCATAATTGAATGACAAGCCGCTGGCAGCAACCAGGCCTCAAGGAAGGAAACTCAGGGACCGGTGGGTAGAGGAAGGACACTGTTAAAGCTGCTTCTTCCGGACCCTTTTGGGCAGGGGAGACCGGGTCCTGCCGGGGCCCAACTCATAAGGAAGTTTCCCAGCCGCCTCCAGGGGGTGCCCACCTTTCTTGGTCTTCTCGTCCATCTGGCGTGGTTGCGCCCATCCCCCCGGGCGGGGGCAGCAGCTCCGGAGAAATGCTATCCCTGGGTCACCTGGCAGAGGACGGACGACCACAAGCAACTCAGTCCCGGCCGGTGACCTCCAACGCGGCCCGAGCCCTCTTTGTGCCTTGATGTCCCCAGCGGCAATCGGGTAACATCACAAGCACCGGTGACTGGGTATGGGAACCGATAGGACCCCGCGTGGGAGGTGAAAGGGCAGGCGGCGGCACCAAGCCAAGCCCACAATGGGCGACAGAGGAAACGGGACAAGCCCGCGGGGATGAGAGTGACGCCGCAACGCGGGGCGCTGTTTAGTCCCCAGGGAGAGCCCCCACTTTCTGCTGCTGGGAGCGCCGCCCGGCGCCCGGGATTGCAGCAACACTGCCTCCCCTGCGGGGCGGTCTCACACAGAGGGGAGGGGAGAAAAGCGGCACAGCGGAAGGGAAAGTGAAAGTGGAGGCCCCGGAAGTGGGGCAGCGGATTGTCGGGACATCCGGACACCCCCTCCACACACAGCACCCGGCCCACCCAGCGGCCGCTGCCACCTACGCAGTCCCCGGCGGTCCCCGCCCTACTCCGGATCACGGCGGTCCGGGTCCTCGGTGACCTTGGCCGGAGTGACCCCGCTGAGCTGACCTCGGACTCCCCGACCCTCACTCACCCGCCCAGCAGCTCCCGCAGCGCCGCGGAAGGGGCGGGGGCGGGGCCCGGACGGAGCGGCAGAGCACGGACGGGGGCGGGACCGTGCCTGCCGGGGGCGGGGATTTGGGCGGTATTGGGGCGGGGCTCAGCCTCAAGGGACCCACCCGAACACCTGAGAGTCGCCCCCATCTTCAGCTCTGTATGCCCAAGACCAACGGAAGCCCTAGCCTCACTTGGCTCCTTTTGGCTTGCAGCAGTCCATTTTCCACCTGCTGTCAGAGGGTCCCTAAAATGTAAATCAAACCACGTCACTCCTCAAAACGCTCCCAGTAGTTCCCAACAGTCTCACGGCAAAGCAAAAGCCGAGGTCCTCCCCCACGGACTGCAGATTGCCTCCCCTTCTCTGTCTCCTGTTAAACCTAAAAAATAAAACAGCCCGTTATTTTCCCAGCAAAATGGGTTTATTCAGGAAGAGCCAAGAATTGAGATTTGGGACATTCGAACTATGAGAAACAACGGGCAAGTCTAACAAAGCAAAGGAATATTATTTTACTGATGAGGAGGAAATTGGTGCTTTGAACCAAGTCTGCTGGAGAAAAGCAAGAGCTCAGGGTGATGGCAGTTTCTCACTGGTGGAGTTACAGAGGTAGTGGATTTCTTGTGGGAGATGCAATGCACATCTTTCCCTCTTGGGGCCTGTAGTTTATTCTTTCCAGTTGAGGATTCTTCGTTGGGAAGTGTAATTGACAATTCCTCCTGTAAGGGACCTCCCGGACTAACTGTCAGAGGTCCCCTTCTTGGCCTCCCCTCCATTTTAATGAGGTCTCCCTTGATTCCTTGGTTCACTGCACTCAAGTCCATTGGCCTCTTAGGTCCTGCAACAAGGCAAACACACTCCACCTCAGGGCCTTTGCTTATGCCATAACCCAAATATCTTTATGGCTTGCTCTCTCCCTTTAGTTTGGTCTTTACCCAAGAGTCTTCCCCATCCACTCCTTCTGAAACTTCACACAGCCATATACATCCGTCATTTCATACCCTCCTTCCTGGCTTCATTTTTTCTTTTTTTTCTAAAGCATATATTACTATCTAATGACATGTTTTACTTACATATCTTGGTTGGAGTTTTTGTTTTGTTTTGTTTTTATTTTGTTTGGTTTGGTTTGGTCTGTTTCCCTCTTCTAGAGGCCAAGACTCTTATCTATTTTGCTCACTGCTGTGTTCCTGGTGTCTAGGACAGTTCCTAATAGGTGCTCAAGGATTATATCTTAAACGAATGACGGAATCTCTGACTTTCATCTAGGGTCACTTATCTTTCCCCTGAAATGCATCTCTTAACACAGAGGTTCTCAGCTTGGGCTGTACATTTGAATCGCCTGTAGAGCTCTGTGGTTTAACCCAGATTTTGAATGTTTTTTATTTTTAAAAATTTCATTTATGTATTTGAAAGAGAGTGAGAGCTAGAGATCACAGAAGGAGAGGGAGAAGCAGACTCCCTGCTGAGCAGAGAGCCCAATGTGGGCCTCACTCCCACCACTCTGCGATTGTTACCTGAACTGAAGGCAGATGCTTAACCAACTGAGCCACTCAGGCACCCCCCAAGCTTTTGAATTTTTAATTTTGGTTATTGTATTTTTATTTTAGAAGTTATGTTAGGTTTTCTTTTTTTCTTTCTTTTTATGTCTAAAGATGTTATTTATTTATTTATTTGAAAGACAGAGAGAGAGAGAAGATGAGCAGGGGCGAGGGGCAGAGGGAGAAGGAGAAGGAAAGGGAGAAGGCTCCCAGTTCAGCAGGAAGGCCCACGAGGGGCGCAACCCGAGGACCCTGGGATTAAGACCTGAGCCAAAGGCAGACATCTAACCAACTGAACCACCCAGGTGCCCCTCTATTAGATTTTCTTTCTTTTTTTTTAAATATTTTATTTATTTGACAGAGATCACAAGTAGGCAGAGAGGCAAGCAGAGAGAGAGGAGGAAGCAGGCTCCCTGCTGAGCAGAGAGCCTGATGCAGGGCTTGATCCCAGGACCCTGAGATCATGCCCTGAGCCGAAGGCACAGGCTTAACCCACTCAGCCACCCAGGCGCCCCTCTATTAGGTTTTCAAATCTATTTCACTTGATATAAGTTCCTACACTTTGGCCATAGTTTCAAGCTTGTTATTAATTTCAGGGTGGTGTTTTTTTCTTTTGTAATCTATATCTGACAATATTGCTGAACTGAACTCTGAGTGTCTGTTTCTGCTGGTTTTCACTTCCAGTGACCCTCTGGTGACCCTGCCGGTCACTTCCTCTGGTGACCCTGCCGGTTTGTGATGGTCACGGTCCCTTCAGCCCTGAAGTTACCTACACAAATCTGTAGTCGGGGCAGGTATTTTCTTTTGGCTGTTTTGGTCCTTGCCCAGGGCCTTCAAGGGCAGAGTTGGCATTCACTTTGGACATCCTTCATCCCAGAGGGTAGGCTCTTTAGTCCTTCAAACCTGGGCTCAGTCCCATTGCTCACGATCTGTGCACGTGGGACAAGATCCCCCCTCTCTGGCCCTTGGCCTCCCGCCTGTGCAATGGTAATCATGATGGCCCCTCCCACATAGGGCTGTCTTGATCTGGTCAGTTATTGCTCAGTGATATCTAATGAGTTACCCCAAAACTTAGTGGCTTAGAACAACAGTAAACATGTAGACCTCACATAGTCTCTGGGGGTTAGGAATTCAGGAGCACCTTCTTAGTTGGTTTTGGCTTAAAGTCCCTCAGAGGTCATCGCAAAGATGGCGGAGGCTTCAGTTATCTGAAGTCTTGACTGGGGTGGAGGAAGTGCTTTCAGGAAAGCTGCTTCTACACCTGGCTGGTACTGGTTTGCAGGATGTCTCAGTTTCTTGTCGCTCGTGCCTCTCCATAGGTCTGAGTGTCCTTGAAATATGGCAGTGGCTTTCCCAAGAGCAGATGATCTGGGAGAGTGAGGCAGGAGCCAT
The DNA here is from genome assembly GCF_964662115.1 of Mustela nivalis. Classification (NCBI taxonomy): domain Eukaryota; kingdom Metazoa; phylum Chordata; class Mammalia; order Carnivora; family Mustelidae; genus Mustela; species Mustela nivalis. The sequence continues at coordinate 118,020,732 of NC_139027.1, forward strand.
GACATATTTTATGGCCGAGCCTTACTCCTTCAGTCAGACAGTGATTCCCCACGACTGGGGAGGGCGAGGGGAATCCCTGTGTGGAAGTGAGGCGTCGCTGTGACCCTACCCCACGAGTTTGGGAATCTAACATGGATGCAACATGGGACCACACATATTTTTGTGGTCCTTCGAGCATCGCACCTTCCCACACACTTCGGTGAGGGCAGCTCCGGTGTGCGGCACCACACTCAGACATCCACGCTTGGCACTGGGCCACCATTTGTAGTGTTTTGTTTTAGCCACACGTGGGGGACCCACAAGTTTGAGAAATCCAAGGGGAAGAATTCAGCTGCTTATGAAAGTGACAAAAGTGGGGCGCCTGGGTGGCTCAGTCGTTAAACATCTGCCTTCGGCTCAGGTCATGATCCCAGGGTCCTGGGATCGAGCCCCACATCGGGCTCCCTGCTAGGCCAGAAACCTGCTTCTCCCCCGCTTCACTCCCCCTGCCTGTGTTCCTGATCTCATTGTCTCTCTCTCTGTCAAATAAATAAATATATATAATCTTTAAAAAAGAAGGAAAAGAAAATGACAAATGGGCCACTCATCAGGGTGATGGTTCCTTGGTCTGAAAGATTCTTCTCTTAGATAAGATTTGACATTATTGTGTCTTGAAGACATAATACACTACTTAAGGACTGCTACCAAAAAAAAAAAAGTCATATTTCTTCATTTTCACAGCATCGTATTTGTTACCCCCATTAACCCAGCTCAGGGTAGGAGGGAACTACACAAGGGCGTGAATCCCATGTGTCAAGGATCATGGGGGCCACGGTAAAGGCTGGCTAACACATGTCAAATGAGACAGGACAGACAGTGCTTAGAACCATGCCTGGCATGTGATGTATATGCTCAGTAAACATTAACCTTCCCTAACAAGTGTCCTTCTTTGTTCTAGCCATGTAGGGTCTGCATAGCAACTGCTTTTATTTAGTCATTCAACAAACATTTAATTGAGCAGCTCTGGGTGCCAGGCACTTCTAGGGGGAGACTGTTATGAACAAAACATAGTCCCTGGCCTTCTGTAACTCCTGCAAACAACAGAGATAGAATGTCCTACCAGGTGGGGCTAAGTGGTAAGAAGAACCACAGAGTCAGGTGAGGGGAGAGGTAAAGTCAGTACAACAGGCATGGTGGCTCAGATCTGACCCCTGATAGGGACCTCTCAGACCTCTGAGCCCATCCTGGCATCCTGGTCAGGTGGAACTTATACCCATTTTATACCTGGGCTGGGGTCAAGCAAGCTCAGAGAAGAGCTGAAGTGAGCTCTGAGTTCCCCCAAGGAGTCAGGATTTTTCCAGAATACAGAGGTTCTCCAAATCAGATGCTCGGAAGCATCTCCCAGGGAGTTTGCTAAGATGCACGAGTGCACGAAGTCTGACTCACAGGTCAGGAGAGGTCAGGGATCAGCTCTGTAAACAAACACCCAGGGGACCGACCCACCACATCTAGGCTCTTTTCTTCGGGCTGCACAGGCAGGCGCAGGGGAGGGAGGGCTGGCCCACTCTCCCAGTCTCCAGGTCCAGGCTCAAAGGCTGGACGGGGCTTAGCCAAGCAGAGAGCAGGGGAACAGGGGGAGACCCAGAGACACCCAGCAATTTGTTCAGGGACCACAGCCCGCAGCGTCAGTTTTGGGTACACAGTGGTCAACATCTTTGATCAAGTAGATCTCATGCTGCCCGTTAAAATAAGTAAGTGTAGGGGCACCTGGGTGGCTCCAGTCGTTAAGCGTCTGCCTTCAGCTCGGGTCATGATCTCAGGGTCCTGGGATCGAGCCCCACATCGGGCTCCTCGTTCAGCGGGAGGCCTGCTTCTCCCTCTCCTACTCCCCCTTCTTGTATTTCCTTTCTTGTTGTGTCTCTCTCCACCAAATAAATAAAATATTTTTTAAAATAAATAAAATAAAATAAAATAATTAAGTATATAAAAAGCCATAAATCGGGGCACCTGGGTGGCTCAGTGGGTTAAAGCCTCTGCCTTCGGCTCGGGTCATGATCCCAGGGTCCTGGGATCGAGCCCCACAACAGGCTCTCTGCTCGATGGGGAGCCTGCTTCCCCCTCTCTCTGCCTGCCTCTCTGTCTACTTGTGATCTCTATCAAATAAATAAAACATTTTTTTAAAAAGCCATAAATCATTTTCAGCTCCTCTCATCCAGAGGGAGAATCTCACCTCCCAAATCTGGCTGTGTAACATGTTTTGGCCAATGGGACTTTTGCGGGTGTGACACCAGCATAGCTCAACATTCCCATCTGCCCTTTCTTGTTGCTTTCTGAAACCCAAGACCACCATGTGAGGGGGCTGCGGCTAAGCCTGCTGGAGAGAGACCTGGGGGAACAGAGGGGAGCCACCCAGCCCTGCCTCCTTGGAGCCTGCTGACTGACAATGTCAGAGCAGGACACACAGCCAGGAGTGAGGCTGGGCGCAGTTCTAGAGGGGGCTGCCCGCTACCCTGTGAGTGAGCCAGCCCAGCCTGAGCCCAGCCCACACTGCTGGCCCACAGAAGCAGGGACCACTGAGTTTTTGTTAGTAATGCAGCCAAGACGGCTACAGTCTAGTTCCTGAGGGAGAGAAATTTCCTCCCCTCCTCTGGGGCAAATTTTCCTTAATCACGGTCATTAAACCTACGGCCCAACAGACACACCTCGACTCACAAAGATATCACCCAGGAAGCTTCGTTTCTTGCTCAGTAAAATCCAGTGTGGATCTGGCGGTCCTCCTCCTCGGTCTTGTAGCGAGGGGAACTGTGGCCTCAAGGTGCCTGCGAGAGGGGTGTAAGTTCACCAGCTCTCAATGGCCTCAGCCCAGAAGGGCTATGCACACACACTATTCATTGGTCGGAACTGATCACGTGACTTGGGGGCCGGTAGGGGAGCACCTGGAATATTTGATGACTCCCACCTTAGCAACAAAGAACTTAGTTACCACAGCGGTAATTAGTTTCTCTCTCTCTTTTTTCAAGATTTTATTTCATTTAGAGACCGAGCATGGGGGGGGGGGGGCGAAGAGAGAGAGGGAGAAGCAGACCCCCTGCTGAGCAGGGAGCCAGACCACGTGGGACCCGATCCCACGACTGAGATCAGGACCTGAGCAGAGTGTAGCCGCTTAACCAACTGAGCCACCCAGGTGCCCCTGGTTATTAGCTTCTTAGTGGGTGCTTACCTGTTTAACATCTGGCTTCTCTATTAGGTTGAGTCCTTGAGCGGAGGGACCACGTTCGCACCCATCTGGCTCCATGCCTGGCCCATAGCCTCTGTTCATAGTAGTGGTTGAATTGCGAAAGCGAATAATAATGGGGCAGGCCACAATATTATCTTTTGTGTTTAGCTCCCAGTTACAGAGAAAAACCTCAATTAAATTTCTTTCTTTCTTTCTTTCTTTTTTAAGATTTTAATTATTTATTTGACAGAGAGAGAGCTCATAAATAGGCAGAGAGGCAGGCAGAGAGAGAGGAGGAAGCAGGCTCACCACTGAGCAGAGAACCCGATGCAGGGCTCGATCCCAGGACCCTGGGATCATGACCTGAGTGGAAGGCAGAGGCTTTAACCCACTGAGCCACCCAGGTGCCCCCCTCAATTAAAATTTCTAATGGTCCTGGACGTCTGGGTGGCTCAGTGGGTTAAGCCTCTGCCTGGCTCAGGTCATGGTCTCAGCATCCTGGAATAGAGCTCTGCACCGGGCTCACTGCTTAGCAAAGAGCCTCCCTCCCGCCCCACTCTGCCCCCAGCTGCCTCTCTGCCTACTTGTGATCCCTCTCTGTGTGTCAAATAAATAAATACAATTTTAAAAAAATTTTTTCCTATAATCCCTCATTTGCAATAATATACATGTATCCCAGTTGATATTGTAAAACGCTTACAATGATCATTATATGAATATAAACGGAACATGAAAGTCCTCACTGACTGCATCCAGGGTGTGGCCACATGCATTACTTGGTGGGAGTGGATTTTGCATTTTTCTGTGCCAGTTCTTATGCAGCTGCCTCTGAGCCACATTGTCAAACGTTCCTGCTTCACGGAGTCCCTGGGTGACTCAGTCGGTTAATCGTCCGCCTTTGGCTCAGGTCACCATCTCAGGGTCCTGAGATTGAGCCCTGCATCAAGCTCCCTGCTCAGCGGGGAATCTATTTCTCCCTCTCCCCCTATCCCTCTGCTTGTGCTTTCTCACTCTCTCTCTCAAATAAATAAATAAAATCTTTAAAAAAAAAAAAAGTTCCTGCTTCAAGGCAAAACTGGGTGAGTCTTTTTCTTTGTTGTGTGGTCTTGGCTGAGTCTTCTGCTCTCTAATCTAAACCACATTTTTCTTACCTGTAAGATGACAAGCACATTCCTCTTAAAGAGTTGCATGAGAATCAAACAAGTCCTGCCATGTAATGTAGATAAAAAGTTAACAGAGTTCCTGCCACTGGGCACACCCATTTTATATGAGTTTGTGCCCCTTCCCCTCTCTCCACTGGTACCAGAGAGGACACTCAGTGAGGGAACTGGGACTATTCATTTGTGTGGTTCCAACTGTCCTTTGGAAGCGGGGAGGGGAAAGAAGTAAGCTTGGGGCCCTGTCCATGGCAATCCTGGCTGCAGAGAGAGGAAGCTGACTTGTCCATCAGTTAGCTTTTGCTGTGTAACAAAACACCCTAAAACTCAGTGGCTTAAAACAAAGATCTCTTTATTTAGTTCACGAACCTGTGGCAAGTTTTCTGGTCTCAGCCAGCCTGACTGATCTGTCCATTTGCAGGCTGGTGGCTGGATGATCTTGGACAGCCTCCCTCATCTGTCTGCAGCCAGCCATAACCTTAACCGGCACACCTCTGTTCTCGTGCTTTCTCCCATTACCTCCTCCCAGAATTTGACTTTGCTGAAGTGATGCTCCCCCTCCCACATGAAGCAGGAGCCTCAGGGAGGCTGTACCCACTCATGGTTAATTCGGGTACCCTCATTTCCCTGCTGGTGATTGGTCAAGAAAGGACATGTGACTCAGCCCTGGCCAAGGAAATCTGTGCAAATGTCCGCTAAGAGGGCTTCTGGGAGTTTTCCCCATCCCAAGAAAGAGTTCTATGGGTGATAGTAACAGTTAACCTTTATTGAGGGTTTAAGTGCTTTCCAGGAAATAACTCATTCAACTCTCATGAGTTGGTGGGCACTGTTGCCCTCATTGTATAGAGGGTAAGCTGAGCAGAGCAGTTAAGACACTTGAGGGTCAGCCAGTGAGTGGCAGTCTGACTCCAGAGGACTGAGTCCTCTGGGGGCTACAAATTCACCCCCCCCCCCGGCTTTCTCTGGTCGTGGGACAGCTGTGGCTACTGTGTCCGTAGTCACTAGGGACAACAGCAGAGAGAGAATGAGCCCGAGGAGCCAGTCCTTGCTGAAAGCTCTGAGAGCTGAATCAGCCAGCCCCTCTTGATTTCTTGCTTTGTGTGAAATTTCCTTCTTTCCACTCTGGCCCAGAGTTTCAGTTACTTGCAGCCAAAAAGTACCCTAACAGAGACACCAGTGCCTCCAGAAGGAACAGAGTGCGTGCACAAATCCCGCTGGGCTGCAGGAAATCTGAGCTCACACACCACAAGGAAAACTGGTCAGAGATGGGGAGGAGAGGCTCAAACAAATGTCCAGCAGACATTAACATATCTCATAACTCCTTTATTAGGCAAAAGGTAAAAATATATTCTTATGGCATCCAAAACCCATAGTGCTGATCCAAAACCCAGAATAGGGCTTGAGACTTGCCAGGAGGAAGACCCTGCCTCCTCTGACCCCAAACTCTGGTGCTCGGCCAGAGGTGGACAGACATGGACCCTCATTCCAAAGCACTCCTTGAGTTAGATGAGGACCAGCCTCACAGTTTGAACTAGTGAGCCTCCAGCCCGAATCCTGGGCTCAGGCCTGGATGCAGAAGGCAGAGCTGCTGGGAGCACAGATCCCACCATGGCTTGGGGTCTGGAGTCCTGAGTTGTGAGGGAGAGGCCTGGAGCCTTTGGCACAGCAATTTGTGAGAGGGACTGTCCCAGGTCAGAAGGGCCTAGGCACCAGCTCAAGTGGGTGCTGACACCTGTTTGGAGAGGGCCCCGTCTGGACACGGACCTGTGGGTGTGGAGAAGTGTGGGGAGCTCTGGGATCAAGAGTTTGCCTTTCCTTCACTGCTGAGTTCCCATCACCCAGAACAGGGTTTGGTACACAGTGAACCCCCAAGAAGGATGTGTTAAATGCACGGGCCTGTGTGCGCAGGTATGAGGAACCACACAGGTGTGCGGACAGCACAGTCCACACACGCCTCTTCCCTTCTCTCTTGTAGAAGGCACTAAGGTTTGGCTCAGTGCAAAAAAGGCAGGAGAGAGCTTGGAGACACTCCAAACTCGGTCCACTGTTTGCGGCTGAGAGTCTAAGGCTACCTAGCCATACAGACCCACTGCTCCTCCTCCCTCCTCTTCCTCAGCCTCCTCCAACCCCGGCCCTTCGGGGACCACCTGGTCAGCCTCCCAGAGGCGGGATCGGGATGGAGCTGAGGGGATCGGGTTCTCCCGCAGCCAGGGGTGCAGCAGGATGCCCGTGGCTGTGAGCCGCTCCGCCGGCTCCCGTCGAAGGAGGCAGCGGACCAGGCAGCGGGCAGCGGCCGAGAGGCCCTGCGGCAGGGCAAAGGCACCGCGGCGGATCTTGCCAAAGAGCAGGACAGGCTCTGAGTCCTGGAAGGGGTAGTGGCCAGCCAGCATGGTGAAGAGCGCCACGCCCAGGCTCCACACGTCGGCGGCCTTGCCCGAGTAGCAGGCCCTGGAGCTGAGGATCTCCGGTCCCACATAGGCTGGACATGCATGCTTGTCCCATAGGGAGTCGTCGGGTCCGGTCAGCACACAGGCGTCCTCCAGGTTCTCCAGCACCAGCTTTGTCCTGTGGCAGGGGGAGAGAGACAGAGGGGTCAGCTCCCGTGGGGAACCCCATGCCACCCCTGCACACTCTCACCCTTAATGGGACCCACTTCCTGAAAGCCTGACGCATTTGGCAGACTTGAGCCTGTCCTGTGAGACGGGTCGGTTGATGGCATTTTACACACGAGGCGGCACAGGTTCAGAGATGTTGAGTCATTTCTCAAGGACACAGAGCAATTGAGTGTGAACTAGGATTCTGAGAAGAGCGCATTTCCCAACAGCCCCTCAGGGAGGGGACTGAGGGGGCCGAGGCCACTGAGCCTCTCTTAAACCAGGCAAATTAGGGTCCAGGCAGGTAATAAAGTGAGAGAAATCAGAAGTGGGGACCACGCCAAACACCTCAGCACAAACCCCGTCTAAAAAGGGCACCACTAACAACATTACCGTCAATGTTCTGGAGTGTTCATGGGGAACCTGACCCAGAGCTAAGCTCATTACCTGGTCCATCTCATTTTATCCTCACACAACCTGTGAGGAAGACACCATTTAGAGCCATGGGGCACAGGGCTGGAAATGTGAACCCCAGCTCTCACCCACCCAGAGCCACTGCTATGAACCACTCACCATTCCCAAGGGGGTCCCGTGTTCCCGTTTTTCCCCCAAGAAAAGCCAGAAATCATGCAAATGAAAAATCCCAATTTTTGAAATGTCGGCAGCCAATCTCAATTAAAAACAAATGAATATGTATGTGGCACAAAGAAAAAAAAAGTGTGTGTAGCCAGCCATTTGCAACTTCCGCCTTAAACAATTCCCACAGCACATTCTACGTTACTTAAGTATAACCATTCTGCTACCAATGCCATTTTTTTTTTTTATTACCATTGCTATTAAGATTATCCTATGACACCACTTCCTGGGTGCCTGCTGGCATTTGAAAAAAATCAAAGTTCAGGCAGGTAAAGCCATTGCTCAAGGCCAAAGAGCAGGTAGTAAGAAGAACCAAGATTCGAAGCCAGGTCTGTCTCCACTAGCCCTCTTCTACAAACATTCTACACACATTGAGTGCTTCTCAAACTGCTTTAAAAAGACAAGGAAGCACTTTCTCACCTTGGGAGGTCTGCGGGTGATGCTACTCAGCCTAGGTAAAAAATTATTTGAAGGGGCACCTGGGTGGCTCAGTGGGTGCTTCTGCCTTCGGCTCGAGTCGTGATCCCAGGGTCCTGGGATCAAGCCCTGCATCAGGCTCTCTGCTCAGCGGGGAGCCTGCTTCCCTTCCTCTCTCTCTGCCTGCCTCTCTGTCTACTTGTAATCTCTGTCTGTCGAATAAATAAATAAAATCTTTAAAAAAGATTTTGAAGCTGTGTATTAGCTTAAACATCATTATAAAATTTATATTCTACTTCTTACTAAAGGCATGTTCATTTTCATATAAAATGTAGAAGGACAGAAGGAACTAGAAAAATCACTCTGAGGTCAGCATCACAATAGTAACTGCTAGGGGCAAGGCAAAGGCCCAACGAAAATGCTCCGGCAAGTTTGAGGAGAAACTGTATTTTCACACATGTCTCGAAGTACATATATATGTATGTGTGTTTAAAGACTTTATTTTATTTTTATTTTAGAAGGAGCTCTAGCAGGGAGAGGGGCACAGGAGGGGGAGAGAAGCAGATACCTGCTGAATGCGGAGCCTGACATGGGGTTCAATCTCATCACCCTGAGATCATGACCTGAGCAGAAATCAAGAGTTGGAGGCTTAAACCAACTGAGCCACCCAGGTGCTGCGCCCCCACCAACACACACAAGGTATTTACTAACTAGAAACAGTAAATTAGGAACCGTACAGTGGAGAAACTTGGCAGACACCATCTTAACCAAATAACTGGGGTTAACATCACATGTCTCCTGACACGGTGTGCTGAGAAGAGCCTATCATTCTTGTGGTACTTTTTTTTTTTTTTAATATTTTATTTATTTATTTGAGAGACAAAGGGTGCACATGCATGTGTGAGTTGGGAGACAGGGAGAGAGAATCTCAAGGAGACTCAGCACTGCATGCAGAGCCCTACATGGGGCTCCACGCACGGCTCCATCTCAAGACCCCAAGATCAGGACCCGAGCCAAAAACCATGAGTTGGACACCCAGCTGACTGAGTCACCCAGACAGCCTTCCTGATGATACTGTTGCCCAAAATGCACAACATCAATCTCACCATGAGAAAAACATCCATCACATCCAAGTTGAGGGGCAATGTCTAAAATAACTGACCGGTGCTCTTCCAAAGTGTCCAAGTCAAGGAGGACAAGGAACGACTAAGGGAAGGTTTCAGACTGGAGGAGACTAAGGAGACAGGACAACTGAACATGGGCTGGGGTCCTACATTGGATCCTGGCGAGAAAACTGGTATTAGTGGGAAGCTATTGAAATCGGAATCAATCCATGATTTAGTGAATAGTACTGGACCAAGATTAATTTCTTAGTTTTTTTGGTGTTTTGTTTTGCTTTTTGAGAGGAAAAAAAAGAGGAAGGGAGGGTGGAAGAGAAAGAGAGAGAGAGAAAGCGAGGGAAGGAGAAAAAATATATATTTTTTCCATTTCCTAGGTCTTTTTTTTTTTTAATTTTTTTTTTTTTAAGATTTTATTTATTTATTTGACAGAGAGAAATCACAAGTAGTCGGAGAGGCAGGCAGAGAGAGAGAGACGGAAGCAGGCTCCCAGGGAGCCCGATGCGGGACTCGATCCCAGGACCCTGAGATCATGACCTGAGCCGAAAGCAGCGGCTTAACCCACTGAGCCACCCAGGCGCCCCATAATTTTTTATTTTTTATAAACATATATTTTTATCCCCAGGAAGGAGAAAAAATCTTAAGCAGGCTTCACACCCTGCCCCACGCTGGGCTCCATCTCACGACCCTGAGATCATGACCTGAGAAACCAAGAGTCGGACGCTTAACCGACTGAGCTACCTAGGAGCCCTGGTTTTTTAGTTTTGATACTTGTTCTGTGCCTATGTGAGAAGTTAACATTAAGGGAAGTAGATGAAAGAGATACAATAACCTGCCCTATTCTTGGAAGTTCTTTTTTTTAAGGATTATTTATTTATTTATTTGACAGAGAGAGAGAGAGAGAGATCACAAGTAGGCAGAGAGGCAGGCAGAGAAGAAGGGGGAAGCAGGCTCCCTGCTGAGCAGAGAGCCCGATGTGGGGCTTGATCCCAGGACCCTGAGATCGTGACCTGAGCTGAAGGCAGAGGCTTAACCCACCGAGCTATCCAGGCACCAATTTTTGGAACTTTTCTGAAAATCTAAAAGTATTTCAAAAAGTTTAAGATGCGCAGTGGGAGGTGGGCACCTGGCTGTCTCAGTTGGAAAAGCATGTGACTCTTGATCTTGGGGTCGTGAGTTTGATTCCCCATGTTGGGTGTAGAGATTATTTTAAAAAAATAAATAAAACAATATGTGCAATGAGGTCGGCCTCCTTCCCCCAACACACACACACACACACACACACATCATGCCACGTAATCCACGCTCCGATGGCTGTTCATGTGGACCTGACTGGCTTGCCGTGCTTCCTGACACACTCTGCTCACCCCCCAGGAGTCTGGAGGAGGGGAAAGCATGCCAGGTCCCCCTCTGTTCCCTTCCTCCAAGATCATGGATTCCATTTCACAGGCAAGTTCCCATGTGAGGAACCTCAGGGCCCCTTGTGGTTTGTTGTCTGTGGCCCTGGTTTCCTGGAAACATCATCACAGTGCAGGCCTTTCCCCCACCAGTGGGAAAACTAAGGTCCAAAGACCCTGAGTCACCCAGAGTCAGCAGCTCTGGGCAGCCAGGCCTCCTGCCTCTCAAGCTCAGGGTCCCATCTGGATTCGAGTCTCAGCTGTACTATCAATTTCACTGTGGAATCTTGGGGGTAACTTGACTTCTCTGGGCCTGTTTCCTCCCCCTGCCTATGGGAACAAGCACAGTGCCCACCTCATCTTTGTAAGCCCCCCACGGAGTCACACAGCACAGCCAAGCTCTTCATCACTGTTGTCTATTATGACTGTCACAGACGCAGTGCCGCAGCCCAGGGGGCTTTCACTCGCCCTGAGCCAAGCTTTTCCCGGGAACCAGGCCGAGGAGCCAGTCGGGGCTTCTCCATTTCTCTGTGTAAGTTCCTTTGTCTTCGTGGGCCTCACTTTCCCCATCATGGCCCATCTCTTAGGTATGGCCGTGAGGAGGTTCTGCGGGACCACACTCACCTCTCATGGTCGGTGAAGACAAAGCGCCGCAGCTTGAGATCGCGCAGGACCAGCCCGTGCTGGTGACAGTGAGCCAGGGTGGCGGCCATCTGGCGGAAGAGCGCAGCGGCTTCGGGCTCCGGGAGACGGTGGCGGTGGCGCACCACGCTGTGCATGTCCCCGTGGGACCGCTGGAAGAAGGTGTACAAGTGGCGGGGGCCTGCCAGGACGTCGGTGGGCCGGGCCACGTGTCCTCGCGGAGGCAGCCGCCAGTAGGGCTCCAGCACTGCCGTGGCCTCGCGGACCGGGTACACCTGGGTGGGGGAGGGCGGCTTGGCATGAGCACAGGTGCCAAAGGGGGTGGGGGGTGCTGGCCGGCCTGGGAAACGGTCAGAGCCAAGGGTTTAGGCAGTACTGTGTACTAGGCACTGGGTTGGGTGTTCTGGCAGCAAGCAGCCGTCCTGTCACCGCCACCCTCCCACCCCCACCGTGGATCAGTCCTTGGACATCTGCCTTTGGCCCAGGTCACAATCCCAGTGTCCTGGGTTGGAGCCGCATGTAGGGTTCCCTGTTCGGCAGGAAGCCTGCTTCTCCCTCTCCCACTCCCCCTGCTTGTGTTCCCTCTCTCCCTCTCTCTCTCTCTCTGTCAAATAAATAAATAAAATCTTAAAAAAAAAAAAAAAAAGGAAGGGGCCACCTAGTTGAAAAAGGTCTAAACTCCATACTGGGAAAGTGACCTGAATGATTCAGAGATGCCCATGGGGTAAGCTTTCCAGGTGGGGGACAGGGGCAGTGCAAAGGCCCTGAGGCAAGAAAGAGCTTGAATTCCTGGAGCAAAAACCCGCCCCAGATCAGTTCAGCTGGAGCAGGGAGGGAAGAGGGGCAGTGGTGCCAGTGGCGCACGAGGTTGTCGGAAAATGTGCTAGGGGCTGTATGGAAATCAGACGGGAGCCTCGCGGCAGCCCTGAAAGCTGTGTTCTGTTTTCCTGCTGGTTCAGACTGCTGTTCAGAGAAGCAAGGGCACTTGGAGCCAATACAGCCGAAAAGAGGCAGAGCTGGAAGACTCACTCAGTCTGTCTGCCTTTAACCCTTTTCCTGTTATGTTGGCTCTGCCAACAGAAAATAAACCAATAAAGCACATACATGTTTAATTCATGGAAAAACATGTAAGCACATCTTAAAACAACACACAGTTAGGTGGCATGGAAGAAAGAATCCCAAAAACAAAGACTACTTTTTTTTAAGTCAGGTCAAGCACGTTCTTGCCTCTGTACATCTGCACTTGCCTGTCCTGCTTCCTGGATGCTCTTGCCTAGATACCCACAGGGCCGGCTCCCCCAGCTCACACAAGTCACTGCTCACATGTCACCTCTTTGGAGAGTGAGTCCTGGGCTGAAATCACCTGCTCCCCCATGGTCCCTGTCCCCCTCTCTCCCAGCTCCTGGCTTTCCCTTTTTTAGGATCACCTGGCCCAGGATCAGCCTTCCCTTGTGCTATATTTTACTTATTCCCTTGTTTCCTGCCCATGTCCTCCACTAGAGCATCAGCCTGATGACAACAGAACTCTTGGAACCCACAGCCAGGTGTACGGTGCATAGGGTGCTCAGTGAACGTTTGTTGAATGAATGAATGAATGAATGAATAGGTGATAATCTACAGACAGGACGGTGATCATTCTACGCACTGAGCAGAGAAGGCGATGTGAAAATGGCAGCCCCAAGGCTCCCGCTAAGCACATGCCAGGAGATCCCCCCTAAATGTTTCTGAGTAACTGGGGCCATGAGAAAGCATGGTGCTTCTGGCTTGAGCCTGCTTTGGTCATGGATTCCTCTCCCCAGTAGGAACAGAAGAAAACCTGTAATGTTGCAGGAAAAGGAGCCAGAGTTCAGGGGTTCCTTAGAGCACCTGGGGCAGAGCACTGGGTACCTGCAGGGGGCAGCCCAGAGCCCAGGTAAAGCCTATGGCTGGACCATAGGTCTGCCTCTACTCCTCTGCCTACTGCACCCCCCCCCCCCCCAGCAGAAGCCAGTTGCAACTGCTCCCGGGAGGAGGCTTCGGTCCACCTGCTTCTCTGTGCATTCCTAAAGGGACTCGGGCCCTCTTCTTCCGGTCTCCTGTATAGCTGGGTCTTCCGTATCTTCCTTGCCCTGACCATCAGGAGCAAAGCCACCCTGCTGTGTCTGAAACCTATGTCCTAGCACGGGGCCACAGCCCTGGGCTCAGTCTCACCTCTGACACCCCCTGGCTCTGTGACCACAGTTTTATGAGCCTCAGTATCCTCTATCTGCAAAATGGGCCAATAATAGTAGCTACCTCATGGACTGTGTGAAGATGGGAAGAGATTACACACACTAAGCCATCAACGTAGTACCCGGTGCACAGTGAATACCTATTATTGTTGCTCTTCACTTCTGTCTTTTTAGGCTACGACCTGCCAATGTCCCGTGGGCCTGACCCTGCCCATTTCCTGATTTCTGCCAAGAACCCTGGCCTTCATCCTAGGAGCCAGGCCCAATACAATGAGTTTTCGTGCTTGGCCCTTCCTTCTTAACCCGTCTTCCCATCAGTGAAATGGTCACAGGCTAGGCCCAATGACCTCCAGGTTCTTCCCTCCCAGGAAGGAGTTCTGACGTCTACCCGACCTTATCCTTCCCACGTGCAAATATCTTCAGCGCCCCCAACGTCCCCCCCAGCCCAGTGTGAGCTCCTTTCTTACGCTTTCACAACCGGTGGCGGGCAGCCCTCATCTCCTGCGCCTCTCCACTCTGGCCATGGTGAAGTCCTTTGAACTCCCCGACGGCTCCCTTGCTCCTGCTCCTCTAGGCCCCTGCACTGCTGCCTCCCCTGCCTAGATCTCCATTCTCTCACTTCTTCCTGGCTAACTTCTGCTCAGCCTTTTCTGACATCCCCCTTGAACACACTGGAGCCTCCCGCTCTGTGCTCCCACAGCCCCTAAACCCCACCCCTCTGGCATGTATCATACTATGGGCCTATACTGTGCATTCCCCAGGGCTGGGTATGTCAGGTGTAGCACTCTGGTCTCAGCCCAGGCCAGGCCTAACATAGGGCTGGGGGCTCACTGGCTGCTTCCCCAATAAATACAGGAACAAAGTAACCCAAAGGACGCCTCCTCCCTGACAATCCTCTGGAGCAAAGGCCCTTTCTAGGCCCCTGTGATGCTGGGGGTGGGGCGGGGAGTGACCCCAGAAGACCTACCTTGCAGGTGTACTCAGTGCCAGTGGGGCAGTGCAGGGCACGGTAGGCCCGGCCGCCTTCCTCGGGCTCCAGGAGGACATAGGGCCCAAGCCGGGAGGCAGTGGTCACAGCGAGAGCTCGGGCTGGAGCAGGGGGTGGGCTCAGAGGCAGCAGGCAGGGAGGCAGCTGGGGCTGGGGCCCCCTTCGAGCTTGTTTGCGGGTGGGACACTCTGTGTCTAGGTCATTGTCCAACTCCAACCGCTTTCTCCTGGAAAGGGCACCCGCAGGAGCTGCCAGAGGGGTGGCTCGCATCTACAAAGAAAGGGAAAAAGCACTGAAGGCAGGCTGTTCAGTGGCCCCCCTCTTCCCTCGCTGTTACAGAGGAGGACCTGGCAGTCTGCACTGAACTGACAAATGTACGTACCCTTAACTGGGTGTCCCACTTCTGGGAATTTCTCCTCCCATTAAAATGCTCGCCAAAATCTTAAACACATGAAGGCTGTTCAGGAGAGCCTTGTATCTAATAGCAAAAGGCAGGAAACACCCCCAAATAGCCAGCAGCCGGGGGCTGGTTAAACATCATGGACTACAGCACATGGGCTGCCTCAGGAGGGAGACCCCCACACTGAATGAAAGGCCATAATCCCAGTGCGGTAAGGATGCAACAGCAGGTGGCTGTAGACAGATATGCCTGGGTTCTAGTCCTGACTCACACCTTTCCTGGCTGGGTAGCTCTGGGCAAGTCCTGCAGTCTCCCCCAGTCTCAGCCCCTCATCCGTTAAGTGGGAGCAGCATGCCAAGCCCATAGGATTTTTACAACGATGAAACGAAAACTCAAATAATTCAGAGTGACCCTGTTGCGGGGGGTGGGGGTCCGAAAACGGTCACCACCGTCGGTCCATTGTTACCACTATTCACAGCCGAAGGTGCTGCAGTGCTCTTCTGGGGACTGTCCCTGGGGTGGCTTTCTCCCCCGCCATGGCAGCACTGCAGGCTACTTTTGTGTCCAGGTCTCAGAGGCTGGTAGGGCCTGGGATAAGCTCCAGCGGCAGGTGGACTGAGCAAGGGCCTTCACAGGCCATACTGCGGGGACTAAAATCTCGGCTGTAGGTTGGAGATAGCCCCTCATATCTACTTCTCGCCCTTTCCCGACACCTCTGGGGTAACAGGCAGGTCATACCAAACACACACTCACAGAACCCAGAGCAGACAGGTGCGCACACATCCCTCAAAACCTCAGTTTGTCCCAGCCAGCTAGCTGAGACACCAACCTCAAGGGAAGAGGGGGCACAGCCTGCATCAAGTGACACACACCTCATCCTCCGTGGGCAAGTGTACCAGCATCCACACACATTGCTCTCCCAACGATTAAGCACCCCACTGCATGACTGATAACAGTAAGGTCACCGGCATGGTCTGACACGTGCCCCAGGCCCCTCGGCGGCTTCGCCCCGCCTCCCCCAGCCAGGTTCTTCTCTTGGGAGTGGGAGCGGAAGCAACGGGCGGCGGGTGCCCGGAGGCAGAGGATTCAGCGGAAACCGAGCGGCGGGAGGGGGAGAAGCAAGGGAAGGAGGTTAGGTCGCAGGGCTGCGAGAAGGGGAAGGTGTGGGCCCCCGCCCCGCACACCCCAGGGTCCGCAGGGACAAAACACACGCGCGCACAGTACAATCTGCGACCCGAAGCCACAACGCCAGGTGCACACCTGCGGCCGGCGCTCCGTGCGCTCCCGGGGCCCGCACCTCGCGCGGGGCATCCTCGTTTTCACTCGCCCCGAACCCCCACCCCGGGGCACCCCAGCCCGGTCCCAGGCGTGTCCCCTGCTCGGCCGACACCTGCCACCAAGTACGCAGCGCTCCCCACAGGTCGCACCGCCTGCCGACACACATCCCCCCCACCCAGCCCCGCAGGCTCAGCCTACAGCGACACAGACCCTGCAGAGTCCCCAGCAGCCCCCCCACCACCACACCACAGGCCCCTCGCACACACGCGTCCCCCGCCCCACACTCACTGCTCGGGGCGACACTCCCACACCTCTGTCCCCACCTCCTTAACACCCCTCGGATACCGCCGCCACCTTCGCCAGGGCTCACCCTCCCACCCGCCGGCTCCCGGCCCCGGCCCCTCTCGGGCTCCGCTGGATACCTTGCCCGGGGCGTGCGGCAAGGTCCAGAGTCGCCGGGGCACTCCCACGTGGCCGGGACCCCGCTGCGAAGCGACCGAGCTCGGGACCCCGGCCCCCAGCAGCCAGACACGTGTGGAGCCCCCGGCGCTTCCGCGGCAAGTGTCTCCCGGCGCCAGCGCCGGCTCCGGTCCCGGCCCGGGTGATGCAAACCTGTGCTAATCTGCTGCTGCCTGTTGCGCTCGGGCCGGGGATTGCACCACCCCTGGGCTCCGCCCCTGGGGTCACCGCCCCAGCGCGCCCCGCCCCGCCCCTCTCCCCTCGCGGGTCCTCCAGCGGTGTCTGGGCTCAACCTCCTCCCTCACCAGCCCCGCTCAGACACCCTCTACTGGCTCTCCCGATCACCTTGGAAAGAGCAGTTTACTTTTCTGAGCCTTAGTTTCCCCGTATGTGAAATGGGATAAACATCCTCCTCCGAGGATGCAGGGGAGAAAAAGAGCAAACCGTGACAGTTTCCGGGTGCTTTACTGTTTATAAACCATTGCCTTATGAACTTTAGGAGGACCCTGGGCTATCAGGAAGCTCGGCTCACCAGTCCTATTAAGGGGTAGCCTGAGGCCCAGCACTGCGAAAGCAGCCCAGGAGCTCTGCAAACACTGCAGACTTAGGAGCTGACTCCAGCGCCAAAGAGCTAGCATGGTCGCCTGGGGAGGCCTGAAGTCGGGCATACTTCAAAGCGTTCATTGGATAGAGGCAGTGCAGCCTCCCATCTTTGCACAGACGCAGTGGGCAACCTCAGGAAAGCTACTTCAAAGCCTCCTGGAGCTCAGGGTCCTGCTCTGTAAAATGAGCTTATAGGAGTCTCACTTCGTAAGAGGTTTGCTGGGACAAAATGCTAAGAACTATGTGGACATCCTAAGTGCTCAGTAAATAGAATGGAGGCTCGGAGAGGGGAAGGCACCCCAAACAGGGATTTTACCCCAAGCCTAGGAGGCCCTGGGGCCACTTGCTATTTGGTGAAGCATCCCTATGAAGCCTTCCGGGTCTGGCACCTTCCTGGGAAATCCCTTTTAGGTCTTCCTGTCTGAACGCACCAGGATCCAAAAATAACTCCTTCAGGCAGAGGTTGGATGAGCCATAGGTGGTTACCTTTGTTTCTCAGGTTCTGGAGCCCCAGGGACCAACTCACCTGTGTTCAGGATCTTCAGGGTTCACCAAGGTGTTCTGGGATCTCATTTAGCCCTGGAGACTCCCCTGCCAGGGAGGGACTAATGAACTCATTTTCTACACCAGGACATCTAGATTCAAGTGGAAAATCCCACAGTGATAAGGGACAAAGTAAGGTGGGGTTGGTTGTTTTCTGAACTTCTCTATGAAACCAGCACTGTGCTGGGTTTGCTCAGACATTCCTAACTTGGTTCATGCTGTGTCAGACCATGTTCTGAATGCTGGGGACTTGGCAGTGACAAGATTGACCCATCCCTGCCCTCTCAGCTCTCATAAATCAGTGGGAAGACAGACCATTATCACGAAAATAAAATCAATAATTGATTTTATAATAAAATTCAATTAATAAATAATCAAGATCATTTAAAACTGATGTCATGGGGCACCTGGTGACTCAGTGGGTTAAAGCCACTGCCTTTGTCTCAGGTCATGATCCCAGGGTCCTGGGATCCAGCCCCATGTTGGGCTCTCTGCTCAGCGGGGACCCTGCTTCCCCCTCTCTCTGTCTGTCTCTCTGCCTACTTGTGATCTCTGTCAAGTAAATAAATACAATCTTTAAAAAAATAAAGCTAATGTCATGTATTTTCTTGAATAAAGAGATAGGATTGATTTGAATGGGATAGATTTGTCCTCTATCAGATATGACTGAGGAATGTCTATTTTCATGAGGGCTTACCCAGAAGATGATGTTTACACTACAATCTTAAGGAAGAGGCAGGTGAGAGGAGCAAAGATTTGAATGGACATAGGAAAAGTAAGTGCAAAGGCCCTGAGGCACTTAAGGAACCATGAGATAGGCACTAACTATGACCTCTGTTCTACAGATGAGTGAAAGTAAGGGGCTTACCCAAGAGCACCCAGCTTGTAGTATGAAGCAGATCTGAGATTTGCTGGGGCAGCTAACTCCAGTGGCCACACTGTCCAGGGACATTTTACAACTTTTACAACCCAGCTGCCTTCACCTGGACTGGTGGATGAGGCTTCTGGAACTGTACCTAGGGTATAGCCCTCCGGGGTTGGGGGTGGGCTTTGTCAGAGTTGAGGGTGTCAAATCCCAGTTCTCTAGACCAACAGAACATAAAATACAAGCCGCACATGTAGTTTCAAATTTTCTAGTCATTCATTAAAGAAGCACAAAAAGAAATTACTTTTTTAAAAGATGTATTTATTTATTTGAGAGAGAGACACACATGCATGCATGCACACAAGGCAGGGAGGGGCAGAGGGAGAAGGAGAAAGAGAATCTCAGGCCGACTCCCCACTAAGCGTGGAACCTGACAGGGAGCTTGATCGCACAACCCTGAGACCATTACCTGATCTGAAATCAATCATGGGACACTCAACCAACTGAGATACCCAGGCACCCTGGGTGAAATTAATTTTAATAATGTATTCTATTTAATCCAATATATCTAGCATACTATCACTTCAACAAATAATAAAAAAATTATTAATGAGAAATTCTAATTTTTTTTTCTTACTAATGTTTTCAATACCTGGTATTTTGTACTTAGTTCAGAAAGAATTCAGCATGGGAGCTAAACTGTCTGTGCTTAAAGTGAAATGTTTTTCCACCAAAACAATTAAATTGTGTTTAATGGAAAAAATGTTTCACCTGATTTAAAATTAAATGTTCAATCACATGAAAAAATTCAGTTTCTGAGTCACACTACCATATATTTTTTTTAAGATTTTATGTATTTATTGGACAGAGAGAAATCACAAGTAGGTGGAGAGGCAGGCAGAGAGAGAGAGGGAAGCAGGCTCCCTGCTGAGCAGAGAGCCCGATGCGGGACTCGATCCCAGGACCCTGAGATCATGACCTGCACCGAAGGCAGCGGCTTATTCCACTGAGCCACCCAGGCACCCCCACACTACCATATTTTAAATGCTCCATAACTCCATGTAGTAAATGGCTACCAAATTGAATAGCACAGCCCTAGGCCAAGAATTTCTGGCACACGATCCAGGGAGGGTAGCAAAAAAGTGAAGGACCTGTTGGGTTTATAGCATAGATGGTAAATAGCCTTGAGCTTCAGTTTTATGCAATTATAAAATGGGATTAATTATACCCTTCCTTGTATTGTAGTCCTAAGGATTAAATGCATTAAGGCATCGTTGAGTCAGATTACAGTTCCTGGGTTCAAATCTTACCACTTCCAAGTGATAAAATTTCCGGTAAATTCCTCAAGCTCTCTGCACCTCAGTTTCCTCCTCTGTAAAATGGAGAAAATAATAGTTCCTAGTTCATTGGTTTGTTGTGAGGATCCAATGACTTAATATGTGAAGTGCCTGGAATATAAATGCTACATAAATATTTGTTAAAAAGTAAGAAAAGAAATGGTGACCAACTCCCCTCCCCAGCTGAATACAAAAATGTGCACTTTCCTGGAGAGAGAATTTGGCTTTTGTGAATTTCCTTCTCTCCAGGCTTAGACATGGCACTACCCTGGTTTCTGAGCCCCACAGGCTGCATTTTTACTGGCTGGAGTTCTGCCGGCTCTCAGCACCGCAGGAAGAGACTCAGGCTGTGCTCCAAGGGAGGAGAAGCATGGAGGTTGGAAGCAGCTGCTC
Organism: Mustela nivalis; assembly: GCF_964662115.1. Lineage (NCBI taxonomy): Eukaryota > Metazoa > Chordata > Mammalia > Carnivora > Mustelidae > Mustela > Mustela nivalis. The sequence goes on from NC_139027.1 coordinate 118,040,965, forward strand.
GCCTCCTTCCTTTGCACCTGGCCTGGCTGGTACCTGCCACACGCCTGAGATTCCACCACTCATGTCCTTCATCTGTATAAGTTCTCTACCACCCCCCACCCCCACCGGCCAAGGGCAAGGGATCCCCTTCTCCAACAGAAGTTAAACAATGCCTTGGAAGGAACTGTGGTTGGATTCCGGGTCTGGCTAAAGCCATGGGCCCTGTGAGATGGTGGGCAGGTTATCTCCCCTTTGGGAGCCCTACTGTTCTCCCCTGTAAAATAGGAACAAAGAGTTGGATTAAGTCAGTGTTTTCCAAAATATACAATGTACACCAATGGTAGGATGCCAGGTATTATTAGGGTCTCAAGACTATTAAATAACATTGCATCAGATTGTGATACAGGTATTTCCTTCTGATTTTCTTCCTGTTCCTCCAGTTACTGAGGAGAAAGTCTCATTTAACAGCTCCTATGTCTTTTTTTTTTTTTTTTTAAGATGTATTTATTTATTTGAGGGTGGGAGTAGGGGCAGAGAGAAAGGGAGAGAGAGTCCCAAGCAGACTCCGTGGTGAGCCAGGAGCCCAATGCAGGGCTGAATCTCACAACCCCGAGATCAGGACCCTGAGCTCTCCACCTGAGCTGAAAACAAGGGGCACTCAACCCAGGTGCCCCAGCTTCTATGTCTTTAACACCTCACTTGTTAAGGGAGAGAGAGCAGGGTCAGAGCCTTCAGCAAGTGACAGGATTTAACTAGAATCTAAGAATCTTGTTTTGGGGGTGCCTGGGTGGCTCAGTGGGTTAAAACTTCTGCCTTTGGCTCCGGTCATGATCCCAGGGTCCTGGGATCAAGCCCCATGTCAGGCTCTCTACTCCGCAGAGAGCCTGCTTCCTCCTCTCTCTCCCTGCCTGCCTCCCTGACTACTTGTGATCTCTGTCAAATAAATAAATAAAATCTTAAAAAAAAAAAAAGAAAAGAATCTTGTTTTGCTGCTCTTGCATTCGATTGTTTTTGTCTATTTATTTATTTATTTATTTATTTTAGAGAGAGCGAGTGAGCAGGGGGAGGGACAGAGAGGGAGGAAGAGCATTTCCAGTAGGCTCCATGCTCCATGTACAGCCCAATATGAGGCTCGATCTCAGGACCCCGAGATCATGATCCGAGCCAAAATCAAGAGTCAATCAACTGACTGAGCCACGCAGGCGCCTCCTTGCATTCAATTTTAGGGTCACTTCCTCTTTATGGAAAACGATGGCTTTCTATTTTAAGCCAGTGATTTTTTTTCCATTTTAACTAAATTTCCTTATGTTTTTAAAAATGAGCTGATTGAAAGAAAAACTACAGAACTCCTAGTACAAATGGGTAAACAGATTTGGGCCAGTGGATCTGGGAATGACAGTGGGTGATTCGAGAGTTGCAGCCCTCAGCTTGGGCTCCTCTTGGGGAAAGGCAGGGAGACCAATACTGGGCACATCAGCCCAGTAGTGGCCCAGTGGTAGTGGCAGACCTGCTGGGTGATCCAGCTCCGTTCACTGAGTGTGGGAATGTGTCTCTTTGCCCCTGGATGGAGCATGGCCCCATGTGGGTGCTTCCCTTATATCATGTTACTGCACCCCCAGACGTCCCCACCAGGGTCGTGTTTTCACACCTGGAAACAGATGAGGGAACCAGAGTTCAGAGAGTGACATCACTGGCCTAGGGAGTAAGTAGGGACAGTGAGATTAGGAAGCCGCCAGTCTGGCTCAAAATCTGGATGGTCTTTGTCTATAGCTTTGTGCCACCTCCTTGGCCTATACTGGCTGCGGGACATTTAGCTGGGTGAGTCATTTAGCTGTTCTGAGACCCAGAGTCTTCATCTATAAATTGGAATTGACCTAGTAGAGCCTCCAGACAGGATCAGGGGATCCTCTCAACCCTTCCTCCGCTCCCACCCCCACCCCCTCCCCTGCAACACAGATGCTTTGAGAGCTGAGGCTGGAAAGGTAAGAGGACATTTCCTGAGCATCCCCCATATGGCAGGTCTGGGCTGTTTCTTTCAGCTGCTTCCTCATGCAACCCTGTCCGCAACCCTGTGAGCTAAGGGTGAATTTCATGCTCTTTTCACCCATCAGAAAATCAGGTGTCAGAGAGGAGGAGAAACCTGCCAGGGATCACACAGCAAGCCCAAGGGGTTTGCACCCAGGCATGTGTAGTTCCAAAGCCCATGTCATTGGCTGTTCCAGAATCCTCCGCTAGACTGATAGGAAGTTCCTGGGGAAGTCCCATGCCCCCCTCAAGGGCGAGGGATCCTCTCCCTGACCTGTAGCGGGAGGAGCCAGAGACAGCAGGAGGAAAGCTGGTTCCAGTTCTGAAGTTGCCGCTGACAGTTGGGTGACCTTGGGCAGCCACCAGTCCTCTGGGCTCAGCCACATAATTACAGCTTTGTGTGTTGGAGGTGGGGCTCTGCCAACTTCCAGGGATCCTGATTCTCTCTCTTGCCTTCCTGCTGGGAGGAGGGGGAAACCCTAGATCCTCCTGCTCCCAACACTGGAGATGTTGCTGAGTCATCGGATCCCTGCCTGCCTGCCTCCTGCTGGTCCTGAAGCCATTGGGGGCCCAGGAAAAAAGGGAAGGAAAAGGATTACGTGTATTTGATTCTGGCCACTACCCAGCCCTCCTGTTTCTGGGAAAAGCTTGAGGAGTAGGAGTGAGTACTGAAGTGTCCAGCCAGCAGCCAGTTGCATCAGAAAAACTTACGCAAGGTGCCCTCCTGGGTCAGGCACAGAGCCCTGGGTCATAGCCCCTACCCCCACTCTGGTCCCCTGGGCACCAGAATGAGGACTGCTAGGCCTCATGGAGGACACTGAGCCAGGCCCGGGCCTCAGGGAATGACCCAGGAAGGGCGGTGGAAAGGAGGAGAGGGTTGCGGCAGGTGCCGCTCATCCATGTGGACAATGGAACTCTAGGCAGAAAGGAGTCCAGAACTAATCTGCCCACTCTGTCCATCCCTGGAGAAAGACAAGACTAGGCAGGTGCCCTGGACACTGACTAAGCCCTGATCCTTGACTCTGGGCATAAACTAAGCCCTATTCGAGACTTTGGACTCTTACCGAACCCTGAGGAAAACTTGGACAGAGCCTGAGCCCCCATCGCTGCTCACAGCCACAGCTAAATCCTGACCCTGGCCCAAACCAAGCACTGACTTGGTCGCCATCTAGATACCCACCTTTTCCCGTCCTGACTGATGTGGGAAACAAAGGCAGAAGAAAAATTATTAAATTTCCCTTCTACCTACAGCCCATTGACAGGTTCGAAACAGGCAGAGTGACATTCCTCTAGGGACTCAACTGCCTTGATGTTAATTAATACTTTGCTGAGGGCAAAGGCAATCTTACCTCGGATACCGCATCACCCCTCCCCCACCCCAGCCCCAAGGATCCTGTAAGTCTACTTTTTTTTTTTTTTAAAGTCTACTTTAACATATAAAAATTCCTTTGGAAACTTCCTTTATCTCTAACCACCCCCGCAAGATACATGTTAGTAATCATCCCCCAAGCATATGGCCCACTGATAAATATCTGAAGGGTCTCATGACTGAAGTTTTATTAGAGGGTAATAAATGACCTTTTCCCAACAATAACTAGCTTCCTCCAGGTCCTGGAAACCTTGCTTCCAAAATTCCTTAGAGACTTAGGCTATCCCTAACCCCCTCCCAACTTGAAAATATAAAATGGACCACTCCTCATGACCCAGTGCAGCTATTTCTGCTTTAATAAAATCACCTTTTGCACCAAAGACGTCTCAAGAATTCTTTCTTGGCTGTCGGCTTCGAACCCTAATGTCTTTTCTATAGCACTGGCCCTTGACCTAAATTCCAATTCCAGCTCGTGATTAAGGTATAGTCCTGCGGGCAGACCTAGCTCTACTCTTTTACTCCTGACTCCAGCCCCCCAATAAACTCCAGCTGGAACCCTAGGTCTGGTCCAGCTGGAACCCTAGGTCTGGTCCATCAAGAACGGAGAGCTGTGCTCAAGAACAGACATCAAGAGCTTGGCACTTGCTGGCCTTCCTTCTGTCAGTCTTACCCCTTCCAGGCAGAAGATGGCCGAAGGGCTGGATTGAACCAGAAACCCCATGGAGCAGTCCTCTGAGTAGCCCAAGACTGCGTGACTCAGCAGGGTGGGGGCAGGACACAGAGTCAGGCAGGGCCACTGGGGATGGGCTAGAGCAGGGGCTGTGTCACTGGAGAGAGGGAGAGGATGATTTCTCTGAGGTTAGACGTAGACGTGGGGTGTGGGGAGACCCTGGGTCTGGAAATGGATGGTGCATGTGGCTGGCCAGGACCACTGAAGCAAAGCAGCCCAGCCCGAGTCCTAGCCACCACCATCTACCCATTTGTTGCCCAATTTTCTGTCCCTCATCCATATCATTCTCTCAGAGCATCCTTTTTCCTTTCATAGCAGACATTATAATTTGGAGCTATAATTTGGAATTACATATCCATTTAATTATATGTGATCAAATATTAATAAATTAATAAAACAACAAATTAATATAATTAATAAGTATATTAATTATATATAGTACATATCTATGTCTGTCTCTCCCATGAAACTTTTTGCTCCTTTAGGGCAGACATGGTTGGTTTGGCTCACCGGTGTATGGTAAGTGCTCAGTGAGTAGCAGCTGAATGGATTAAATCTCACCACTGGTGTGTTCCTCCGTTCCCATCCATCTACTGTTCACTCATAACTCATTCCCCGCCTTCAAATTTCTCCTACTATCTCTCTATTTTCCCATCTACCCTCCAATCATCATCCATCATCCATCTATCCATCACCTATGTATCTTTCTAGCGTCAATCAAATAATTCATATATTCATTCATTCAAAAAAATATGTGGTGCATACCCACCTCTATGTTAGGCACTGTTCTAAAGCGTGGGGATATTGAAGTGAAGATAATAGACAAAAATGGTGCTTCCATCCCAGTAGGAAGAAAACAGGCAATAAATAATTAACATAAAAATACCTAAATAGTAGGGCATGTTAAAAAGTGCCAGGAGGGGCGCCTGGGTGGCTCAGTGGGTTAAGCCTCTGCCTTCGGCTCAGGTCATGATCTCAGGGTCCTGGGATCAAGCCCTGCATGAGGCTCTCTGCTCAGCAGGGAGCCTGCTTCCCCCACTCTCTCTCTGCCTGCCTCTCTGCCTACCTGTGATCTCTCTCTGTGTTAAATAAATAAATAAAATCTTTGAAAAAAAAAAGTTACAGGAGAGTTGGCAAAGAAGATCCAGGGGGTAGGGTAGAGGCAGACAGGGGCCTTAGTGAGTAAGGTGGTCCAGTGGACGCCATGAGAATGCCTGGAGGCAAGTTACTCAGGCCAGGGAATAGCTTATACAAAAGCTCCAAGGGGAAGCTTGACTGGTGTGCTGGGGCAAAGGGGGTCGGTGTGGCTGGAGAGGAACAGGTGAGGGGAGGTGGTGGTGGATGAGGTCTGAGAGTTCTTAGGGACTCAGAGCATCTGGAGCTTCGAAGACCTTTGAAAAGACTCCGGGGAGAAAGGAGCAGCTCTTGCCAGAATTCTGTTAGGAAGCTCCGGAGGCTCAGAGCAGAGGTTAAACTGTGTCAAAAGCTGCTGATCAGTTGATAGATGAAGACCGAGAATTGAGTGTTGAATTTTGAGACACGATGCCCTTGACAATTACAGTTTCAGTGGGTGTGGGATGGGGTGAACTGGTAGACGTAGGACTGGACTCTTTGTTTGTTTGTTTGTTTTAAAGATTTTGTTTATTTGACAGAGAAAGAAGGCAGAGAGGCAGGCAGAGAGAAAGGGGGAAGTAGGCTCCCCACTGAGCAGAGAGCCTGATGTAGGGCTTGATCCCAGGACCCTGAGATCATGACCTGAGCCCAAGGCAGAGGCTTAACCCACTGAGCCACCCAGGTGCCCCGGGACTGGACTAGTTTTAAGAGAGAAGAGGAATTACAATGAGTATAGGCACTTTTTCAAAGTCTTTTGCTGCAAAAAGGGAGCAAAAACCAAAACCACAGGTGGTAACTGTGGGGAGAGCTGCAAGGTCAAGTGAAAGCTGTTGTCTTTTAAGAATCCATCAACCTACCACCCAACCATGACTCGATTCAGCTGCCCTCTGCCATCTATCTACCCGTCCATCCACCATTCCCCATGCATTTACCCAAATCCCCATTTCTTGTTTGTAAGTTAAGAATGTCCTGAATTCCTACGATGTATCAACTGCCATACCGGCACTGGGGGTGGGGGCTTGCTGGGCAAGAAATGGAGAACCCAGAATCTGGCACATGGGAGGCACTCAGTTTAGGTGGATCGGATGAATTAAGAAGCAAGGAGCAGGGGGCGCCTGGGTGGCTCACTGCTTTCGGCTCAGGTCATGATCCCGAAGTCCCGGGATCGAGTCCAGAGATTGAGTCCCACATTGGGCTCCCAGCTCCATGGGGAGTCTGCTTCTCCCTCTGACCTTCTCCCCTCTCATCCTCTCTCTCTCTCACTCTCTTTCTCAAATAAATAAATAAATAATTTAAAAAAAAAGAAGAAGAAGAAGCAAGGAGCAGTGGTGCCTACCCTCCGGGTGCTTGGTCTAGTAGGTGGACACAGAATGCCAGAGCTGGGGGCCATTATCTGGGTGTCATATGATGCAAATCAGAGAGGGAAAGCATTTTGCCTGAGGTCACACTGTGGGCCAGTGACAGAACCAGGATTCACACCCCGGCCTCTTTTTTTTTTTTTTTCCTTCCAAGATGTTTTGTCCAAAGTGACAGAAGTCAGCTGGGGGCAAGGAGCATGCAGGAATGTGGCACTTTTGAGAGGCTAGATTTTTAAATATTTGTATTTATTCATATTTTTGGCTCAAAATTCAAAAGGCACAGTGGGTAATACTTGAAGTCTCCCTCCCATTCGTGTTTCCAGCCCCCTAATTCCTCTTTCTGGGGGCAACCAATGTTCTTGTATCTCCTTAAAGACATAGTGATAACTATCGTCTCTTTTATATACAGATGGGAGCATATACTAGTTTTTATACATGGGCAACTCTGAGCTAATTTCCTAGAAACAGAATAACTAAGTCAAAAATTTGAGCATTTGTGCTTTTTTTTTTTTTTAAGCAGTTTCCACGCTCAACATGGAGCCCAACAACGAGCTTGAACTCACAACGCTGAGATCAAGACCTAAGCTGAGATCAAGAGTCGGATGTTTAATTGACTGAGCCACCCAGGTGCCCCTGGTTGCTTGCACTTTTTATGGAAATTTCTGGATGATCATCCATGGAGATTGTGTCAATCTACCTCCGGCTAGCAGAGGGTATGACTGCTTGCTTCCCCACAACTTCAACAGCACAGTGCCTTCTCAAAGTCTTTTTTTTGTTTGTTTAAGATTTTATTTGACAGAGAGAGATCGCAAGTGGGCAGAGAGGCAAGCAGAGAGAGAGAGAGAGAGAGAGGAGGAAGCAGGCTCCCTGCGGAGCAGAGAGCCCGATGTGGGATTCGATCCCAGGACCCTGAGATCATGACCTGAGCTGAAGGTAGAGGCTTAACCCACTGAGCCATGCATGCACCCTCCCTTATCAAAGTTTTTGATTTGTACCAACGTGAAGTGTTTTCATGAAGCTTCCCTATGTCTCTCTAGTTCCGGCAAATGATCTTTTCACATTTTACAGTCACAAAGCCAGATGGGGAAGAGGAACTAATCAAGGTCATCAACCTCCCAGCTGCCTTGGTGAGTGATGAGCATCCCATCTGGGGAGGTGACCCAGCAGAGGTAAGAGGAGGCCAGGTGCTGGCCTGGCAGGGACTATGCTTCTGAGATAGGTTTCAGCTCCCTCTGCTTCCTCCATTCTCACCTCCCCTCCCCCTCCCAGGCGTGCACATGGGCTGGGCTGTCAGTTCTCTCTCATCTCCTTCCATGTCTGCACCCCCACAGGCCACTCCAGAGTTCTGGCCCCTCCCTTGGGAACCCCTTTTCCTCTTCCTGTTGTTTGACCTTTCCTTGGCCCAGAGTTTCTGAAATGCTGGGCTCAGGTGACAAACAGCCCTCCTACTGGGCCCCACAAGACAGGGAAGAATATCAGAATCTTAGGCTCTCTGCTACTGACACTTGGTGACGGTCAAGACCACACGCCCTTATCGTGGGCCAGCAGACAGAGTGTGGGTCATGTGTCCGGGTGTGCCCATGTGTGGACATTGCTGGGTATTGCACAGATGTGTGTGTCTCTCTGGCCACCTGCAGTGAAGGAGAAAAGGCCTGGGTCTAGAGCCAGGCCAGACCTAGGTTTGAATCCTTATTTAGGCGCTAGCTAGCAGTGTGACCTTGGGCCAGTTACTTGCCCTCTAGAAGCATCAGCTCCGGGTCTGAAAATCTAGAATGACAACCAAGGAGCTGGCTCCTGCCAGCCTTGCCTGCCTCCTTCCAACCCTCCCTCTCCCCCTCCCCCGTTCAGTCTGCTCCAACCATGCTCCTTTCCTTTTCTAGTCCTTGTACAAACCAAATTCATCCTGCCTCGGGGCCTTTGTCCTTGTTATTCCATCTGCCCAGTTTCCTCCTCCTCCTCCTCCTTCAGGTCTCAGGTCAAATGTCACCTCCTCGGAGAGGCTCTCGTGAAGCGTCATGCCCACCCCGGTCCCGGTGGTCTGTCTCTACTCCAGAGCCCTGTCTTAATGTATCCACAGCACCCACCAAGGTTTGAAATGATCTCACTTATGTATTGAATTATTTATCATCTGCATTCCTAACCCCACCAGAAATGACAAACCTGGAGGGCAGTGAAGCCTCCTCCTTCTGTCGAGCACAGAAGCCTCCTCCTTCTGTTCAATGAATTGTCAAAAGAATGAATGTAAAGTGCTCAGCACAATGCCTGACATAGAATAAAAGCTCAGAATTGCTGGGTGTGTTTATTATGTAAGTTCGAATGGCTGTCATTATTTATGGGGAATGCACAGCTTTGCTCAAAAATTCTTACAGCAAGTATTTATTTGATCCTGTGTGATGAAGAGTTACGAGAAAAACAGAAATAGGAGACCCAGGACCTGCTGTTGAGGAAGAGATGGGATTGCTGGGAAGACTAAGACTTTGGGAAAATAATAAGACTATTGAGATCACAACGCATTGCGTTACTCTAACAAGACCGGAAGTGGCTATCACCACTCCATTTTTGTCCATGAGAAGCCAGGGCTCGGAGAGGCTGATATGCCTAAGGTCACCCACCTGGTCTGAAGCATGAGGTTTAAGAAAGTGCCTATGCCCACAGTGGGGACTCAGTGGCCAAGGGCCTCATGCACCTGTTGGACTTCCCAGAGGTTCTTCTGGTGCTAGCAAGGTAGGACACAAACCTGGGCACACACCACCCCCCATGACTGGGCACCCAGGTAGAGGCCCAGGGCTGCTCGTGTTCCTCACAATTCAGGGCTCCTGGTGGAGAGGTCTATGTCAAGGGCCCGAGGGGTCTGTCTGCTAGGAGGCCTATACCCCTGAGCTCCAGGGTCTGCGCTGAGGGGGGGCCTTGGTCCTGTGGTTGGAAGGGAAAAGATGGGGTCAGGTGGAGGCCTGGGAGGGGAGGAACGAGGCTTGTGCTTATGGGACACACATACACACCAAGCTACACAGGCACTTGTGGACACCTGCATACACACCACACCTCTTGCACACTCTTCTCCCCACAGACACACAGATGACTGCTCGCACTGGCGGGGCGCTCCCAGTTCCTCCGTCTGACTGGAGCCATTTGAGTTCTCTGGGCTTGGCAACAGCAGGCTCAGTCTGTCCCACCCACCCAGCACCCACAGTGCCCAGCCCAGGGCAGGCACTCAAGATCCATGGAAAAGCGTGGCACCTGGGTGGCTCAGTCGGATGGGCATCTGTCTTTGGCTCTAGTCATGATCCCGGGATCCTGGGATTAAGCCCCACATTGGGCTCCTTGCTTGGTGGGGACCGCTTCTCCCTCTCCCTCCCGCTGCTGCTCCTCCTGCTTGTGCTCTCTCCCTCTCTGTCTGTCAAATAAATAAATAAAATTTAAAAATTTAAAAAAAATCTGGTGAGAAGATAAATCCCTTCCCTTTCTCTTTCCATCTTGTATTTATTAACCCCTCCTGATCTCTGTGGTCCCCCCTGCTCAGGGCCACGAGGATCAGGCAATGGTGAGGCCCTGACCCCTCCCTCTGGACTCCCCCTCCCTCACACAGCAAGCATCTGCTGAATGTGCATCAAATACCACAGCCTGACAGCTCTCCCCATGCCAACCCCGGCCAGGGAGCCAAGCTGGGCACACACCCGGCGGACATCCTGTTTCCCTCCCTCTCCCTGCCTTGACCGCACGTCCGGGGCCAGATGCTTATGAAATCCCATGGGTTCTTCCATCACCAGGCTCCTGGTGGCCCGGTGCCCAGGACTTGGCTTTGAGTCATGCACTTTGGGGCTTGGCAAGGCCAGGACAGGAAGTTCACAGCCCTTAGTGATGCCAGCCCGGGCTGAGACTTGGAGTGGGGCCGAGTCACGGGTCCCACCACCACTCAGGCCAAGGGAACACACTTGTGAACAGACATGTGGGGATATGGCCTGTAAGAGGATGTGATGTGCCCAAGGTCATAGGGAGTGTCCATGTGAAAATCCCACCGTGGCACTATTCACTTTTGAACACATCTGCTCCATAGTGGAGACAGGACTACAGGACCAGAGTCTGAATCCCAGCCATTCACTAGCTTTGTGACCTTGAGCAAGCTACTTCATGTCTCTGAGACTTATCTTCACTTACACATAGTAGATGCTCAATAAATGTAGCAGTGGGGAAAAAATCAGCAACAGTGTAAGTGCAAACACACACTGGGTCTATCAGCATGTCTACACACATACCATTATAATAATTTACACACCTGTTGTGTGCACACACATGGATACTGGGACACACCCACACACATGTTATGTGTGTATCCAAAGGCTTGTATAGGGGTCCGCTGATTCACATATGGACGCGTGTGTCTGTGAGCTCATTTTCACTGATTACTTTTTCCCAACAACATACACCATTCTCAGGGTGGTTTTCCAGAGGATTTTCCAAGCACTTGTCATAGGCAGGATAAAGCAGTGTGTTTATCTGGGTAAATGGGATGCCTGGGTATTTACCCAACACCCGTATTCCTGCCTGTTCTGTGTGGACCTGCGTGAGGGCTTGTGGGTATGACCTCATCGCTTCTCAGGTTGAAGGCTGATCCGTTGGCAGAATCCGGGGGATGAGTGTGTTTCTGCATCCGTAGATGCCAGAGGTATGGGGCACTCTGGACCTGGACTGTCTGGGCTCAGATGTCACCTGAGAAGCCTTGGGCAAGAGGCTCACCTACTGTGCTCAGGTTCCTTTCCTGTGAGGTGAAGAGGATGGTCACCACGCTACGGAGGTCGGAGGACAAAGAGTTCTCTTCTGTGAGGTACCGAGTACAGAGCGTGGGGCAGACAAGCGCTGTGTGTGTTCCTGTTCTGAGTGTCTGTGCGTCTGTCCTCTCAGCTGTGATATTACCTGGCGCTCTAGCCGCAGCCCTGACTACGATATGCTGCCGTCGTCCAATGGTCCGTCTGCAGGGCCCGCCTTTCCACCAGACTGCGACGGACGGCAGGATCGCGTCTGAGTCATCCACAGTTATAACCTGTGCGTTTGCAGAAGAGTTGCAGAGGTAATAGAGCTCATAAATACCCTGCTCATCTGAACTTCAGACCCCGCCTCTGGGGTCACGACAGCTAGCACTTATCAGGCACTACAATGTGCCAAGCACTGTCCAGCTCATAGGTCCTCAAACTACCTCAAGAGACAGCCATTCTGGTGTGCCCGTTTTAGAGAGAAAGAAACTGAGACTCGGAGGAGTTAGGGACCGCCTCTGCTTGCAGAGTGACTTGAACCCTGGCAGGCTGCCCCCTCTCTCAGCTTGCTCTCAACTTAGGAGAAAGGGTCAAGGGTCGGGGCGTGGATGTTGCTGGTCATCTGCACCTCCCACTAACGCCTTCCCCACCTCTACCAATATGGCTTCACTTCCTGTCTCGCCCTGGGCCAGCTCAGCTCCCTGCCCTGGACAGCACCCCCAGAGGCCAGGCCGTGGCCTCAGCTCATGCCTTTTTGATCCAGTTGGGGGTGAGGTGCAGGAGCTCCTCTGAAGCTGGTCTTGAGAAGTCACCTCATTGGTCCCCTGGGTTCGTAGAAACAGGGAGAGGGGACACAAGATCCAACAGGAGGGAGGTGCAGCCTCTGGTGCTCAGGCTCTGGGAAAGAAAGTGGTAAAGCAGAAGGTGACCCTCCCCGCCCCAAGCCCTTCAGTCCCCCGCCCTCTTCCAGGGCCCCCACCTCAGGGAGCAGGGAATGCAGGCTATGGGAAACCCAGCTTCCCTCTGAGGAAGGGGAAATGGCCGGCCGGCTGAGCTGCCAGCACCTCAAAGGAACACCAGAGGGCACCCACGGCAGCTATGGGCTCTGTGTCTATTCGGTTCAGTGCCCCCAGTGCCCTTTGGGTCTCCAGGAGCCACCAAGGCCCCAGGCCTTGTGAATTCTCCTGCTGAGGGTGGAGCACCCTGCAACGGTCAACTTGGCTGGGTGATAACGTCATCTGAATCTCCCCTTACTGGCAGCCTTATGATTGTCTGTCTACTTGTTTCCTCATTTATTATTACAATCCGCGCCACAGGCTGGACCGTCCCAGGGAAGTCAGCTGGGGGTCCTGTAGGGCTCCCCTCACTCCCTCCTTTCCTGGTACGTTCTTGGTCTTTTTCAGATGGGAGGGTGAACCTAATTCCTGTTACTCCACCTTTTTTTTTTTTTAAGATTCTATTTATTTATTTCATAGAGAGAGATAGATCACAAGCAGGCAGAGAGGCAGGCAGAGAGAGAGAGGGAAGCAGACTCCCCACTGAGCAGAAAGCCCGATGCAGGGCTCGAACCCAGGACCCTGAGATCATGACCTGAGCTGAAGGCAGAGGCTTAACCCACTGAGCCACCCAGGTGCCCCTCCTGTTACTCCATCTTGACAAGAAAAATTGTATGATCATCATTTTTATTTAAAAAATAATTTTATTTTTTTATTTTTATTTTATTTTAAACCAGAACATTTACTATGTGACTCATCCCTGAAATCCTTCAGATGGACTGGAGGCTACAACAGAGGCCCCCCTGGGCTGAGGCAGTGTTCCTTCACAGAATCCTGGCCTGAATCTTTGGTAGATAATTTTCAGGTGCCTCATTCACCCGGTCCCCATGGTATTTTGTCTTCTACTCTTGACACCCCAGTTACACCTTCTCTTCCACTTGGCAAGATAGCCACATTTGCCCCAGCTCGACTTCTGAAGGTGGTAGGCCTGAAAGCCACGCAGGCCATCTTATTTTGATGCTTTCCAAATGATGATGTCCCCTCTGTCATCTCACTTCTACACCTAAAGTAATGTTGTAAAGTAATGTTGGGGGCACCTGGGTGGCTCAGTGGGTTGGGAGTCTGCCTTCAGCTCAGGCCATGGTTCCAGAGTCCTGGGATCGAGCCCTGAGTCAGGATCCTTGCTCTGTGGGCAGCCTGCTTCTCCCTCTGCCTGCTGCTCCCCTTGCTTGTGTCCTCTCCCTCTCTGTCAAATAAATAAATAAAATCTTAAAAAAAAAAAAAAAGAAAAAGTAATGTTAGATTTGCAGAAGAGTTGCAGAGATAATAGAGTTCATGGTTATCACAAAGTACTGGCTTCAAACAGCATAAAGGTATTGCCTCACAGTTCAGGAGGCTGAAGTGTGAAATCAAGAGCGGGCAAGGCCACCCTCCTTCTGAAGTCTTTAGGAAAGAAGACTTTTTGGATGCTTCTAGTTTCCGGTGGTTACCGGTGACCATTACCATCCCCCGGCTTATAGGCACATTGTTCTAGACCCTGCCTCCGTCTTCAGGTGGACATCAGCCCTCTGTGTGTCTGGCATGTCCGAATCTCTCTTTTCTTTTCTTCTTAGGATGAGTTATTGGATTAGGGCCCATCTTAATCCAATGGGAACATCTTAACTTTCTTATCTCTGCAAAGACCCTATTTTTAAATAAAGTTACATTCACAGACTCCAGGTGGACGTGAACTTTGGGGAAAGAGTACTGAACCCAGTATACATTCCCCCTAGCAAAGTATGGACAGTGGAACAGCCCCCTTTAACATGCTTCAAGGATTCACGCAACAGTTGGTGTCAGTGCGAATTAACTTTGGTTATTGGATTCTGCTTCTCTTAAAAGAGATTCCCTGTGGGGAATGGGGCTTTGTGGGGGCCTGGGTTTTATTGGGCTTACAGATCAGGGTTGGCTTCCTCCATGGCAGCTGGGAAGGAAAACTAAAGTGAGATATAGATATTCCGGGGATGGAGGCCTACTTCCATTTCTGGAGGCCATCTTGTCAATGTGAAATTCCATCCCTGGTCCTGTCCAGCTGAGGGCACGAACTCAGAGTGTCCAAGTCATAGGTCACACGTGGCCTCTCAGGAGTTGAAGCTATCCCTGGGAATGTTTCCTCCTGCTCAGTGCTCAGTCAAATTTTGAAACAGATCTAATTTTTTAAAAATATCTTATTTATTGGGGCACTTGGGTGGCTCAGTAGGGTAAAGCCTCTGCCTTCGGCTCAGGTCATGATCTCAGGATCCTGGGGTCGAGCCCTACATGGGGATCCCTGCTCCGCAAGGAGCCTGCTCCTCCTCCCCGTGCCCCCTGCCTCTCTGCCTACTTGTGATCCTTGGCTGTCAAATAAATAAATAAAAATCTTTAAAACAATTTTTAAAATTATTTATTTATTTGACAGAGAGCTCACAAGTTGGCAGAGAGGCAGGCGGGGTCGGTGGGGGGGATGCAGGTTCCCCTCTGAGCAGAGAGCCCTATGTGGGGCTCTATCCCAGGACCCTGAGATCATAACCTGAGCCAAAGGCAGAGGCTTAACCCACTGAGCCACCCAGCAACCCCCATACTGATGTTTTAAAAACGATACATCTCTGGGGTGCCTGGGTGGCTCAGGCAGTTAAGTGCCTGCCTTTGGCTCAGATCATGATCCCAGAGCCCTTGCATCAAAACCCATGCTAGGCTCACTGCCCAGCAGGAAGTCTGCTTCTCCCTCTCCCACTCCCCCTGCTTGGTTTCCCTCTCTTGCTGTCTCTCTGTCAAATAATTAAATAAAATCTTTGAAAAAATTAAAAATGGATACATCTCATATACAAATTTGGATTCTAACTTCTCTGGAAAAAAAAAAAAAATTGTTCACACTAAGCTCACAATTCCACAGGGCAACAAACATTCCTAAATAGGTTTGTTGGCGCTCAGTGTCATTTCCCCAGCTCTGCACCTTCAAACCAAGGGGCAGTGCAATGCAGTGACCCAGACTGTGGACTCAGGAGCTCCCCTGCTTGTGTTTGAACCTCAGCTCTGCCCCCTTGCTACCTGTGCATCCTTGGGTCAGCTACTTAATATTCCCAAGCCTCCCGGTCCTCACCTATAAAACTAGGATTGATTTATTCAAGCCATTTTTATCAAGCATCTACTCTGTGCCAGGCGTTTTCTAGGCCCTTGGGGTATGTCAGCAAACAAAGTGAAGGAAGATCCTCCTTTTGGCAGAGATCACACTGGGGCGGGGGTAGACAGGTAACGGAGGCACATATAACAAATAGGTAAGCTGTAGACTGTACTGAGGGGACAAATGCCACAGGCTGTGCGGACGGAGAGAAGCCCGGTGAGGCTGTATTTGCGAGATTGGCTAGCCACTGGGTTGGATTTAGAGGGTGAGGACAGACTGGGGCCAAGATGGCTCCAAGGGTTGGGCTAGAGCCAGCAGGGAGCTGGAGCACCGCCCTCTAAGGGGGAGGGGTGAGGGTGGGGGAAGGGGGACTCGCAGGGGCTGGTCTGAAGGACGGGTTTAACAGGAGCAGTTTGGGATAGTTGAGCACGAGCACATCATGGTTGGAAATACAAACCTGCTGTCTGGGAGCCAGGTTTGGGAATAATAATCCTTACCTCATAGGCTGTTGTGAGGGTAAATGAATGAATGTGTGTCTGTTAGGCACTAAGAACAGTGTCTGCCCTCTGGTAAGTGCTCATAGGGGTTAGCTGTTTGCGTTGCCCTGGAAACGATCCCAGCTCGTGCCAGCTCCAGATCCCAGAGCTCTGGGCTCCAGGAGCTTACCTCCCCCTCAGGGATGGGGGCAGTGGGTTGTCAGGACGCTGGAGAAATCTCCTTCCCAAAAAGTCAGTACTTTTTTTTTTTAATTTATTAAAAAGGATTTTATATATTTTGCCGAGAGAGAGAGAGACACCACAAGCAGGGAGGGCAGCGGGAGAGAGAGAAGCAGACCCTTCACTGAGCAAGGAGCCCGGTGCCCGGGTCAATGGGGGGCTCGATGGGGGGCTCCATGCAGGATCCTGGGATCATGACTCCAGCCGAAGGCAGCCCTTAACCGACTGAGCCACCCAGGTGCACCCCAACAAGTTAGCATTTAAATCCTCCCTTTAAGTCGCCCCATTTCTCTGACCACTAGTTAACTCATCTGTAAAATGAAGATGAGGGGTGCTCAGATGGGCGGCTCAGTAGGTTAAGCCTCTGCCTTCGGTTCAGGTCATGATCTCAGGGTTCTGAGATGGAGCCCCGCATCAGGCTCTCTGCTCAACAGAGAGCCTGCTTCCCCCTCTCCCCCCACGCCTGCTTCTCTGCCTACTTGTGATCTCTCTGTCAAATAAATAAAATCTTTTTTAAAAAATTAAAAATAAAATGAAGATGATAGTCTCCTTTCCCAAAGAGTTATCATAAGGAGCTAATGAGAAATAGTGGATTTAAGTGTCCAGCACACGGCAGGAGCTCCTAACAGTCTTTTTTCCTCTCTACCCATGCCCCATGGTCATGGAGAAAAGAAGCCAAGCCAGCATCCGTCCCAGCTCTTTATTGAAAGGGAAAGTAAGATAGAAGGGGTCCCGAGTGGGGAAGGAGCGTGGAGCACAGAGGCAGTAGTGCCTGCCTGGTTGGGGAGAACGGTGGACACTCCCAAGAGACCACTTCAGGGTGGAGGTGCGACGGAGAGGGGGAGGGTAGGGGCGGGATCCGTGGGCTCCTCTCTCCAGCTGTCTTGGAGCCCCCTCTAGTGGTAAGAACGGAGGTGATTCATCTGGCTGGGGAGCCTGCGGGATGAAGGTTCTGGTGCCCCCAGGAGGACGCATTATGTATGTTACAGAGTAAGGTCAATACCTGTGGGTGATGGTTACTAAGTGGGCGGATTTTGAAGGGCAAAGACATCCCAGTTCTCCTGCCCCTCGGCTCTAAGAGACCATTTAAATGCATGTCCAAATTCTCTTCTGAGCTACCTAGGACCCTCAGGCCTCCAACCAGGCTCCCTGGACCACCTGCCTCCCACTCCTGGAGGTCCTGTGGAAGCCAGGAAAGCATCGGGCAGGTCTCCTGTTCCAGCCATAGAACAAGAGCTGGTCCAAGAGGAGGCAGAAGATGTGGGTCCCCATTCCTGCGGACTGACCGCTTTCCTCAGCCACCTCGTCTGTAAACTGAGGCTAATTAGAGCGCATCATGGGCCAGACTCAGGGGCTCTGAGGCCAAAACGCACAGAAAACATTCTGTAGGAGGTGACTGCTTCCGCACCATCCTGGAAGGGAAGTCCCACTGAGTGCTCTTGACCCATCCGCAGGCATGCTGGAGCAGCTGACAGAGGAAGGGGTCCAAGATGAGAATGACTTCGCTACGCAACCCGCCAACTTTGTCTATGGTAATGCTTATATCTGGGAAGAGGAAAGTCATGGAACTCTAGAATCTGATCCAAACCCCTCATAGTATGGAGACAGGAACAGATGGTCTGAAAGGAAAAGGGGCTTCCCCGGGTCACAGAGAATAGAGGGAGGATAGATTGAGAGGGAAGTTTTCTTCTCCTGAAGGGTCTTGGGAAGGAAGGGTAGGTGGGAAGTTTTGGGAGGACCTGGGGAAAGTTGGCATCTTGGAGGAGTTGGGGCTCAATCCCTGGGAAGGGCTACTGGGATTTGAGCTCCAGACTCGCTTGACCTGGAGTTGGGTCTTCTGATAGGTGGAAGGGGCCCCACTGAAGGGGAGAAGTTAGGGAGACAACTGGAGGGCCAGGTGTGGTGGGACAGAGGAATGGTCCAGACCCCAGGTCTGGCTCCTCCTCTGGCCTTATGGGCAGCTCAGGAGTCCCGCTTGGGCTGGATGGTCTGCACAGAGGATTGCCCAAAGGGGCTGGCAGGTGGTGAAAACCAACACTGGCCATTGGCATCGCGGAAGATGGGGGATAGCTGCTGCTCTGGCTCATCCCCGAAGATCTCCACATGGCCATCAGCTTCGGTGTCCAAGGGTTCTGCCTTGGTGTCCGGGCTCAGCCAGCCAGTCATGGCCCAGAGCAGGCAAATGGCCAGCAGGATCCCAGCCGCCATGCAGAGAGCTGTGCCTGCCAAGCGGCAGATGCTCAGGGCCTGGTTGTAATCAGCTGCCCGCTGATCCAACACCAGGAATTCCCCCTCTCCGATGCCCTCCAGCTTGGGAGGCACTGCATAGCCGGTGGTCAGGGCCGCCACACCCAGCAGCAGAAGCAGGGTTCCCGAAGACAGACTGATCTGGAGAGAGGCAAACAGATTGGGAGGTAGTTAGGGTCAGCCTGACAGTGATCCCAATTAGACTTAACGGTAACAACTTAGTCTAACCTTAAGAGATGGGAATCACAGAGAAGTCACAGAATACACTTCCTAGGATCGAACTGATGAGGGGCACAAACTGTCATGTTCTACTTGGAGTCTTGAAACCCCTAGATCAACGTCTTTCCAACTCCCACCTAGCAGTAGGTTTTTCCAGTACCTTGAGTTTCCTTCCATCATTATTTGGGTCCCATCTCATCTCTGTATCCTGTCTGCCCCCTTCCTGCATTCGGGATAACTCCTACACATCCCTCAGATCTCATCTCAAACTCATCTCCTCAGGGAAGCCTTCTGGGATGCCCCTGGCCTGGGTCAGGTCCCCTGCTTTGCATTTGTACAAACACTGTGCACATTTTTTCTTCTGTGCACTCACCATGGTGCACACTTGAACATGGAATTTCATTACTTTGTAAGTGATATCTGCCTGTCCCACTGGAACGAGAGACTGGAGAGCCATGAGAACAGACACTGTCTGTTTTGGGTCACTAGGTGTCTTCCTAGCATGACGCTGGTACAGAGCAGTAACTGAGTGGATGTTTGCAGAATGACTATGTGAACCACAGCTAGGAGCTCCTAGAAGAGAGGGACCACATCTTAAATTCTCTGTCCTCAAGAGCCTAGCACATTGCCTGGCAATTAGAAGATGCTCAAAGATTTAAAATACATGCTCACTTTCTCCTGGGAGTTTTCCCTGCTCACCCCAGGTCCTGAGAGCATCTCCCTTCCTGGCACCCTCTGACCACTTGGCCTGAGGTCTCTAGATCTCTACACTTTGCCTCCCCAGTAGAGTAGAAGCCCTTTGAAAGCCGAGGGGAAGGGCTCTTTGCCTCAATTTCGTTATAGTATTTAGCAAAGAGCTATGCCTGTTGTAGGGATTCTGCTTACTGCCACTTCCACCCTTTCCCTACACTCTGTGCCCTCACTGACCACTCTCCCTGGTTGGTGGAGACACTCACTGCTCCTTTCCTCCACTGTCCCTGTGACAGTACTCCAATATGTCATTGAGAAGCCACAGGAAGAGTTAGCTGAGATGAACCCCACTTCCTTACAGTCAGTGTATACTGTGCCCTCTGGCCATAGTAATTAGTTCAGAGACAGGCAAGTGATCCAATCAGAGCCAATGCAGTGCTTGATAGGACTCCTGGAAATGGAAAGCAGTGTTTCTTTTCTGAAGGAAATACTGGAGGAAATTCTGATTTCCGGCGGATGGTGTGGAGTGAAAATGCTGAAGATCAGAATGGTAGCAGCTACTTGGAGAACATGTGCATAGATTCTGAAGCTAAAGGGGCCACACGGGCAGGGGTACCATGGGGAACCTGAAGACTAAGAGAAATCTTGAACGACTGGATTGAACTTGGCCTGAAGTTGCTCAATCTCTGGCCCTTTCAATAAAGTGGGTGATATTTTCCCTTCCTTGTTTAAGCCCACTTGAGGTTTTTTGTTTTGTTTTGTTTTTTAAGATTTTCTTTTTAGGTAATCTCTATCCCCAGTGTGGAGCTCAAACCTACAATCCCAAGATCAAGAGTCTCACGTTCTACCAACTGAGCCGGCCAGGTGCCCCAAATTTGTACAGTTTTGAATGACTTATCAACAGTAGTCATTTGCCAATTTTTAAAAAAAGTAGGCTCCACATCCAATGTGGGGCTTGAACTCACGACCGGGAGATCAAGAGTCACATGCTCTACCAGCGGAGTCGGCCAGGTTTCCCTTAATTGGGTTTTTGTTGCTTGTACCTGCTGTATCATCTCTTTTTCCATCCACCGATCTCATCTCCTCCCTGCAGCCCCAAGAAATCCCAGGAGTTGCTCCTCCTCTGGCCTTACCTTCCAGCACAGTGTGGGCCAGGGTCGGCGGGGACACAGGATGGGAGGCCCCTCAGGGTCATCGCTGAGGGCCGCACCTGCACAGTCTTCGTAGAAGAGGTGCAGGTAGGAGCGGACCCCATACCATTTGCCATCTTCCACCTTGGGGCCGCGGCTACAGCTGCAGGAACGGTCACAGCCTGGCATTGTGGATCTCTGTGGGGGGAAGCAAGGTGCAGACAGGGGGAGAGTCTTTGTGCGTCATCTGCTTTTCCTCCCATTTTAGATAACCCACACTCATAACGCAGCCTGGCCTTCTAGGTACTGGTTTGTCTTTCTCTAAGTATGCGGTGAATGAGCCAGCGCATAGGGGCACTAAGGCCAGTGCTTAACAATTATAGATGCCAGTAAATGTGCTTGTTTAATCTGGAGGCCACCCAGTGGCTGGGACTGTGGGTTCTGGGGGTCTGACTGTCTGGATCGGAATCCCAGGTCTGGATGGGAATCCCAGATCTACCACTTCCTGGCTGTGTGACTTTAGACAAGTGCTTTCACCTCTCTGAAACTTGGTTTCCTTACCTGTAGAGCAGGGCTAATAGTCACCTCTGCTTCACACAGTCACTATATCTGAGGCCAAGGAATGGCACCAGTTGTCATTACCATTACTGTAATTTCTTCCTTATTATTTTTATTCTAAACCTTTTGAGCCCTGTATCTGGAGTAAGAGGTTCTCATCTCCACCTCCTCTCAAAATCTTCCCCTCTTCCCGGTACTCTTGGGGGTAACTATCATGGCTGACACTTGTCCAATCAGGCTGAGCTCCCAAGGTGCAAGGCTCTAAAATAATCCTACCCGGGGCTGCCCCTCACAAGGCAAGAGCCTCCAAGTCCCAAATCATCTTGACTCCAAAGGAGGTGAAAGCCAGGGTCCCTCTTAGTCTCAGGGTGGTTTTTTTTTTTTTTTTTTTTTTTTTTTGAGGATTTTTCACAAGCAGGAGGAGTGGGAGAGGGAGAAGCAAGCTCCCCACTGAGCAGGGAGCCCGATGCAGGGCTTGATCCCAGGACGGTGGGATCATGACCAGAGCAGAAGGAAGGCAGATGCTTAACACAACTGAGCCACCCAGGCATCCCTTGGGGGGTGTTTAGATTTCTAGGGAAACCCATCTAAGAACCCCTCCTTTTAGAATAATACCCTTTTTTATTGAGGTATATGTGGCATATAATATCGTATTTGTTTCAGGTATACAACACGATTCAGTATTTGTAATGATCACCATAATAAGTCTAGTTAACCTCTGTCACCATACCTAGTTACCAATAAATGTCCTTCCTTGTGAGAGAAACTTTAAGATCTACTCTCGGCAACGTTCAGATACGCAATATGGTATTATTAACTATAGTCACCAGGCTACACATTATATCCTCATGACTTATTTATTTTATAACTGGAGTTTGTACCTTTGACCCCCTTCACACATTTTGCCCTGCCTCTGGCAACCACGTACCTTAAGAATCTCCCTTTTAACAGATGGAGACACTGAGGGCTTGGTAATGGAAAGTAATTGTGTATCTACACATGGAGAGGACTAAAACCAAAGTGGGGGATGAGGAGAAGGGTGGGTTTGGGGAGGGGAGTTGTTTATACTGGGAAAGGATTGGGGTCCTGCATCAGCACCCCTGAGCAGCTTCAAACAAAATAAAGCAATGAGCGGGGTGCCTGGGGGTCTCAGTTGGTGGAGCTTCCGACTCTTGATTTCAGCTCAGGTCATGATCTCAGAGGTCATGAGATTAAGCCCCCATGGGCTCAGCCTGCAGTGTCTCCTGAGATTCTCTCTTTCCCTCTCCCTCTATCCCTTGCCCTACTCATGGGCGCATTCTCTCTCTCTCTCTCACTAAATACATAAAATCTTAAAAAATAATAATAAAGCAATGTGCTTACACTGAAGGATAAGACAAATTTCTGGACCTCCCCCCAATTTCCAATCAGATGTAGCTTTCAATTTCCTGCATAAACTCACTAGCACACACATACCCACATAGCACAGAGAGGCAGGCATACACACACACACACACACACACACACACACAAATCAAACAGAGACATACCACAGACTGATGCACAGACACACACACCTGAGACACACACCAACATGGCTACACAAACATAACAGAGACATACCGAGACAGGCACTTACATACTACCTAGAGACATATTCAGATAGACACACATAGCACCAAGAAACAGACACACTACACACAAAGACACTCCACGGAGAAACACACACATAGACACACACACACACACACACACACACACACACAGAGCCAAAGTGTGTGTTGGGGTAATTCTTGGAGCCCCCACGGATCCACACAAGCGCCAGAAGTTCTCTTCTTATAGCCTGTCTATAAATCGCAGTGCTTTATAACCGTCACCCATAACTCAGGGAAAAAGAGAAGAAAAGGAAAATACAAGAAAAAAAAAAAAAAGTTTTGGATCGAGAATGGAAAAAGACACAGACCAAAACCGAAAGATAAGGAAGAAGACAAGTGGTCCCGCGAGAGAGCAGGAATCTCCCTGGGAGGAAGGTGGGGCGGGGCCCCCGAGGGGGTGTGGCCACTGCAGGAACCGCCCCCGGCCCGGGCCCTCGGGAGGCCTGGGTGGGAAGACTGAATGGGGGCTTGGGGGCAGTCAGAGTCAAAGCTGCAACTATTAATTAAAGTCCTAGGGGAGGGGGCAGGGAAGAGAGGCTCGGGAATTGTAGGTCTGGGTTAGCTCCTCCCCTGCAACTCACCGTCCCTCAATCTCAAATATACTTAATCACTCAATCTTGCTGGCACTGGAGAAGGAAGGTGACCTTGACGCAGCCTCCCGCTAGGCCTGGCCCCTCCCCCTCCCGTGTTAAGGTTGCTAGAAGGCGGTCTGGCGGTCAGGGGGAGGGAGAGAGAGGATGCTCCGGACACCGCGCGCGTACCCGGGACGTGGGTTGCCATGGGAACCGCTGGGGAGGTGTCCCTAGGCGAGGGGAGGAGGAAGGAGCTCAGTGTGAAAGGAGCGGGAAGAGGAGGGGGGCTACAGGGTCGGAGGGGGGAGACTGCGGCGGAGGCGAGCGGAGGGAGAAGTACGCGAAGGTGATAGGCGCAAGGGCCTGAAGATCGTTGGAACCTATTGCCTGAAGGGCCTCATTCATTCTCCTTTCCAGACCCCAATCTGGACCCCCACTGCCCACAACAGTGTCCGGCGCTGCCGGGGTTGGGAGAAGGGGCGCCCTCTTGGGGGGCAAGTCCAGGGAAATCGGGCCAATTCCTCCCTCTCGCTACCGCACCGCTGTTTCTGATAGGACCACCAGTTCCCTGGCCGAGATAAACCGTATCATTTCCCCCAGGGGAAAGGGGGAAACTGAGGCACGGAAGGGTGGGAATAGGTTTTTAATAAAGAGGTGGGTGGGGGTCTTGTCCTCCGAAGCCTCTGCCCATCCTCTCAGCATTGAGATATCTCTGGGAGACGGGGCTGGTGAGATCTCTGCCCCCTACGACTTTTCTGGGACCTCACCTCCCAAAGCTCGAGGCACACCAAGGCTTGGGCAACGCCGTCCCGTCCGAGGTTGGACGTGGCGGGGCTGGGGATGCGGGCTGAGGTGGGGTTCCCCGGAACCCGGGAGAAGGCGGGGTGGGGGTCGGGGCGCGCGCGTGGAGCCGGGCTGAAGCTCACCTCTCTGCCTGCTGTCTCCGCCGAGCGGGAGCCAGAGCGAGAGCCGAGCAGAAGCTGGTTCTGTCGGCGCCTGCGCCGCAGTCGGGGGGCGGGGGTGATACGGGGCTGGGGGGTGAGGGGGGGGGGCACCCGCCAGCCGCAAAGGCTGGCTCTGCAGATTGCGGACCCCTGCAGAATGAGAGCCCCTACCTCCTTCCAGAGTTCCCTTCTTTCTCTGAGACCCCAGGCCGCTCGCGGAAACCCTATCGCCTCCCCAGAACGCGCCCCCTCCTGCAGTCCCTCAAACTTCTGATCCGACTCTCCATCACTCCCTTAATCTCCCACCCCTATCCCTGAAGACCCTTGCTTCACCGAGCTGTCATTTCCTCATTGCATCCTCTCTGGGTCTCCATCCTCTTCCTGGAGCCCCTCGCCATAAGTGTACAAGTGCTCATCTTGCTGACCCCACCCCCACTTTCTCCACAGATTCCAGTCTCTCTTTCTGTCTCTCTCTCTCTCAGCCCTCACCCTCACTCTCTCAGGAGCTCCCTACCTCTTCCTGAGGCCCCTCACCTGTCACTGAATCCCTCGTCCTCTCTCCATTCTCTTTCCCTCTTTGAGCCACTGACCCTTGCTAAGGCTCAGCTCCTCTTATGTCGAAAACGAAGTTGAGGCTGGGGAGAAGGGGTTGGTAGAGAAACTTCCTTTCCCCTCTGGAAGAAACAAGTGTTCTCTCTCCTAACCTACCTGCAGTTCTGCTCCAGGCAGTGTGTGCCTTGTGGCCCCTCTCTCTGGAGAACCAGCCCTTGCCAGACAACTGTGTCTACTTCATTCCTTGTCATGAGCCCACAGCCTTGATTTTGTCTTACACTTGCTGTGTGGTCTTAGGAAAGTCACGGCACTGCTCTGAGCTCCATCAAACACCATTGCACACACATGCCTTCATGCCTTAAGCAACCATTCTGTCTTTCCACGTGCTGGGGGCTGGGGATACAGAGATGAATGAATTCCAAGATGAGGCCAGATCTTTTTCATTCACTATTGTATCCCAGAGAGTTGTGTAGTGTTTGGCGTTGACTAGGCAGCTCAATCGATATTTACTGAACATAGACTAGTAATAATAACAAATATATGGTTTGTTATGTGCAAAGGGCTTATCAAAGTGCTTTACATGTACTACTTACTCATTTAACTGTGTGTGTGAAACAGACACAGACAGACAGAAAAAGAGACAGAGAAAAGTCCTAGAGCCCCAAACTAAAGACCTTGAACAGTGACAGGAGATGATGCTAGAGAGGCAAGCATACATTCGGGGCCTCATAAGCCAAGGTAAGGAGTTTGCAGTTCAACCCAAGGGTTGTGGGGGTCCATGGAAGCTTTGGAAGGAGGGATGTGTTCTGGACTGCACACTGAAAAGATCCCTCTGGGTGCTGATCCCTCTGTAGAACAGGCTAGAATGATTCAGAGAGGAAGCAGAGAGATCCGAGAAGAGCCTCCATATCAGAGATAACTATGACTTGGCCTAGTGGGCTTGCAGAGAAATGAATGGATCCAAGAGATGTTAGGGGGTAAAATGAACTACAGGAGAAGCCCATAAGAAGTTGCCTGTCCCAGCTAGGCTTGGCCTTTGAGTCGTCCCAGTTTAGGCATCAGACAAGTGAAGAAGCAACCAGATGATTCCAGTACGGAACTGTCTGAATCAGGTTCAGCTCTGATAATAATGGGAGAGGGGATGGAAGAAGTTCCAGAGGCGATGGGAAGGGATGAGGTCAAGTGTACAGGAGGGATGGGCTTTGAGCCAGCCCAGGAAGGATCCAGTATCCTCTGAGACCCAGGGGAGGGAGGGAAGGTGGCCACTGAGAAGAGATACAGTGTGGTGGTTATGTGTTGAACTCTGCCTGAAACAGACTCAGGTTTGAATCTTGGTTCTGCCACTCACTGTTTGCATGATTTAACTTCTCTGAGCCTCTGTTTCCCTGACCACGAAATAGAGATAAGATTAGTGGTTGCTTCTCAGAGGATTTATCAGAGTGAAATGAGATGTGCATCGAAGACCCTTAGTGAAGCACGTTGGCACAGAGTCAGACCTCAACAAATGATTGTTGTTGCTACTGCTATTATTGGTGCATTAGTTTATAGGTAAGGAGGGCAGGGAGTTGAATGACAAGAAATCTGATAAATTGAATGCTCTGGAGAAAAACAAGAAGAATCATCTATTAAGAAAGAATGGTTTTAGGGGTGCCTGGCCAGCTCAGTCGGTGGAGCATGTGACTCTTGATCTTGGGGTTGTAAGTTTGAGCCCCACGCTGGGTGTAGCAATTAAATGTAAATTATTAAAAAAGAAAAAGAAGAGAAAGGTTTTAGTTCAACAGGAGGATTAAAAAGGGTGGTGAGACAGATACAAAAGGCCATATGTTGTATGTTTCCATATAGATGAAATAGCCTGAGTCAGAAAATCCGTAGAGGCAGAAAACAGATTAGTGTTTCCTACGGGGTGGGGGAAGGGAGGAATGAGGAATGACTGCTTTATGGGTTTCCTTTTAGAGTGATAGAAATATTCTGGACTAGATAGTGGTGATGGGTGCATAATTCTGTGCATGTACCATCACTAATGACAATTTTATGTTATGTAAGTTTTTCCACAATCTTTTCAAAATGTGGTCAAAATTTGGAATAATCAGTAATGATGATGGTGGTGGTAACAGATGTTACTTACTGAGCATTTACTAGGTGCCAGCATAATTTATCTGCTCAATAACCTTATGAGGTCACTTGCCTGAGGTCACCCACCTGAGGTCATTCAGTCACGATTCCGCAGAATCTGAATTTGCTCTGATGGCTCTGAGGCCATGATCTGTAGAGGCAATGGTGTGCATGGCTGTGACTTTCTCTGGCAGTGTCAGGAGAAATGGGAATGAAGGAGGCTGCTGGCACTCCGGTTCTTGGGTGAGGGGGTTCTCCAGGACAGGTGGGGCAGAAAGGAGGGGTGAATGGGAATGCAGAGGAGAAAACAGATCCCATAATGAACCTCAGGATGGATCCTGGCTCAGTGGGGAAGGATGCCAAAGGCAGCTGAGAAAGAGAGCAGATGGATCTGGAGAAGATGCAGGAATTCCAGACGGAGGAGCTCAATGAAGTCCCAAAATAGGTATATGGGAAGAAAGGGAGCCTGAGGTCAGAGTGTGGGATGTTGTAGTTAAACATTTTAGATGTAGAACGCTGTAAGAGATGAGAAGGCTTACTAAGCCAGTGCTATCCAACAGAAGTTTCTGCAAAGGTGGGAATGGTCTAGATCTGTGCTCTCTGAACAGAACCACTGGCCATATTGGGCTATTAAGCATTTAAAATGTGGCTAGTGAGGCTGATGATTGAACTCTAAATTTTATTTAACCTTAATTACTTTATTTACTTCTTTATTTTTAAGTAGGCTCTATGTCCAACATGGGGCTTGAACTCATGGCCCCGACATCAAGAGTCACACGCTCTACCCTCTGAGCCAACCAGGTGCCCCCTGACCTTAATTATTTTAAACTCAAGTTAAAATAGCCACATGCCGCTAATGGTCATCATATTGGACAGTCAGGTGTCAGTGGGACAAATCTTGCTGCCAGGGCCCTACTTTGAGCATGACTGTCATCTCAGACTCCCATCATCCAAGCCCTTTTACCTAGTGTTTTTGCCCTGCCCCGTAATGGTCTCTTCTTTACATTGTAGCCACAGTGATCCTTAAATCAAGAGTCAGATTCTCATACAGGAGTCTCATTCCCTGGTCAAAACCCTCTAATGACATCTCATCTTACTCAGGGCAAAAGGAGAAAACTGGGGGTGCCTGGGTGGCTCAGTGGGTTAAGCCACTGCCTTCGGCTTGGGTCATGATCTCAGGGTCCTGGGATCGAGTCCCATATCGGGCTCTCTACTCGGCGGAGAGCCTGCTTCCTCCTCTCTCTCTCTGCCTGCCTCTCTGCCTACTTGTGATCTTTCTCTGTCTAATAAATAAATGCTTTAAAAAAAAAAAAAAAGGAGAAAACTGTGGTGGATTAAAGATGGCCACAAACTCTTTTTCACTCTGCCCTTCAAAAGGTGGAGTTTCTTGCTCCTCAACCTGAGCTGGCCCTGCCATTGCTTCAACCAACCAAACATGGCAAAAGCAATGCTGTGTCTGTTCTGGACTTAGCTTTCAAGAAGACCAGCTTCCGGGGCACCTGGGTGGCTCAGTGGGTTAAAGCCTCTGCCTTCGGCTCAGGTCATGATCCCAGGGTCCTGGGATCGAGCCCCACATCAGGGTCTCTGCTTAGCGGGGAGCCTGCTTCCTCCTCTCTCACTCTCTGTCTGCCTCTCTGCCTACTTGTGATCTGTCAAATAAATAAATAAAATCTTAAAAAAAAAAAAAAAGACCAGCTTCCTCTTCCCTTCTCTCGGAACGCTCACTTCTGGAAAGCTCCCTCTTGGGCCCCAGTCCCCTTGCCGAAGAAGCCCAAACCACATGGAGAGGTCCCATGCTGGTACTCCAGCTGACAGTGCCCACCAGACCTCTAGCCCATAGCCAGCACCAAATACTGTATCAGGCAGCATGGTGTGAGCGAGTCCTCTCGGACATGTCCACCCACTTGAGACCACAGATGACATCACATGAAGAGAAGAGCTATCCCACTGAATCCCATAAACCCACAGGATCGTGAAAGATAATAGAACAATGTTAAGCTGTTAAGTTGAAAGATGGTGTGTTACGCAGCAATGACTATCCCAAACCAGTTCTTTTTTTTTTTTTTTAAGATTTTATTTCTTTGTTTGACAGATACAGAGAGAGAGAGAGAGAGAGAGAGAGCGAGCACAAACGGGAGGAACTGCAGGCAGAGGGAGAGGGAGAAACAGGTTCTCTCTGGAGCAGGGAGCCCGACGTGAGACTCCATCCCAGGACACTGGGATCATGACCCGAGTTGAAGGCAGATGCTTAACTGACTGAGCCACCTAGGCACCTCCAAACCACTTCTTACTAGGACCTGTGATTGCCCTTTGCCCACAACCTTACTTACCTCCGTGTTCTCCTCTTCCTCCATTCCCTCACTCACTGCTCCAGCCACACCAGCATCCTTGAGTAAACTAAGCCCATCAGGCAAACCCCTATCTCAAGGTGTTAGAACCTTTGTACTTGTTTCTCTGCTTTATTGCTCCTTCTCCAGAAATCTGCATGGCTAGCTTCTGGCTTTATTCAGACCTCTGCTCACAAGAGGCTTTGTTTAAACACTTTGGTAGAGACATAGACCGCTCACCAAACTTCCATGTGCATCACATACATTTCTCAGTTCCCTTGAAGTTAGACAAAACCAGGTGATTAGTTCTGGCCAATGAGATCCAGGACTCCAAAGAGATCCTTGGCCACAGATTTTCTTGGAAGAGAAAGAGCAGAACTTAACATTCATTTAGTTAACAGAAAACCCTGAAAACAACTGAGGGTGAGAAACTGGGTTGCTAAGAAACCTCCTAGAACGGGGGAGATGTTTGGCATCCATTGCTAGGCAACCTAAAAGAAGCCAGAGAGGCAGGTTTGGCTGCAAGCAGCTTTCCCCTCCTTTACAGAGGCTCCCTGAACGCCAGATGGGATATGCTCTTGAATGCTTCTGGTCCAACCACCTAACTGTATAGATGGGGAAACAAGGCCTCAAAAGGCAGGATGATTAGTCCAGATTCCCTCTAATTTCTCAACAAGAGCAAAGTCAAATGGCAGAGGAGGACATTGTCTTTGGGAGTGGCGTGACTGAGGCAGAGCGTTAGGGCAGAGCTGGTAGCTGAAGAAGAGACTGTAAAAACAATAAAGAAGACAACTGTAAAAGGCCTTGAATGCCAAGGCCAAGAATCTTAACCTTCATCCTGAGGTTAATGGGGAGCCACTGAAAGGTTTCCAGAGGTAGTCACATTTGTTTTCTTTCTTTCCTTTTATTTTTTTTTAAAGATTTATTTATTATGTTTAGAGAGAGAGCAGGGAGATGGGAAGAGGGAGAGGAAGAGAGAATCCTAAGCAGACTCCCCACTGAGGGCAGAGCTGGCCATGAGGCATGATCTCACAACCCTGATATCATGACCTGAGCTGAAACCAAGAGTGAGAGACTTAACCAACTGAGCCATCCAGGCGCCCCAGTCATGTTTGTTTTCAAAAGACCCCTCAGGTTTGGGGGCACCTGGGTGACACAGTTCATTAAGCTCCAGACTCCTGGTTTCTGCTCAGGTCCTGATTTCAGGGTCATGAGATCCAGCCCTGAGTCAGCTCCAGGCTCAAGATGCGAGTGTGCTTGAGTTTCTCTTTTCCTCATCCTCTGTTCACCCCACAACGTGAGCGCCCACATGTGCACACGCTCTGTCTCTTTCTCAAATAAATAAACAGATCATTAAAATGAGCCT
The DNA here is from genome assembly GCF_964662115.1 of Mustela nivalis. Lineage (NCBI taxonomy): Eukaryota > Metazoa > Chordata > Mammalia > Carnivora > Mustelidae > Mustela > Mustela nivalis. The sequence continues at coordinate 118,071,488 of NC_139027.1, forward strand.
GTGAGGGGCACCTGGGTGGCTCAGTCATTAAGCCTTTGGCTCAGGTCATGATCCTAGGGTCCTGGGATCAAGCCCCACATTGGGCTCTCTGCTCGGTGGGAAGCCTGCTTCTCCCTCTCCCACTTCCCCCTGCTGTGTTCTCTTTCTCCAAATAAATAGATAAAATCTTTTTTAAAATTTTTATTTATTTACTTGACAGAGATTACAAGTAGGCAGAGAGGCAGTCAGAGAGAGGAGGAAGCAGGCTCCCTGCTGAGCAGAGAGGCCAATGTGGGGCTCAATCCCAGGACCCTGGGAACAAAACCTGAGCTGAAGGCAGAGGCTTTAACCCACTGAGCCACCCAGGTGCCCCAAATAGATAAAATCTTAAAAAAAAAAAAAAAAAAAAAAGAAAAAAAAAAAAAAAAGGGAGCCCATGGGCTGCAGTACAGAGACTCAGGACAAAGTCCCAATACCCTCCAGGCCCTTCCTGTTCTTGCCAGTCTGTCTCCTCTCTCCCCACCACCCCCGCCAGCCTACAGCCACCTCCCTTCCATGTCCCTTTCTCTTGTGGAGTCCTCTCACTTGCCATTGCTGGTGTCTGGAAAGCTTTTCCCTTCATCTGAATCTGCTTAGTCTTACTGTGCTAGTGATAACCACTGCATAACCAACTGCCCCCAAACTTAGTAGTGCGAATAACCACAATTTCAGGACAACCATGGACTCTATGGGTCAGGAATTCAGACCAGGTAAGAGGGGATGGCTTGTCTCTGCTCCATGACGGCTGAACTCCAGCTGGGAAGACACTGCTTGAATGACTGGGGGCTAGGATCACCTGGAGACCCCTCTGCTCACTTGACCGGCACCCAAGGAGGGTGTCTGGATCACCAGGAGCACCTAGGGGGAGGCTTTGCACCTGTTTGGGGCTTCTTCATTGCATGACCATCTTAGGGGTGTTGGACTTCTTATTTGGTGGCTCAGTATAGAAACCTATAGCATCTTTCTGCTACATTGTATTGGTTATGAGTGGATTGTGAAGGCAGCCCAGACTCAAGAGGAAGGAAATTTATGGAAAGAATGTCAAAGAACATGTAGCCATGTTCTAAAATCACAACAACCTACTGAGGTCTTGGTCACAGCTTAAACATCACCTTCTCCATGAAGTGACCTGACCATGCCCTGCTCCATGTCTGTGTGCCCCCAGCCCCACTGTCCATCTCCATCAGTGCATTTCCATCCCTCTGTTGATGTGTCTTTCTCCTCCTTGGGAGTTAAGTTCAGTGAAGACAGGCCATGTCTGTCTTTTTCATCTTTGTACTCCAGCATCCAGCACAGAGCCTGGCAAAGCTGTTGACTGGGTGAGTGAAGGAGTGATTGAATGAGCTAAGGCAAGGAGTCCAATCCAGAAGCCAATCCTTCCTTGTGAAGCTGATATACTAATTAGAGAGAGAAAGAGATACAAAATTGAAACTGTATATGATAAATACCACAGCGATAAATGCTATTAAGAAAAATAAAGCAAAGTAAGGGGATAGCCTAAGGGTTTATGTGTAATACTTTACAAGACTGATCAGGGAAGACCTTTTTGAGGTAGTGACATTGGAGCCAAGTGCCAAAGAAGTGAGGGAGTAAGCCATGTGGGTATCTGGGAGAAGAGCACTTCCAGCAGAGTGAACAGGAAAAGGGCTGGCTGTTCAGAAGGGCTGAAGTTGGCATGTGCTTGGTAGTTTTAGGAAACAGCAAGGAAGCCAGCGGACTATTGTATGGCAAGGGAAGGAAAAAGCAATAGGAGATGAATCCCACGGGGGGCCCCAAGCTAGATTACATAGGTTTTTGCAGGCCATGCTGAAGACTTTGGCTTTTAGTTTGAATGAGATGAGCACCGGTGGAAGGTTTTGAGAAGTGAGACATAGTCTGATTTGTAGGCTAACCAGATTCCTCTGGCTGCTGTGGATAATAAGACTGTGATTGAAGCAAAGGAGAAAGCAAGGAGTCCAGTGAGAGGTTGGTTCAGGCAAGAGATTGACGGGGACTGTGAGGGTGGCCATTGAAAGGGTGAGAAGTGATAAGGGCACAGGACACATTTTGAAAGTAGAGCCAACAGGGACAAGGGATACGAAGCTATGGGGAAAAAGAGGAGCTAAGGATGACCAACAGGTTGTTGGCCTTTAAGTCACATGTGATGGGAAGATGTGGAGTGGGGAACAGCCTTGGAAGCACTGCAAAAACAAGAATTCATATTTAGGCATGCCAAGTTTAAGGTGCCAGTTGGACATCCCAGTGGAGATGAGGAGGAGGCAGCTCGATAGAAGAGTCTGGCAACATCAGGATGGAGATATGGACTTGAGAATCCACAGCTATGTTAAGCGGAGTTCTAAGATGGCCCCAAGATTCCCCCCCACCCCGACCCCTCCCACCGTGGTGTGCATGATCCACATAACCTGCTATCCTCTGGGTGGGAGAGACCAGTGAGTATGACAGATGATGTCATTCTTGTGATTAGGTTACATTATATGGCAAAAGTGTAGGGATTTTGCAGATGTGATTAAGGTCCCAAATTAGTTGAGCCTTAGCTTATTAGAAGGGAGAACCTCCTGGGTGGGCCTGATCTAATCAGGTGAGCACTTTAAAAAGAGAGCCTTCCCTGGGGCACCTGGCTGGCTTAGAGCATGTGACTCTTGACCTTGGGTTCAGGAGTTCCAGCCCCATACTGGGCACAGAGACTGTTAAGTAAATAAATAAATAAGTAAATAAGAGCTTAAAGTGCCACTCTGTGAGAGAGCTTGGGAAGATAGGACACTGATAGTGACCCTCAGGATTCAAGAGTGGCACCAGCTGACAGTCGGGAAGAACACAGTTCCTTGACCCCAAAGAACTGAACTCTGCCCGCCACCAGGTGAATTTGGGAGAAGGCTCGGAGTTCCAGAACGGAATGCAGTCCAGCCAACACCTTGATGCAGCCCTGGGAGATCCTGAGCAGAGAACCCAGCTAAGGCACGCCTGCATTCAGGGCACAGAGACTGAAACAATAAATGCGTGTTATTTCAGGCTGATACATTTGTGGCAATTTTTTACGGGCTACAGATAACCAACACCTCAGTGTACAGGTGTTCTTAAAGCCTTGGAAACAAGATGGTTCAAATAGCCCAGGTCTGAGGGGCGCCTGGGTGGCTCAATGGGTTAAAGCCTCTGCCTTTAACCTCAGCTCAGGTCATGATCAGGACCTGCATGGGGCTCTCTGCTCAGCAGGGAGCCGGCTTCCTCCTCTCTCTGCCTACTTGTGATCTCTCTGTCAAATAAATAAATAAAATCTTAAAAAAAAAATAATAGCCCAGGTCTGGGATCCAACGGGGATGATGAGTCAATGACCTCGGGAACCCAGTAAGATTGGAATGGGATACACCCCACCCCTACCCTCAAATGCTTCCTATTCCTTTCAGCCTCTAGGTGTCCCCAGAGCCCACATAAGCAAGTCTCTCCCCGCCTTTTCCAGGTCAGAATCCATTTCCTTCTGAAATGTAAAGAACCAAGTAACAATAAATGGTCTCTCAACTATTCTGTTCCTACTTTCCCCTCCCAAACTTTATATATGGGGAAACCGCCCAAGATGCCACCGTGATCTAGGACTACCTCTGGCCTGGCACTTTACCCTTCCATGGCACTCAGAAGGGCAAAAGACCAACCCCCTCCCTCTCTCCAGCTTTGATCAGGGGAGAGATCTGCAGTGATGTAGACAGAGGCTGCAGTTTCTCACTGATGCCCACTGGAGGGAGCAGCCCTAAGGTGGGGGCTGCTGGCCTGTGTGGAGAAGGGAAGAGACCCCCCCCCCCCCAGGTCAGGGGCATCAGAAGTGCCCTGCTGCGGGTACAGGGCCAGTGACCCAATTCCCTCTGTCGGGCCCCTCACCCCCTCCCTTGCAGTCCGAGTTCCCCCCAAACAGACGCTGAGACGGGGTCTTGGGTGCAAGATATTTATTAGGTATAAGCACCTGTGAAAAGAAGAGGAAGCAGGATTGGGTACAGGGGTCAAACTGCACTGCAGGCCTGGCAGAGCCTCGGCTGCCCTGGGTGAGTGACTGCAGGGGGAGGTTGTGCACTGGCGCTGCCTGTCGGTGTCTGTCCAGTCCCCATCGCTGAACCAAAATGGCCAGGCATTTGTCTAGATATCTGATCTCCCTGGGACACCGGATGCAGGCTGCCCTGGGTCAAAGGGCTCTCAGCAGCGGGAGGCTATCCACTGACCATACTTCTCATGGCTGGGCAAGTCCCTCCTTCTAGGGGGTTCTGGTGGCACCTAGTTCTGTCTTTCTCACCTTCTCAATTCTATCCTAGAAGACTTTTTTTTTTTTGCCTTCTTGCTTTAAATCAGAAGCTTCACCTCCCTCAACCAGACCCCCTTTCTGTAGGCACCCAGCACTCCTAAACCTGCTATAGTCTTCTTTTCAATTGTCTATGGGTATCCCAGTCCCCAAATACCCTCTCTGGATGAGGTCTGTACACTTGACCTTGGTTCTTACTTGGGGAAACAGGCTCTGGTCAACCTTAGGAATTCACCGGAACTGGCAATGGAGGAACTGGGAATGGGGGTGGAGGAACAACAAAGAATTTTTTAAAAGGCCTTCCTCTGTTTCCAAAACATGCTGGTAAGAATCTCAAGGACAAGAATCACTGTGGCTCCCGTTGCTCTTCTTTAGTTATTTAATAAAATTACACTGTGTGCTAGATACTGGGACCAACCCCACCATCGCTGCCCCCCACCCAGAGGACAGCCTAATACCATCTGTGAATAGGGAAGGAAAGGCAGCACCCACAAGGAGAGAACCAAAATGTGGGGCCCGACTCTGACCTTGGCTGCTGGTAGGCCCTCCTACAGGTTGCTTTGCCACCCTGAGCCTGTTTCCTCCTCTGCACAATGGAGTAATACACTTCAGGGAGCATCTTATTAAATACTTCTGACCTCAAACTTCATTTTAGCCTGAAGCAGCTACTGTTAAACGTTCTCACATGTTAATCCTATGAAAAGAGTCAGGGTGAAGTGAATTTGCTCAAGGTCACACAGGTGTTCAGGGGTGGTGGTACTCGGGCTTTTTGAGCCCAGACAATGTGGCCCGACTCTTCTTACTTCTCATTAAGGGCAGGGTCAAACTGGCCACCCTTGGACCGGGTAATGCCTGCACACCTGTTTTTAAAAATATTATGAGTCAGCTTTCATTTTGCAATTGAGATGTTCATAGAAACATCCAGATTTCTACCTTCTTTTGAACAATCTGGCCACCGTGGGCTGCATTCCCACAAGGTCACGACTGGCCTGAGGTGACTGGCTGCCCCCCTGCTGAGGCTGGTCAGGAAGCCCAAGTCTACCCAGACTCTATCACTTATGTCACATGCCTGGCCCTGCAGGGATGAGTTTGTCATCCTTAATGAAGACCAGGGAGTCCTGAAATAGGAGGAGACAGAGGACCCCCGCTCTTCCTGCACGGTGCTAAGTCACATGGACTTCCCTCTGGCAAACTGTCTGGGGGAGGGTTGAGGAGAGGCACAGACATGTAGAACCACAGGGCAAGGTCGGGGCAAATACACTTTATTCAGTCCTGGCATCAGACTGGCGGAGTCCTGCTGTGGGTGCCAGTGCCCCAGATCAGAGGGACCCCTCCCCTCGGCTACTAGACTAGTTCTCCAAGACCACAGACAGTGACATCTCTTCACTCACATGACGTTTTCTGGGTTTTTTCATTGTCTTTTTGTTGTTGTTGTTTTTCTTTAAAAAAAAAAAAAGAGAGAGACAGAGAAAGAGAGAGAGAGACAGAGAGAGAGAGAGAGCGCGAGAAAGGCCCAGAGCCGGAGCACCAAGCTTAAAGGAGGCAGCTGGTGGCTTTGTCAGCGACGGGAACGCGTGGGGCAGAGACCTGCGGAGACCCTGGGCAGGGGTCCGAGAGGACTCTGGGACCGTTTGTTCCTGAGATTTGTGTGTGTGTGAATGAGAATGTGTGCACACCCAAGAGGGTGAACACACGCCGGTGAGATACAGGTAGTGAGGGCTGAAGGGGGCGTGGGGAGGCCGGAGGGGCGGGACTTGAGGACTAAGAGGGGTAGGGTCATCGAGGGCACCCCGGAACGGAACACAACCTCCTCAGGCAGCAGCGCTATCCCGAGTTTTCACATGGAAAAACACGCGCAAACGGCGGACCTCTACTACTCTGACCCTCCTTTCAGTCTCACTGGCCCAGTCGTTAGTCTCTCTCAAGCCAGCTGTTTAAAAGTGGGGGTCTTCTTGCCACGCCGGCTGCTATCATGCCTCAGTCTCAACACCCCCCACCCTGTACCAACGTGCCTCAGTTTCTCCCACTGAATACTGTCACTGTGGGCACAGGACTCGAGTGATAGAAAGAAGTGGTGGGCGTAGGGAGGAGCCCAGACTGCGAGTGTGCCTTTGACTTGATGGGGCACTTGGAGGGGGTGGAGTGGGGAGCAGCAAGAACCCTGTCCCCAGATAGACTGAAATGCCTTGGTTCGGAGTTTTCTTGGGCAGTCCTCTCGTGGTCCAGTTCCAGATGAAGACCCTATTCCCAGTTCCCAGGTGGGGTAAAGAAAAGGGAGGTTTCTGGGACCAAGGTAGACTGTAGAGGCAGCCTAGCGGTGTGTATGGGCAGGGGGTGGGGCGGAGGAGGGAGGAGGAGGAGGTGCACCTCAGTCTGGGCAAGCCCGCAAGGAAAAGGGACTATGCCACCAGATAGAGTTCCAAGCTCCAAACCAAATCCTTCCGGGCCAGCTAGTCTCTTTCTCCCCCTTCCTTAGCGCTCCTCCCATTAAGGCAGTGACGCCCCGTCGGGTTGAAAGGAAGCCGCGGCTCCCGGATAAAAAAATTTCTCAGGATCGCTCAATACCCGCCCCAATTCTTCCCGAAGCGGGCCACAGAGGCGTACGGTTCGACTGGGACTGACCCCCTCCTCCCAAGAAGCATTAAGCATGCGCGAGAAGGGGGCGGGCCCCGGCGCTCGGCGAGGGAGAGGAGGGGGGCATGGGAGGAGCGTGCGGTGCCGCCCAGCCGCAGCGCCCCCCTAAACAAGAGAGGAGGCGGGCTAGGCAAAGGCGGAGGGATTCAGGAGCAAGGGCAGGGGCGTGTCCTCCGGCCACGAGGAGGGGCGTGTGCGAGGTGGGGGAGGGGTGCAGGTCTGTAGGAGTGGACAGGAGGTGTAGAGGGGGGGGGTGGCTGCTGGTGGCTGTGCGGGAGGGGGCAAGATGGGGCGGGGCTTGGATGTCAGGGAAAGAGTGGGGGTTGGGCTGCCTTGGGGTGTGTCTGCGGGGGAGGGGCATGTCTGGATTTGAGGGGGATGGGCACGTCTAGGAGGGGGGAGGCTGCGCGGGAGATGGGGTGCCAGCCTCGGCCTCCGAGGGGCCCCAATACCTGATTCCTGTATGTAAACAGCTGGTTTGGGGGCGTGCGCGCCCCGCTGACGGTGGGCTCAGTAGGTGAAAACCAGGTCGGCGATGCTAGACGGGCGCCAATCCCCCGCGATCATCTCGGTAACCTCGGGGGTGCAGTAGTCCGGGAACTCGAAATGCGACGTGCCCGAGGGGGGCGGCAGGTCCGGGTCGCGGTCCAGGGCGCTGCAGTCCAGGCCGGCGGGGCCGGGGGGCAGTCTGGACAGAAAGCCCAGCGGCTCCTCCCCCGACGCCACCGTCTCCTCTTCGCCTTCCTCCGCCGCCGCCGCCTCCTCCTCCTCTTCCTCCGGCTCCTCGTCCTCCGACGGAGTGGGGGAGGCGGTGGTGACAGCCACCCCCTCGCCCGACGGCCCCTGGGCGCGCTCCGCTGGTCCCCGGGCAGCCCGCCCCGCCGGGACCATCCTCCACAGCTCCCTCCCGGGGGTCTCGACCAGGCGCACTTCCAGCAGCTCCTCGTCGTCGTCCTCGTCGTCGTCCTCGGGCGCCGCCGCGCTGCCCCCCAAAGGCCCGCCCGCTGCTCGGCGGCCCCCGCGGCCAGGCAGCTGCGGCCCGGGCTTGAGCCTGCTGCCGCCACCGCCACCACCACCACCGCCGGGGGGGCGGGGCCGCGCCTTGGCGGGCGCCCCCTTGCTCTTTTTGCGCGGCCGGTACTTGTAGTCCGGGTAATCCGCCATGTGCTTGAGGCGCAGCCGCTCCGCCTCCCGCACAAACGGGATCTTCTCCGAGTCCTGCAGCAGCTGCCAGCGGCGGCCCAGGCGCTTGGAGATCTCGGCGTTGTGCATGTCGGGCCACTGGTCCATGATCTTCCGCCGTTCGTGCTGCGACCACACCATGAACGCGTTCATCGGTCTCTTAATGTGGCCGCTCGGCGTCTTGCACCAGCCGGGCTCGCGCGCCCCCTCCTCGGCCGGCCCGGGCCCCGGGGGCGGCGGCCCGCCGTCCCGCTTGGCCCTCGCGCCCCGTTGCTGCACCATCGCGCCTGGGCCCGGGGCCGCTAGACGCCGCCGGGGGCCGTCCGCATCCTCCGCGGCTGGGGGTGGGGGAGGAGGCAGCAGCGACGGAGGGGCGGCCCCGCCCCGCAGCTCGGCCCGGCCCCCGCGAGCTGGGGAGCGAGGAGCTGGGCGCTCGGGCCCAACGGACGGCGGGGGGAGAAGGTCAGCGGCGCGGTCTCAGGCGGGCTCGGCGCGCCCCCGCCGCCTCCGGCAAGTTGCGCCCTGCCGCACGCTGCACATTGTTTTGCGGGGGCGGAGGAATCGCACCCTCCGGCCCCCGCGGGCTCTCCTCGCAGCCTCCTGCTCCGCCGCGGCCCGCGCGCGCCGCTCCCCGCCCCGCCGCCTTCCAGTGTCTTTCTCCCCGCGCGGCCCCGCCGGCGCGCGCGCCACCCCTCCCCCTCGCCGTCTGCGGGCCGCTGCGGCGCGCGCGGGGCCGCCCCGTGTAAACACCGAGGTGCCCGCTTGGGCTGCGGCCGGGCCACGCCTCGCGCTCGGGCGGCGCGTCACCCGTTGCTGGGCAGAGAAGCTGGTATTTGCATCTCCCAATCGCTGGCTGCCGGGATGGGGCGGGGCTCGGGCGGCGGGGCGGGGCGGTCTCGCGGCTGGGTTGGAGGGTGTTGGATGAGGTCGGTTTCTTTTCTTAGGCTGGGGACTGGAAGGAGGGTGGGGGAACGCGGAGCGCCCTTCCCATCTGCCTCCGAAAGCTTGTTCCGCCCCACGTTGCCTTTGAAATTTTTAGCTTATTCAGTGACACCTGCTGCCAGGTGGGACCTCCGCGCCCTCCTCTTTTGGAGGCCCAAAACAAAACCTTTTGGTGGTCTGTTCTGGACCATCCCAGAACAGAATGTAGGGGACTCAGGATCGGGAAAGCTCTTCAAGGGGACAGACTCCTCGTTTCATAAATGTAGCCCCTGCCCAGTACACACACGGTCCAGCCACACAGGGGCTCGACAAGTGATTTTTGTCACAAATCCAATGAATATTTTTTAAAGTCTCGTTTGAGGCGCCACAAGAGTCCTGAGAAAGAAGGGAATACGACGCCCACTTTCCCGGATTCGGAACAAGTAAGGCAGCCGAATAGGGCTCGAATCTCGGGCTCGTGGTCCCAGCTCTCTCCTCCCAGTTCAGAGCATCTCGCTGGGGCATCTCGCCTTCCAGCCAAGGGTCTCGAGGAGGGCTGACTTTCTGCTTTTCAGTCTTCAAGAGAGGTTCGAGGATGCGGGGAGTGCCCATCCCAGGTCCCACCCCACACCGCGACCAGCTGGTTGCGGGACTAGGGCGCGACGTCCCTCCGGAGTCCGGAGAAGCGTGCGCGGGCACGGGGGCGGAGCTAGGCCAAGGGGCGTGTCCGCGACGCATGCTCGAGGCGCGTGGCGGGGAGGGGCTGCGCGCTCCCCACTCACCACGTGTGAGCCCGCTCGGGCACCGCGGGCCGTGTGCTGCCCCCGGGGGAGGTCACCTTCACGGCGCCATGGGCCTGGGCGATGGGAGGGGGCGCTGAAGTCTGGCCCCTGGGAATCAGAAGCTGGGAGGGGTCGGGATCAGGGTCTCTAAAGTGGAATTCCGCTGGGGTATAGTGGGCACTGTGCGGGGCGGAGGGTGGAGGGTGAAAGCCTGGAGGCAGAACTCACCCACCACCGGGCGGGTGGGGGACAGAGCCCAGCAGGAGGCTGTGGGGCGGGGAGCAAGGGCTGAGGTGCGGCTCTGCAGACGCGGGGGGCGGGGTGATGCTCTTGGGTGCCCGGGAGGGAAATTGGAGCGTGGCGGGAGGGAGGGGGCGACTCTTAAAGGCACAGGGCGCTCAGAGGGGGAAGGCCCTGCTTCCGACCAAATGGTTCTTCCGCAGATGTGCTGGACGCTGAGATTTGGAGATCCCCCGGGTTTGAACCTTCAGAATGGGAGTTTGGCCAGCTCAATCCTCCAGAGTCAGAATTACTTTATTCGCATGCAAGTGCCTCCTTTTCCTTCTTGAAGTGGGAAAAAGAGGTTTCTTCCTCATATGGTTGTTGTACAAGTTAAACGGGATAATGGCTGCGAACAAGTCCCTGATACCTAGTAAATGTTCAATAAATATTAGTTATCTGGGACTCTGGACACTAACAACGTAGAGACACTAACGTAATAAAAATGGCGGGGTGTGATTGTATTTATTTCAAGGAAGGTATCCAAAGTAATCATGGAAAAATTAAAGGTTTTTTTGAATTTTCTAACACTTTTACACTTTTTCCATGTAAGATGGTGTTTTATTCTAAATGACATGAAGGCATGGCCATCTTTTCAGTGCTTAAGAACTCTCAAAGGTTTATTCTGGCCTTTCGGTGGCTTCTATTATTCTAAGGGTTTCAGGGTACTGGCCTCCTGGATATTCCTCAAATACAGAAGGCCCACCTTAGGGCCTTTGTACATGCTTTCTCCTTTGCCTGGAAAAATTTTCATCCCATCCCCACATGGCTGACGCATCTCATTCTAGCCTCAGCTTAGGTGGATTCTCCAGAGAGGTCTGTCCTGACCACTCTGTTGTAGCCCGCCCATTCTGCAGCTCAGGTGCACAGAATCGCTTGTCTGTGGCACATTTTCATCACTGCCCATATTTAACTCACCTTATGTTTGTATTTATTTATATATAATATAATAAAAGCTAAGGGGTCCCTGGGTGGCTCAGTGGACTAAGCATCTGTCTTCAGCTCAGGTCGTGATCTCAGGGTCCTGGGACTGAGCTGCCTCTCATCCTGCTACTTCCTAGATGGGGGCTCTGCTTGTCCCTCTCCATCTCCCTCTGCCCCTCCCCCACTTGTGTTCCCTCTCTCTCAAATACATAAATAAAGTCTTCAAAAAAGAAAACAGGGGCGCCTGGGTGGCTCAGTGGGTTAAAGTCTCTGCCTTTGGCTCAGGTCATGATCCCGGGGGCCTGAGATGGAGCCCGACATCAGGCTCTCTGCTCATTAGGGAGCCTGCTTCCTCCTCTCTCTCTCTGCCAGCCTCTCTGCCTGCTTGTGATCTCTGTCTGTCAAATAATAAAAACAATCTTAAGAAAAAAAAAACTTTAAAAAATAAAAAAGAAAACAGTTAAATCAGCAACCAGCACAAGAACCGGAACATTGACAGTAACCAAACTTCTATGAACTCCTTTCCCAACCCTTCTCCCTTCCCTTGCTTGAGGTAATGTCTATCCAGAAACTTCCTTTACATTAAAAAAAAGTAGGGGGGAGCATGGGGTGCCTGGGTGGCTCAGGTGGTTAAGATTCTGCCTTAGGCTCAGGTCATGATCTCTAGGTTCTGGGATGCAGCACCACGTCATGCCCCAGAGTGGGCTCTCAGCTCAGTGGGGAGTCTGCTTTTCCCTCTCCCTCTCCCTCTGCCCCTGCCCCACTTGTGCTGTCTCTGTCTCTCACATGAATACATAAAATCTTTAAAATAAAAAAAAAACCTCTTAACAGATTTATGAAGATATAATTCACAGACCATACTATTCAGTCATTTGAAGTATGTGATGCGGGGCGCCTGGGTGGGTCAGTGGGCTAAAGCCTCTGCCTTCGGCTCAGGTCATGATCCCAGGGTCCTGGGATCAAGTCCCGAATTGGGCCCTCTGCTCAGTGAGGACCTGCTTCCTCCTCTCTCTCTCTGCCTGCATCTCTGCCTACTTGTGATCTGTCAAATAAATAAATAAAATCTTTAAAGTATGTGATGCAATGGTATATACACAGAGTTGCACAACCATCAATTTTAGACTATTTTCATCAGCCCCCAAAGAAACTCTGCTTGTTATCCATCTCTCCTCCATCTCCTCTACCTGTACTCCAACCCCCACCTCTAAGCAAACATTAGTCTACTTTCTTTCTTTTTTTTTTTTTTTTAGTATTTTATTTATTTATTTGACAGACAGAAATCGCAAGTTGGCAGAGAGGCAGACAGAGAAAGGAGGAAGCAGGCTTCCTGCTGAGCAGAGAGCCCGATGCGGGGCTCAATCCCAGGACCCTCAGATCCTGATCTGAGCTGAAGGCAGAGGCTTAACCCACTGAACCACCCAGGTGCCCCACATTAGTCTACTTTCTGTCTCAGTGGACTTGCTGCACCATAGTAGTGTGTGAGGTTTGTGTGTGAGGGTTGCGATTTCTCCTTTCTCTTACTTTTGAAAATACGATTTCTTAAAAATATATTGTCTTGCCTTTAGCTTTGTCAAAAAGGTATCATGCTGCATTTAATATTCTGGTATTTACTTTCTCACTCAGTATTACAGTGCTAAGATTCACCTAAAGTATTGCACGCGTGTGGGGCTGATTCATTTTCCATTGTGGGGATATGCTACAGTTTTTCTATCTGTTGACCCCATTCATGGATAATTGGATTATTGCCAGGTTTTGCCCTTATGAAGAGTGTTACTGTTACCAATCCTAAATATGTGCCTGGAAGTCAATCATGGAAACTGTGATGGCCACATCTGAGGACACGTGAATGCTAACTTTTATTAGGTGATGTCAGACTTCCCAGTTGCACCAATTAACTTTTTCACCAGCAGCACAGAAGAGATCCTTTTCTTTCCTTAATCTTTTTTTTTTTTTTTTTTTTTTTTAAAGAGAGAGAGAGAGGGAGCATATGCACTACCCTTATGCCTGTGGGGGCATTGAGGGGGGTGAAGAGGAAGAGAGAGAATACCAGGCAGGCTCCATGCTCAGCCCATGGAGGGACTCAATCCCAGGACCCTGAGATCATGACCTGGGCAGAAACCAAGAGTTGGTTGCTTAATCAACTGAGCCACCTAGGCACCCCAGAAGAGATCCTTTTCAGCCACATCTTGTCCGAAGTTCGATGTTGTCAGACGTCTTCATTTTTGCCCATCTTTTTGTTTGTTTCATGGCAGTTTTCACATTCTGGAATTATTTTATTTGTTCACTTGGTTTTTGCCCATCTTCTCTCCAGTGGAACATAAGACCCAAGAGGGCAGAGATTTTTGTCTGTTTTGTTTTAGGGCTCTATCCCTAGGAGAGTAGGAGGCACATAATAGGAGCTCATTAAATATTTATTGAGTGAATAAAAGGCAGTGTTCTATCGGGAGTATACACTCAAATTCCTATGGGAGCCCGGAGAAGAAGGTAAAATTTTGGAAAGTAAAACCTAAAACTCCAGCCTGCCACTGAGATGTGGAGGTTATCAATGCACACAGGTTACCTTGAGTCCTTTCAAATGGGTGCCCCAATGTCTGAATCTTGTAGGCCATAGGTTTTTAATGCTGGGCTTACCACTGAGCCGTTCTGTGTAGATTGCAATAGGAAGACAGTGAGGTTCTTGAAGAGATGATGACCACCACGGCCCAGTGGGCCAGGCCACCATCACCTCTCTTCTGGGCACCTGCCAGCCTCTTCGTGGCTGCACCCACCAGGTCTCCTTCCATTTCATTCTCCTACCTGAAGCCAGAGTGATGGTATTTTCTAGTCATAAATCAGATTGTGTGTAAAAGCCCTTAAAGCCCTTCACTGGTTCCCACATTACTCTCAAGATGAACACTAGGCTTTTATGGGGCCCACCAGGCCAAACTTGATTTGCCCCCACTCATGATCTGATCTCCTTTTCTGCTTTCTTTGTCTTGAACCAGTTTCCAACCACATTAGTGTCTTCAGTTTGTGGGACAAGCTCACAGACTTAAAGTTCCTCCCCACACGGGGTGTTGTAAGTCCATTCCCTCACCCCTTCTAGCACTCCTACCTCTGTCTCCCACCTTGTGGCTCTCCTAGCCCCATGTCCCTTCCCCTCCCTTCAGTGTATCTGTGGTCTACCTGGGTCATGTGACACTCAAGACAGAGAACTTTTTTTTTCTTTTTTCTTTTTTTGGAGAAGGTGTGGGGGTGGGAGTGGAGCAGCAATGGAAGAGGAACAGAGAGAAGTTTTTTTTTTTAAGATTTTATTTATTTATTTGACAGACAGAGATCACAAGCAGACAGAGAGAGAGAGAGGGAAGCGGGCTCCCCGCCTAGCAGAGAGCCCGATGTGGGGCTGGATCCCAGGACCCTGGGATCATGACCTGAGCCAAATGAAGAGGCTTTAACCCACTTAGCCAGCCAGGTGCCCCATCTTTTTAACACCGATATCTTCTAAATTACATTATTTACTTTTTCCTATTCTTTTTCTTTTTTCATTTTTTTTAAAATTTTGTAAAAATATTTTATTTATTTCTTTGACAGAGAGACACGGTGAGAGAGAACACAAGCAGGGCTTGTGAAAGAGAAGCAGGCTTCCCGCTGAGCCGGGAGCCCTATGCAGGCCTCAGTCCCAGAACCCTGGGATCATGACCAGGGCAGATCTGAGAAGGCAGGCCTGAGACATCCAGGTGGCCTCCCCCTCCCTTTTTAAAAGATTTTATTTATTTATTTGTCAGAGCACAAGCAGGGGAGAGACAGGCAGAGGGAAAAGCAGGCTCCCCACTGAATAAGGAGCCTGATATAAGACTCGATCCCAGGACCCTGGGATCAAGACCTCAGCTGAAGGTAGCCACTTAACCAACTGAGCCACCCAGTCATCCCTAACTGATAATATTTTCAATAATACTCATAAAATGCAATAACACTAATGATAATGGCTGGAAAAGAAATGTAGATGGTGAAAATATTCTTTCTTTGAACTTTTTATGTGTAATCATGTCAGCAAAAACAAACATTACAGCGCAAAAATAGGAAAAGAGTATTGAATCAATAGTTTTCAATTACGCTGAGATATTTCTTTGGGGAAAAAGAAAGAGGGAAGCCTGGGTGGCTTAGTTGGTTGGGCAGCTGCCTTCAGCTTGGGTCATGATCCCAGGGTCCTGGGATTGAGTCCTGCATGGGGCTCCTTGCTTGGTGGAGAGCCTGCTTCTCCCTCTGCCTGCCACTCCCCCTACTTGTGTGCTTTCTCTCTCTCTCTCTGACAAATAAATAAATAAAAATCTTTAAAAAAAATTATTTACATAGTGATCATTTGCAATGATAATTATGTCACATTATGGTTTAAACACAAGAAAACACTTTGAAAATAAAAATCAATTTTAAGGGCGCCTGGGTGGCTCAGTGGGTTAAGCCGCTGCCTTCGGCTCGGGTCATGATCCCAGAGTCCTGGGATCGAGTCCCGCATCGGGCTCTCTGCTCAGCGGGGAGCCTGCTTCCCTCTCTCTCTGCCTGCCTCTCCATCTACTTGTGATTTCTCTCTGTCAAATAAATAAATAAATAAAATCTTTTTTAAAAAAATCAATTTTAAGATTAAATATATTACTCAAATTTGGTAAAATGTAATTTTATCAGGGGTGCCTGGCTGGCTCAGTCAGTAGAGCATGAAACTCTTCATCTTAGGATTATGAATTCAAGCCCCATGGTGGGCATGGAGCCTACTTAAAACAAAACACAACAAAACAATAATTGTATCAAATGAAATTGTAAAGTAATGTAATATAATATAGTGTAATAATACAATTTTACTAAATAATAAAATTTGTAGTTGCCACACTATGGTTCACTCTTTGTTTCACTGAAAGTTTCAGGTGGTCCTATTGAATGACAGAGTTGAAGAAACTCAAGTTCTGGATCTTCAGCTTCATAATCACTGTGCTGTCATTGCTTATTTTCTTTTTGGGTTTTTTTTTTTTTAAAGATTTTATTTACTTATTTGACACAGAGAGAGAGAGAGATCACAAGTAAGAAGAGAGGCAGGCGGAGAGAGAAGGGGAAGAAGGCTTCCCACCAAGCAGAGAGCCCGATGAGGGCCCAGATCCCAGGACCCTGGGATCATGACGTGAGCTGAAGGTAGAGGCTTTAACCCACTGAGCCACCCAAGTGCCCCTTATTATATTTCTAATAGACAAGGCTAATGTATAGAAGATGGAAGTTTTTCTCATTTTAGCAAAATAAAAAGTGAGCAAACTTTTGCCTATCCCCAAATTTTAAAAATGTGTGTTTTTTTGTTTTGTTTTGTTTTTGAACAAGGAGGGTTTTTTTTTTTTTTTTAACTTCTTTGTGAAATGTTGAAGTCTTAAAAATCCTGCCTGAACACTGGATGGCCAATCCATGAGATGTAGTTTGAAACTCAGAGAAGCACAAGACCGGAAGGAGAGACCAGAACTAGGGACATATTTATGGGGAGAAGAGGACAATGGCAGAGTCATTTTAACAGCACCAGCACAACTGATGGAATGGGGGTTAATCAGATTGGGAGAAGGCAGGGGAAAATGACTGGATGGGGGAGGGGATTTGATCTGGGAGCAGGTGCTGCCTGGTGACTCTGAGATCACACAGCACTGGTACATCTCGTCATTTCCTGGAGTCTAATCTTTACCCCTACAACCTGACTCTAAAATTCATTAGACTTTTTCCTTTGGCAGTGACCATATTGTTTATGATGAAAGGGATACTATTAATAATTATGCTGGAGCAACAGAAATAAACTGAGATGACCTGGTAAATCAGGAAGTAGGTCATCCTCATCTTATTGGCTAAAGGTAGTGGATGCCCTTCGATGACTCAGAATTCTGTCAAGCATTCCAGATACTGGGATGTGTCCAAACAATCAATGTGTTCAGGATTTGAAGTAAAAATGTATTCAATATAATTAGTCTTTAGGGAGTTATTTCAACTCATTAGTTTCCATTTTCTTATCTGCAAAATGGGAGAGTATAATAGTTCAGGACATAGGACATGGTAATGGTTCAGTGAGTGGTAGCTATAACAAAAGCAACAACAAATAAACTCTTGTGTGTCTTCTCTTAAAAAAAAAAAAAGGCACAGGGGCACCTGGGTGACAGAGTTAGCTAGGCGGCCAACCCTTGGTTTTGGCTCAGCTTGTGATTTAGGGCAATAAGATCAGCCCCAGTTGGGTTTTGCACTCAGCATGAGTCTGCTTAAGTTTCTCTTTCTCTCTGCCCACCACCACACTCTTTCTCTCTCTAGAATGAATTTTTTTCATTCTAAAATTTTTTAAAAAATATTCTATTTATTTATTTCACAGAGAGAGATCACAAGTAGACAGAGAGGCAGGCAGAGAGAGAGAGGGAAGCAGGCTCCCTGCTGAGCAGAAAACCCGAAGCGGGACTCGATCCCAGGACCCTGAGATCATGACCTGAGCCGAAGGCAGCGGCTCAACCCACTGAGCCACCCAGGCACCCCTAAAAATTTTTTTTAATTATTTATTTGTTGAGAGAGAGTGAGAATGAGAGAGATCACAGAGGGAGAAGGAGAAGCAGACTTGCCACTGAGGAGGGTACCTGATGTGCAGGATCCCAGGACCCTGGATCATGACCTGAGCTAAAGGCAGCTCCTTAAACAACTGAGGCACCCCAAATAAATCTTTTTTTTTTTTAAGAAGGCATCAAAAGCAAAACTATAGAGATAGTAAAAAGACCTGTGGTTGTCAGGGTTTGAGGGAGAGAGGGTTGAAGAGGTGAAGTACAGAAGACTTTTTGGGGTGACGAAACTCTTCTGTATAATACTATAATGTTGAATCCATTACGCATTTGTCAAAACCCATAGAAGTGTACAACACAAAGGGTAAATGCTAATGCATGAGAATTAAAAACAACAACAACAACAACAACAACACTTAAAGCATCTGGAGAATCTCAAGATGGAATGCAGAATGTAATGAAACATTCAAATTATATTACACATGTATAAGACAATCCCACCAAAGAGGATGGGAAAAAGGCACTGGCTTAAGTAACTTCAGAAAGGAGTGGCTCTTGTAAAACTAAAAGCAAAAGAAAGTGTACAGAAGTACTGCACTCTAGTTGATAAAGTTTTCTACAAGGGTATGGGTCAGCAATGCTGATGCTGCTATACTTGCACACGGGACTTGAACAATTAGGTGAATGGATGGTGGATAGTGGGAGCCAGGTTTCTCACTGTTGGAGTGGGAATTTACAGATATGCAAGGAGAGAAGGCTATAATGATTCATGTGGTAATGGATTAGAGTTGGAAATATAAATATGAACTCATGTTTGGTTTAATATAGATACAGACAGTTACATACAGAAATATGTATAGTGTTTACACACAAGTTAATATATACACATATATTTCTTTGTTCTATTTTTTAAAGATTTTATTTATTAATTTGACAGACAGAGATCACAAGTAGGAGGAGGGGAGGAGCAGGCTCCCTGCCAAGCAGAGAGCCCAATGTAGGGCTCAATCCCTATACCCTGAGACCAAGACCCGAGTCGAAGGCAGAGGCCCAACCCATTGAGACACCCAGGCACCCCTATTTCTTTGTTCTGTTAGTTGAGAAGGCTTAAAAGAAATGACACCTTAATAGCAATGAGCACACTTAGCACCAGATCTTGATTTCTAATACCATTCTCCAATGGGAGGAATCAGGACTTTTGAGAAACAGCTAGTTCTAGACTGGGGCAGGAAATATGCAAGAAAAACCTGCGGTATCACATAGTGCAAGAAAGAAGGAAATGCCCAAGAACAACAGCAGTAAGAAGAAAGGACACACAAAGATGGGGGGCATGTATAAGGGACACAGGAGTTACCTGAGCTCCCAATGGCCAAAGCTGGAACCCTTTGAGCAATAAAATTAAGTAGTATTGGATTATAACCTAAAGTATGAAATAAATACCTGTGAGTCCATACTGATATAAATAAATAACAGAATAAGTAAATAGAAAAGACAAATCTTCACTGCAGAAAAATTCCAAATAACTTATGTAGATACTCTCCTCTCAAGGAGGGGTGGAACATAACTCTTCATCCTTAGGTTGGGCTGAGCATAGTCACTTCCTTCCAAAGAGGACAGTATGAAAAAGGAAAAAAGAAAAGTAACTTCTCAGTGGAGAAACCTAACAAACTCCTCTAATCAAGGTTAACACCAATAGTACTAAGTCACGTCTGAGAAACTGCCAGAGGCCAGAGGAACGAAGGCATTATGGGATAAATGAGATTCCCATCCTGGATGGGATCCTGGCATAGAAAAAGACATCAGATAAAAACTAAGGAAATATGGGGTGCCTGGTGGCTCAGTGGGTTAAAGCCTCTGCCTTCAGCTCAGGTCATGATCTCAGGGTCCTGGGATGGAGACCTGCATCGTGCTCACTGCTTCCTTTCTTCTCTCTGCCTGCCTCTCTGCCCTGTCTGTCAAATAAATAAATAAATAAATAATCTTAAAAAAAAAAAACAAAAAAAAAAACAAAACTAAGGAAATATGAATAAACTATGGACTTTAGCTACTAATAATGTATCAGTATTGATTTATTAATTGTAACAAATGTATCATGTTAATATAACATGTTAATAGAGGAAACAGGGTGGGTGGGGGATAAAGGACTTTGTATTATCTTCACAATTTTTCTATAAATGTAAAACTGTTCTAAAAAATAAAGTTCATTTTGGGGGCACCTACATGACTCAGTTGGTTAAACTTCACACTCTTGATCTTAGGGTCCTGAGTTCAAGCCCTGTGTTAAATAAATAGAAAATAGAAAATAAAACTTTGAAAAAATAAAATAAAGTTTATTTTTTAAAATAACATTAATTTTTTTTTTTTAATTTACTTATTTGACAGAGAGAGACACGGCGAGAGAGAGAACACAAACAGGTTGAGTGGGAGAGGGAGAGGCAGGTTTCTCAAGGAGCAGAGAGCCAGAGATGGGGCTTGTTCCCAGGACACTGGGGTCATGAGCTGAGCCGAATGCAGACACTTAACGGTTGAGCCACGCAGGCGCCCCTGACGTAAGGTTTTAAATACACATTTAGTTTATTTAGACTTTAGAGTGTCAAAGCCATTACACAACGTACCGTGAAAGTGGAATTTCTTCAGTGGGTTAAAATAAATATTCATTTATCCTACACTTTCACTACGTTTCGAATTCAGGCAGGAGTTTAAACGGATTAAAAGTTGGCTTTCAGTTACTTGGGTCAATGTCTCATGAACTCAGCATCGAAATCACAGCATCTTTAATTTGTATGTATTTGAAATACAAAGAAGGGAAGATGACTGGTTCCTTGATCATTTTAAATTAAGTGAGAATACCTATAATGAAAGAAATCCACATAGAGCAGATATCCCCATTGCCTGCATTTTCACTGCCTCAAATTTAGTACAGAATGACATATATTGTTGTGTAATTGGAACAATTTCTTTCTCCTTAAATAAAATACCAGTCAAAGATCATTCAGGCTGCAACTGACAGAGGCGTTACTACTAGTTCCTTCTAATTTAGAGAATTCCTTTTTTTTTTTTTTTTTTTTTTTAAATCGAGTCTTGTTCCTACATTGAAGCTAGAGGGAGAGCGGGGTCGAAGCTCATTGGTGGTGTGCCTGGGCCGAGGGCAGGGCTCTAAGCCAAGGGGCCTGCCCATTGGTGGGCTGCTGGGCCGCTGAGGGGCGGGGGCGCCTGGGATGGAGCTCGAAGCCCATTGGCTGTGTCGCTGGAGGATGGTGTAATGGACCGCCAAGGCCTGTGCAGCCGGTTTCTACGGCAACGGAGGCTTGAAAGAGCCACTCAGATTTCGGCGTTCGCCCCCAACTCCCCCTTCCGGAGGGGGCAGGGCGGCCTGGATTTGAGGGCCGGAGAAGGAGACGTGGGGGCTGGGAGTTAAGGGGACAGGGCCTTCCTCTGACCAAAGCTACCTAGCAAAGCAACAGTGGAACTGGGTTCGAGGAACTTGGGTGCGTGCTCACCGGGTGGAACAATCAGCCAAACAGAAAGCCATTAAGAAAAAAGAGAAAAATGACATAAAATTCTATCCGCCCTTGACTTTTTCATTGGTAATGTTTTGCATGTGAACGAGCACAAAGCCTGGCACAGAGTAGGAACTCAATATTCAATGGAAGGGAGGAAGGGAGGAAGGAAGAGAAAGGAGAGATGGGGGTGGGGATGGGGGGGGGGATCCTTGATGTGGGCAACGTGGCGTGAGACAAAGTGCCCGCCCTATTGGGGTGAAGTTCCACAGACAGACCCCGAGAACTGATGGAGTATGACGCCTCAGAAGGAGAGAGGGGTCGCCTGGTGCGCTGGCACGAGGGAGGGGGAGGCACGCAGGATCGTGACTGGGTATTTGGAAGACCTGATTGTGCAGTAAGACTCCCTGGGTTCACATTCCCGCTGGCTTTGCCACTCGCCAGCTGCCAGGGCTCCAACTCTCCAGATCCAGTGTCTTTGTGTTTGGGGAATAATAATACTTCACTGAGTTGGCGTCAGAACTGAGTAGAGATAATGCATGTCAAGTTCTTAATACAATGCCTGAGACATCCTAAGCGTGCAATCACCAGTAGCTGTTTTCATAATTGAAGAGGGGTGGGATCTGCCTAGGCAGAGAGAATGGGGTGCTTATATGGTTATTGGGTAAGGAGGGAGTAGGGAGGAGCTGTGTGGAAATCCTACAAAAGAGACCAGTTTAGATGTCATAGAGAAAATCATGGCAGATGATAGCCGGAGGGCAAACAAGAGAAAAATAAGGAGGGGTAGCTACTGTTCGCTGAGGGCCTGGCACTCTGCCAAACCCTTTGCATGAATTGTTTCATTTCATTTTCTCACCATCCCTGATGAGGCAGTTATCATTAAACTCATTTTTTTTCTGGTAAGAAAACAGGCCCAGAGAGGTTTATGTGGTTTGTCTAAGCTAAGAAGTGACAATCGAAGAGAGGCATTTGTGGGGCCTGGACCAAGGGTACAGTTGGAGGTCCACATATCTCTAAAGAGTTAGAAGTTATACATCAATCTAATGGGCCGAATGCAATATGTTTTCTTCTCCTTCTTGACCCATATATCCTCAGAAAAACCTGGAAGGCAGGTTCGAATTAGAATTCCAGGACCCTTGAAGTTCTGAGCCAGAATGTGTTGGTCCAAGGAGAGCAACTGGATTCTGCGTCCTGCCCGTGTCCAGCTACCTCCCATCCCATCAGTGAGGGACCCAGCCTGCATGAGTGGACGGCCCAGCCGCCACATCCATGCTGTCTCTTGGAAACCGCTACTTTGAAAACTAAGCCTCAGGTCTATAAGGTGTGCATTAGGCAGTGTACTTTGCCCTCAGCTGAGAGGGACCCAGGGATGAGACCCGTGAAGGCTCTGCAAATGAGCTTAGGGATATTTTGGAAGGGAATTCTGGGGTCTTAGGAAATGTTCTAGAAAGGGAGGACACAAACTCGGCGTTGGGAGCCGTTCCTCTTGTACCTAGAGAATCTTTACTCCACCTCCTGAGGAGGAGAAATCAGATCTCAGGCCAACAGCTACTCTTGTTGTGATGAGAGAGAATTGAGGCTGGGCATCTGGAACCCAGGAACCAGGTACTCTCTTCTGTGCCTCCCTGTGCCAGGGGACACAAGGGCTGTCTCAGGGATATGCCCTCAGAGAACTAGGGGAGGATGGGGCTGACCACTCAGGCTGAAGGAAACCCTTAATCAAAAGTGAAAACACAAAAGGAGTGAATTCGTTTTTTAAAGTTGAAAGAAGCCATTTTCAGTATAGAAACAGTGCAGGTGTGGTAAGAGATATTTTGAGTATCATTAAAGAAGGACAAGTAGAGGGGTGCCCGGGTGGCTCAGTTGGTTAGGTGTCTGTTCTGTTAGTGAACTCAGGGTAGCAAGATTGAGCCCCACCTCCAGGCCCCGAGGCCAGCTCTGCACTCAGCTGGGAGTTGACTTGAGATTCTCCCTCTCTCCCTCTCCTTCTGCTCCTTCCCTCCCACATACATGTTCTCTCTCTCCCACTCAAATAAATAAGTAAATAAATAAATCTTTTTTTTTTTTTTTTTTGAGAGATAGAGAGAGCATGGGGGGGAGGAGCAGAGAGAGAGGGACAAGCCTACCCTACCCTGAGCGTTAAGCCTGACATGGGGCTCTATCCCAGGACCCTGAGATCATGAGGAAACCAAGAGCCAGACATTTCACTGACCGACCCACCCGGGCATTCCAATAAAATAAATCTTTAAAAAAGAAAAAAGGACAAGTAGACACAATGTCTTGATCTGTAACCTTAGCCAAGTAATTTCTAGATCATTCATGCAAATGAACACTTATTGGGCTACTACGATGTAGCATGCACAGTGCTAAATGCTGGGCTATAACCAAGAGCAAAAAAAGCCCTGGTCCCTGTCCTCTGTGAGCTCAAAATTGAGAGACAGAGACAGATATTAATAAAGCCATGGCATAAATAAATATACCATTGTACTTGCAAGGAGCTGCTGAAATGACAGCAGAGTGTGAGAGGGTCTCCTCTAGAAGATTAGGGGAGGCTGCAGGTAGGAAGTGGCATTAGAGCTGAGCACCAGGAAAGGTAAGAGTTAACCATGGGTGAATTCCTGGAATGACTAGCAGGAGCCCAGCCAGGGTGAGGGGGTGAGGCCCAGAAGAGGCAGGGCTCCAGCAGGGCCTGGTGGGCCCCAGGGAGGACACAAAGTCTTTGAAGGTCTTTAAATGGGGGAGTTGTGTGATTAAATATCATTCTGGAGACTGTAGTCGTGGATTGAAGGAGACCAAGCTAGGAAGCAGGGAGAGCAGTGAGTGTGCTGTTCTAGGGTCTTAAACTTTCCCATCAAAAAAATTTTTTTTTTTTAATTTTTAAAAATAGAGGAAATGGACTCCAGTCTCTTCAGAGTCTACAGGAATTTCTTTGAAGTCTTGTGTTGTATTTTGCACTTATTTTTGTTGTTGTTGTTGTTGTTTTTTGCCAGAGATAACAAATGAAATAATTTTCTTTTAAATTTTATTTATTTATTTGACAGAGAAAGAGAGAGAGCACAGGCAGGGGGAGTGGGAGAGGGAGAAGTAGGCTCCCCACTGAGCAGAGAGCCCTATGCAGGACTTTGTCGCAGGACCCTGGAATCATGAGCTGAGCAGGAGGCAGACGCTTAACCAACTGAGTCACCCAGGTACCCCAACACATGAAATAATTTAAACAAAACAAAACAAAACGAAACCTCTAGGGACATACTGTAGAAAATAAATTTTCCTTTCATCCCATACGCCAAATATCCAGTTCTTCTCAGAAGCTACAATAGTTGGGGCATCTGGGTGGCGCAATCGGTTAAGCTGCTGACTGTTGATTTTGGCTCAGGTCATGATCTCTGGGTCCTGGGATCAAACCCCCAGTCAGGCTTCATGCTCAGTTGGGAATCTGCTTGGAGATTCTCTCTCCCTCTGTCTCCTACCCCCAACAGGCATGCTCTCTCTCTCAAATAAATCAAGAAAGCTTTTTTTTTTTTTTAAGATTTTATTTATTTATTTGAAAGAGAGCAAGAGAACAAGGCAGGGGTGTGGTGCAGAGGGAGAGGGAGAAGTGGGCTCCTCTCTAAGCAGGGAGCCCAATGTGGGGCTCGATCCCAGGACCCTGGGATTATGACCTGAGCCAAAGGCAGTGGCTTAACTAACTGAGCCACTCAGGCACCCTTAAATAAATAAATCTTAGAAAAAAAGAAACCACAGCAGTTACCAATTTCATTAATAGCCTTCCAGAATTATTCTATATATAAATAAGCATGTGTACATATTAATTCCGTAATCTTAAAACACAATATGTATGTCAAATCACTACATTGTGCACTTTAAATATTTTATGATTTGTCTATTATAACTCACTGAAAAAAATGAAAAAGTTAAAGTTAGAAATTTTAAACAGTAACATACCATATCTTACTTTGTTGACTTTACTTTTCTTTTAAAGGTTTATTTATTTATTTGAGAGAGAGAACGATCTAGCTATAGATTCATTTCCTATAAGTGAATGCTGTGTTAATGATTATATGGATTTTATTTTATTTACTTTTTAAAAGATTTTATTTATTTATTTGACAGATCACAAGTAGGCAGAGAGGCAGGCAGAGAGAGAAGGAAGTTCTGAGCAGAGAGCCTGATGCGGGGCTCGATCCCAGGACCCTGAGATCATGACCTGAGCTGAAGGCAGAGCCTTAACCCACTGAGCCACCCAGGCGCTCCAATTATGTGAATTTTAAATTTTGATAGATCATGCCAAACTTTTCCAAAAATAGTCCGTGTTTTTATTTATTTATTTATTTATTTATTTATTTATTTATTTAGCTGGGGGTGCACAGAAGGAGAGAGAGAATCCTGAGCAGCCCCCACCCCCAGCTCAGAGCCTGACTCAGGGTGGATCCCACAACCCCGAGATCATGA
Source organism: Mustela nivalis (assembly GCF_964662115.1). Classification (NCBI taxonomy): domain Eukaryota; kingdom Metazoa; phylum Chordata; class Mammalia; order Carnivora; family Mustelidae; genus Mustela; species Mustela nivalis. The sequence goes on from NC_139027.1 coordinate 118,096,986, forward strand.
CCCCAACCAAAATTAGGAGTCAGATGCTCAACAGTCTGAGACACCCAGGCTCCTCCCATGTTTTACTTTAAAGCTCTGTAAAGTTTGCATTCTCCTCTGTATTATATCTGTGTTTGTTTTCATGAAACCTGTCCTCCCCCAGATAGTCTCAGGTTGACGATCCAGTAAGTGGCACTGTATGGACCCATCGGATTTGGACATATCTGGTACACTCTCATGAGACCCCACCTTAAATTTGGTATAATCTGAGCTCTGTTCACCCCCAGTTTGCTCTTGTACCACTACACCCTCCACCATCCTGAATTCCTACCTGGAGGTGACATAAGCAGATGTGATGGGCATTCTGGCTGAGAATGAGGTCCCAAAGGAGTTCAGGAGCTTCTTGCGAAAGGAGTAGGATATTAGGTTGACTCCCTAGAGCTATAGGGAGCCCCAGAGCACTGGACTGGCATTTTAGGAAGATTGTTCCTTGGTCGGTCTCCTGCTGCCATCATTCTGCCTCAAAAAGGCCTTCACCAGTGACCTCCCGATTACTCAGTCCAGGGGTGCTCTTCAAGCCTGACTTCGCTTGATATTTCTCAAAGCCAATTTTACTCGATCTCTTGCAGGACTCAATCCAGTTGTTAATCCCACTGATGGTAACTTTCCTTCCTTGGTTTGTATGTCTCTCCACTCTTGTTTCCCTTTTCCCTTCCGACTGTCCTTTATTAGTGTGTCACAATATCCTTTTCCGTCGGGAAGACTCACATGTCAGAGCTGCTTCCAGTGTGATCCAAGTTGCTGTACTCTTTCTCCCCCAAGCTTTTTCTCATGACCCATTAGGAGGCTGTAAAATCAATTTAATGGGTTGTGTAAGGATTTGTAAAAGAATGAAGCAATAGAATGGAAAATGTCAGGGCACATCACCCAAAGGGTTAAATGTTATTTTTTTATATACATAAACCCTGGTTTCTTTATACATAAGTACATATGTGCATATATCTGATGGCCATGGTATAAAATGTCTGTCTTATTGTAGGATGTAGTTAAAAAGTTTGAAGGCCATCGCTATAGGACTTCTGTTTCTTTCTCTGGCCCAGAACTCTCCTTAGAATTTAAGACCTGGGTTAAACCACCTATTCCATACCTTTCTTCAGACATTCTCTGTGTCCCAAATCGGCCTCAAGACCTTCTTCTCAAACTTTATACTTTTTTAAAAAAAGATTTTATTCATTTAGGGATGCCTGGGTGGCTCAGTGGGTTAAGTGCCGGCCTTCAGCTCAGGTCGTGATCCCAGGGTCCTGGAATCGAGTCCCATGTCAGGCTTCTGGCTCAGCTCCTTGCTCAGTTGCTACCCCTGGTTGCTCTCTCTCTTGCTCTCTGCCAAATAAATAAATAAAATCTTTTTAAAAAAAGATTTTATTTATTTGAGAGAGCAAGAGAGAGAGCATGAGTAGGGGGAGAGACAGATGAAGGAGAAGCCAACTCCTTGCTGAGCACAGATCCCAATGTGGGGCTCAATCCCAGGACCCTGAGATCATGACCTGAGCTGAAGTCAGCTGCTTAACTGATTGGCACCCCAGGGACCCCCGCCCTTCTTTATACTTGGGCTCCTGCTGAAATATCATCCTGAATGATATTTCAATTTTTATTTTTTATCGAGCAGGCTCCACACCAGCATGGAGCCCAACCTGGGGTTTGAACTCATGGCCTTGAGGTAAAGACCTGAGCTGAGATCAAGAGTCAGATGCCTAACTGGCTGAGCCACCCATGGGCCCTCTGAATTATCTTTTTTAAAAATTTTAAAAATTTAACGCCGATCATGTCTCTTCCTTGCTTAAAAACCTTTCAGTGTCTCCTCATCATCATTCTTAGATTCAAACTCTAAACATGGCTAACCAAATCCCCAGGATCTTCAGCTTTATTTTGTATCATTGTACAAAGTGCAATGTATTTTGTATACATTGTGCCTCTGTGCGGTGGCCACACTAGCTGTTCTGGATAGGATTAGTTGGAGATGGCCTCCATTCCCACTGTTTTTTGTTCATTTTTTTAATTCTACCCCCAACATTGGGCTCTAATTCACTACCCGGAAATCAAGAGTCACAGGCTTGGGCTGCCTGCATGGCAAAGTGAATTGAGTGCCTGCCTTCAGCTCAGGTCATGATCCCAGGGTCTATGGGGGTGGGGGCACCTTGCTCAGTGGGAAGCCTTCTCTCTCTGCCTGCCGACCACCCTGCTTGTGCGTGTGCTGTTTCTCTGACAAAAAAAAAAAGAAAGTCACAGGCTCATGGGGTTCTTGGCTGGCTCAGTCGGAAAAGCATACGCTTGGTCTCGGGGTCATGAGTTCGAGGCCCATGTGAGGTATAGAGATTACTTAAATAAATAAAACTTAAAAAAAAAGAAAAGGAAGAAAAAGAAAGAAAGAAAAAGTCACAGACTCTACAAACTGAGCCAGCCAAGTGCCCTGATTCTCACTGTTTATGTGCCTTCCTGTGCTACACATGCTGGAAAGCTAAAACACTTCCTGACTCCCCTCTAGCTAAAGCTCTAGCAAGTAGATATATTTGCATGAGGTTTGAAGGTGGAAGTCAGGCAGAAGTCAAACAGTTTTGGCCGTTTCTGCTCCTAAGTAAGGTTGTGGAGACACTGGTGTCCTGTCTCTGGCTTCAAAAACTTATTTCATTGTCTTGGTGGTAGAAATGGCCTCCTGATCCCGGCAGCCTGTCCTTGGATGGTAGCTTCAGTAGTGTGTCCTCAAACTCGGCCTTTCCAGTGGTGGCTTCCTGGCTCATTTCTTTGAGAGTAGCTCCTTTAGTAGGTCAGTTCAGTAGGGTTCTAGGATTCATTCCTAAGACCCAACCTAGGCCCCATCACTTTCTTCAGTACTTAGAGTGGTTTCTGTTTCTAAACCTGGACTGATAACACTGGGCTTCATTTGGTTTCTAGAACCGGCCATGCCTCCTCTCACCATAGGGTTGTTATGCTTGTTGTCCCTTTTGCCTAGGCTAGTATACCCTTGCCACCTGTTAACCCCCTATCCTATCTCTCAATTAACTCCCGATATTTTTGATCTCACTTCAAAGGTTTTCTCTGGGAAGTTATCCCCAACCTCCAAGACCAGATCAGTCTCTGTATGTTTCTTTCAGGGCTTGATCATAGTTTGTAATTATGTCTTTGTGTGCCTCTAGAATTTGAGTCCCAGGGAACTTGACTATGGTGCTATATTTAATTGCCAGGAAGAGTTGGCGCTTAGGATTTATGCTAAGTGGATGGAATGGAGATGGCCAGACTGGAGGGGATCAGGACAAAATAAAGCCCCTTAAGTCACACCAACAAGCCCTGGGTCACCTCCTCTTGGCCTTTTCCCAAGCACATCTTTGGGACTCTACAGTCAGCCTGAACACCCTTTATGCTTCGGCCTCTGGGTCTTTGCACAGGCTGTCTGTAATGCATAGATGGCTCTGCACTCTTCACCTGGCTTCTTCCTCTTGCAGATTTCTGTCATGACATCATCATCTCTTCCAGGAGACCTGTACTTCAATTCTATATTCTTTGTATAATTTTTTCAGAATATTTAAAAATATTTAATATTATCTTAAAAACTGCTCATTACTCATCTGCATCTCCCTCGGCAAGGAACTGTCTCATTCAGGGTACATGCAAAGTGCCTTGCAGGAGGGCTTGGCTCTACAAGACCAGTGTTCTAACCCCTGAGCTATAGGGCCTGGGGGCTTGGCTCTAATGGCTCTCAGTATTTGTTGAAAGCCCAATGAAGGAATGCCAGCTAGTCAGCCAGCCTCATTCTGGGGATCTCTGCGCACTCCTTAGGAACCCTTGAACAGTGAGGGATTGTAATTTGGGGGTTGCTAGATCAGGAGAGGAAGCTGGGGGAGGTTTGTTCCATTCCAGCCCATGGCTCTGTCCCCAGACCGCCAGGCAGGAGGCCCTGGAGCAGATCCTGTGGGGGGATGGGCAGGGAAATAGTTTCTTCCTCTGCTCCCTTAGAAGAGATGGGAGGGAGAGGGGGAGGGTAGAGAGGGAAGATTCCTTCCAAGGAGGCTCCTTGGCACAGCGCCTGCTTGGAGGGAGGGCGGGTATGATGAATGCAGGCTTTCTCCCCGCCTTCTGCCTGTGAGGGAGGGAAACCCAACGCAGAGAAGGGGGGAGATGAGGGGGAGGGATCAAGGAGGGAAGGGTCTGTTAGCTTAGGGAGACAAGGAGAGGCTGAGCTGGCCTGGGCTCCTAAAAGCCAACCAGGCCTCAACTACACCTTATCAGCTCTGGAAATATCCTCAAATCACTGAGGAGAATCAACACTGAGAACTCTAGTTCTTAGGATTGGATCACTTTAGTCTCAGAGCTGAAAATCCTTCAGTCAGTTGTCTGGGGTCTCCATGGCTGGCTTGGAGGAGTGTCAGCTCTGTAGGAAATTTCCTGGCCTCTTTCTTCCTCCTCTAGTACCGGAAGAGATGCATTTTTAAAAGTCCATAAATACTCTGCATCCAGTTCGTGGGCATTTACAGGAACTCTAAGAAGATGAAGTGAACATCTTACTTCTGTTTTCCCCATCGTAATCTCCCGAGGCCAGAATCCATCTTTCTCATTATAGTACAGGTCAGAACTATGGTCTCAAACCTGGCTGCCCATCAGAATTGTTTGAGGATGCTCACTAAAAATATTTTCACTCACACCAGTGATTTTGATTCCTTGGAGCAAAGTTAGGGCTTAAAACTTGAGTTTTTACAATGTGCTAAGTGAGTGCGATGCATACATAGGGTTTAGGTAACAACTCCAAAGGGCTTGGCACAACATAGTAGGTGCTAAGCATGGCCTGCAGGGTTTAGAAATGTATTTGCAGGATAAACAAATGATGTGTAGAAATATGGATTGATTGAAGGAGACTCTGTGTACTGGAGCATCTTACACTTTGAAAGGAGATAGGGCAACGGTGTTAGCAATACAAAAGATAAATATTTATTCAGAACAAAACTTAACAATCGATTTTACATTCTAAGCCACAAGGAAATAGCAAAACATAAAGCAGAGGGAAAACAAAAACTAAAACAAAAGCAGTGTACTGTCTTTTCTACTTTAACTTGATAACACTTAGTTGACCCAATGCCCTCTTGCTTGACCTGTTTTGCAAGCACATTTTAGAGTTAACAGCTTATTATTCCAGGCTAAAATCACCTTTCTCCCTTGAGTCAGGAAATTGTGGATGAGCTCCAGTTTGAGACTTCTCTGGGGTTTCTAGCTATGGAGGCTAAGGTACAAATGTAAACGTCTGGGAGGTTTCCTTATTCAGGAACACCCCCATTTCTAAGTGGTGGCAATGAATGATGTAGGGTAAGGCCCCAAAGGACTTGGCACTTTAATCCAGATAAGATACCCCAGGGAGCAATGAGTACCCTCTAGCTTATGTTCCTTTGTCCCTTCCCTATCTCCCAAGTTTATTCAGAAGCCCCTGCTAAATCCCTTTCTGCTTCCTCCCCCAGATGATTTCTAAGCATTCCTCTGGGCTCATCATTCTGGAGAGATCAGACTTTCTGGGCCCTCAAGTGTTGAGGAAAATGTTGTGAAGTGTGAGAGGTAGTGGAATGAGCACCGGGCTTGGGGTCAGGGAACTCTACTCTAGGCTAGCTCTGGCACTAGACAGCTCTGTGATTTTGACCCAGTCATTTAACCTCTCTGGGCCTGTTCCATCTGTTGGAAATCCAGGGGATTGGTCTAAACCAATTTTTAGGTCCTTTCCAACAAGAAGATTCCAAATTCCATGATTCTGTGAAAAATGGCTTCTGAGCCACTGAACAGCTGTCCCAAAGTCCATGCATTTTAATGCCATAAGAGAGGCCCTTGGCCACCATTCAGAGCTTATTGACTCAGATTACATACACTTCTAACAACACTGGTTTCACAAATTCTCAGACCACATAGATTAGAAGCAGCAAATTAAACCGGGAGGGGAAGAGCTGCAAAAAGTAGACACCCTGATGGAAGCCACAGTCAACAATGTTCTCAATTCAACAAACACTGATTGAGTGCCTACCACGTGGTGGGCCCCGTACCTAGTGCTGGGGCATAAAGATGAGCAAGGCAGCCCAATGGGTGAAAGTCCAGGGAAAAGACAAGGCGTGGGGAGTAAAAAGTACAAAAAAACCCACACAAAAAACCCACACACACAAAAAACCAAAAACAACTCATACAAAAATAAAAACAAAATTTTAAAAAGGGCGAGGCGACACATCTGCACACTACAGTTCTCGGTAGTTACTGATGACAGAGTCACCAATTCAGAAAAGGCTGAAATGGAGTAAACTCGGTTTAAGAAGGCAGAGAGAGAGAGATGTCTCTTGTAGGTTTAAAAAGATCTCCTTCGAAAACGTAAAAAATGGTCTAAAAAAAAGTTTTGGCACTTAAGAGGGGTAAGCTGGCTCTGTATTCACCCTGGCAGGCAGGCGGGTGTTCAGTGTCCAGCCACCCCGGTTAGCTGAGCTGCCACGGAATTGTGAACTGCTTTGGGACACTGGGCAAAGGCGTGTCCTCGCTTGCCACAGAGGTTACACACGATGCCCTTCCGACAGTAAGGGCTCAGGTGTCCCTCCTCCCCACACCTGAAGCACCTGTCCTGCGTGCAGCTGCCGCTCATGTGGGTCCGGGAACCACATTTAAAGCACGTCTTGGGCTGCCCCTTGTACCAGCTGTAGCCCCTCTCGGCCCCCAGGAAGAAGGCCCCCGGCAGGTGCCTAACCCCGCCCTCCCCTTGGCGCAGCTCGATCTCACACTTGTACTCCCCGGTCCAGATCCCAAACCTGTCGGTCACTTTCACGGGCACGGCCAGCACATCGCAGTGGCGCTTGAGCCAGGTCACGATGTCTTCCACGTCCACCGTCTCGTTCCGGAAGAGGATGAAGAGCGTCTTCAAGCTGGACTTGCTCCGCCCCAGCACCACAAAGTTCTCCCAGCAGTCCTCCTGCTCGCGCTTCTCCTCGTAGACGCGTAGGAACAGGGCCAGCTTCTCCGCCGAGCGGAAGCTCACGTCGAACTCGCGGCTGCCAGGGATCTGGATGACCGCGAAGATGTCGCTCGGGTCCATGCCGATGGAGCGTAGGATGAGCGCGCCCACAACGAAGTCCCGGGTCGGGCAGGCGCCCTCGTCTCCCTGGAAACAGATGCGCACCAGGAAGCGCCCCTTACCCGGGCCCGCCGCGGGGCCCGACGCCACCGCCTGCTCGTCCTGAGCGGACCGCTCCGCCGCGTCCTCGGCCGCGCCAGGCCTGGCCGGGCTCGCTATGGCCGCCGCCGCCTCGGCCTTCTTTCTCCGGCCCGGCTCGGCTGCACCCTTCTTCTTGCGGGGGTCCGCCGCCTCGCCGGCCGGGTCTCTCCGCCGACCCTTCGGATCCCCACGGCCGGCCGGGGGGAAGTCGCCGAGGCCCGGCGCCGCCAAGCCCGCGGGGGCGCCGAGCACGCCGCTGCCTCCCTCCTCCTCCCGCCGCGGCGGCCGCGACTCGCGGAACTCGCCCTTCTTCTCGGCCAGGTTCTTTACCACCTGGGCCCAGCCCATCTTCTCGCGGCCGCCCTCGGGCTCCTCGCCGCGAGCCGCGGGCCGCGCGGGGGGCAGGAGCTGCGGCCGCCCCCGCTTCCTCTCCTCCTCCGCGCCGCCGCCGGTGGCCATTTTACCTCCTTCCCAGCATCCTCCACTCGCTCCCGCAGCCAAAGGGCGCCCATCCGCGCGCCCGCCCGCCGGGGGCTGTGGGGGTTTGGTGTTTCTTTTTTTTTTTTTTTTTTTTTTTTGAAATTCGACGCTTCTCTCCCCCTCCCCGCTGAAGGTATTTGCCCGCGGCGCGCCGCGGCCAGCGCCGGCCGGGAGCCCTCGGGTAACGGCCGAACTGCGGCTCCGGCGACGCGCTCCGGCCCCACCTCCCGGGCGCCAAGGCGGGATGCGCCGCTTGGAGCGCGTCCCTGTCCCTTGCGAGGGCTTGGCAGCCCCGGGCTGCGCTCTCGAGGATTCGCTCTTTCGCAAGCGGTCCTCGATTTCATTCAGGCAGCATCGCGAACGGCCCTCGGCCCTGAGGCGGGCCCGAGCGGAGGAGGATGTACCCCCGTTTCGTTTGCTTTTCTATACCTTTTCTGTTTATCCAGAAACAAAACGAAACGGTCTCTGCCTCCCAGAGCACACGACAATGCCTTGTTTGTCCAGGGTTGGGTTATGGACATTTTCTAACAGAGAAAGTTGAAAGAATTTTACAGTGGATAGTTTACTTTTAACTTTGGACTATTTTGACTTTATATCGTTAGAATTTTTACTGTGCCTTATCACACTACACCTCTGTCTATAGTCCTTATTTTTTGATACATTTCCAAGTAATACTGCATTATTTTTTAAAATAGACCTCCATCATACTCGTGATGACAATTATAATATATTGAGCTCCTCAGTGCCCGGTACTGTTCTAAGCACATTCGGACATTGCAAGCTTTATCACATGGAATCTTCCAAAACCACACTGTGATTACACCCTTTTTACAGGGGGCAGGGGGCTTGGAGACCGGGTTAGAACACTTGGTGAAGTGGCAGACGTAATAGGCTACCACGTGAAGCTGGCTTATATTTCTAAAAGCGCTTGCTTCTGACATTGTGGAGCAAAGCTGTTTCCATCACACTCTCCAGAAAAATCTGGTTAACACAAAGATTCTCGGCTAAAGCTAGCGCTGGACAGAATTTCTGTTCCTCTTTCATTGTCTCAACGGGCTTGGGAAGCATTGATAAAATCTGGGTGTCTGAGGGGATGGGTTTAACAATACCCTTTGTCAGCTTCGTTTTTCTTAATGCAAGTCTGAGTGCATTTCAGGGTGCTTCAGTGACCATTGTGACTTTAGTGAAAGAAGAGGTGGATTGTGGAGACAGGGAGACCCTAGTGTGAATCTGATTACTTTGAATCTCATGAGAGATTCATTGTCACGTGAGACCAATGACCTCAGTTTTTATAGATTAGTTAGCTCATCCATAATGAAGGAATATTAATGTCTACTCTCAGAGGGCTAATGTTGGGGTTCAAGGAGATAGCCTGTGTCAAAGAACTGGGTCCACAGTGGGTTTCCAGGCAAGGTTATTTTTCCTTCTATTGGTGTTGGATTATTTCCTCTTTCTCTGACATATCTTCCAGTTCTACTTAGCATTTACGGAGTCCCTGTGAGTTCTTGGCTTACGATCTTTCGCTTCACCCAGTTCCACATATTGGTCTCAGGGAAGCCTACGTCTCCAACTCTTGTGCCATTTGGACCTTCCGGTTTCCTCACATTATAACTTCTGGCGTGCTTTCCTCCATCTCTTCACTGCCACACAGTCCCATGATCATACTCAGATCACTACCAGAGGCATCAAACTCTGGTAGTCACATAATCCACTCTTTTCCTCTTTCTGTTTGCCAGCTCACTGGGAGAACATTTACAAAACCAAACAGAACCTATATAATTTAATCTCTTCTATTCCTCTTACCCTGCCCTCCCACCCCAGGTGGGAGGGTGGGAGGCAATATCATACAAATATCTACAAGATCAGGCAGGTACCTTAAATAAGGACAAGGTGCTGAGTGAACTGGAGAGCAAGTCTTCTACCTGAAGGGGCAGTGGCAAGTCAACCCTAGCTGATTATTACTCTCCATAAGTGAGAGCCCACTGTAGCCAGATACTCCAAATTCTAAAGAGAAAACCGAACTCTATTTTATTTATGGGAAACGTTCTTTCTTCTCCTACAAGGCTGTCTCAGCTATATTTGGATCCTCTGCAGAAAATTTAGAATCAGTCTACTAAGTCCAAGGAAACCATTTTTTTGGATTTTAATTGGAATTGCCTAGAATTTGTACAGAAGTGCCATTTTATAATACTAAATTGCTGGATCTGACCTCACTGGTTGTCTAGTTTATTTAAGTCTGATTATTTTTACAAATTGCAGTAACATTTTATAGTTTTCTTCATAAGGTCTTGCATAATTAAAAAAAATTATTCCAAGGTATAATATGATTTGGTTGTTATTATAAATAATATGTTTAGAAATTACATATTTGTTATTGGTATTTAAAGGGAATACAGTTGGGGCACCTGGATGGCTCAGTTGGTTAAGCATCTGTCCTCTGCTCAGGTCATGATCCCAGACTCCTAGGATCACCCCGCATGCTGCATCGGGTTCCCTGTTTCTCCCTCTCCCTCTGTCTGCCACTCCCCCTGCTTGTGTGCTCTCTCTCTCACATTAATAAAATCTTAAAAAAAAAATAGAGGGCATACAATTGAATTTTATGTGATAGCAACAATGCTGACATCTTTTAAAATTTCCAGTGGTTTTTAGAATCATTTTGCTTTTCTGTGTTGATAGTGGTATTGTCTGAGTAACAAAGGTTTTGCTCTTTCTGTTCAGATCTTACACATTTTCTTGTCTTGCCTTACTGCACTAGCCAGGACCTCTCATATAACCATCATATAGAGGGCATTTTTGTTTTATTTCTGACTACAAAGAGATCTATTTGAATTTCGAAAAGATTTGACTTGTGGATTGGGTTCTGGCTCCCTCTGAAATTTTAGAAACAACATCTTGTATCTTAAGGTTTTGTTGGTATATGGCAATTCCTTCCATCAGTTCTATTTTTCTCAGGTCAAATTTTGGAGATCTAAGATCCTATATTCTCTTTTTGTTATTTTTGGCTTAGTTCTTATTATCACTGCCAGCAATTTTCCCTATGAGTTGGACAAAAGACTGGAGATATATATATATATATATATTTTTTTTTTTTTTAAGATTTTATTTATTTATTTGAGGAGAGGGAGATCACAAGTAGGCAGAGAGGCAGGCAGAGAGAGAAGGAAGCAGGCTTCCTGCTGAGCAGAGAGCCAGATGTAGGGCTCGATTCCAGGACCCTGAGATCATGACCTGAGCCAAAGGCAGAGGCTTTAACCCACTGAGCCACCCAGGCACCCCTGGAAATTTATTTTTATTTCTCAGTGGATTTCTTTAAAAATTGTCAGCCATCCTCCTTAGCACTGTTCCAGCAGTCAGACTGGCCTTTTGTGGAGATCAGGGATCAGGAGCTACAAGGACCAGGCAGAATCCCTCTAAACAAATCAGTCCAGATGGGCACTGAGGCCATCTACAGAGCGGAACTTGACTCATTTTTGGCAAATTATTGGCATAGAAGGATATCAGAATTGGTCAGTTTGGCACCTCAGTCTAGCTTCTTATTGACAGACTTTTGGAATTGCACTTTTAAAGAATTTTATTTAAACAAATTTTTAAAAAGATTATATTTATTGAGAAAGTGAGTGAGAGAGCAGAAGCTGGGGGTTGGGGGTGGGCAGCAGAGTGAGAGGGAGAAGTAGACTCTGCTGAGCAGAGAGCCTGATGTGGGGCTTAATCCCAGGACCCTGGGATCATGACCCGAGCTGAAGGCAAGCACTTAACTGACTGTGCCACTCAGGCACCCTGCACTTTTTTTTTTTTTTAAGATTTTATTTATCTTTAGAGAGAGAGAGAAAGTGGGCAGAGGGGGACCAAGAGGAACAAGCCGATTTTGGAGCTAAGGGCGGAGCCAACACAGGGCTCTATCTTATGATAGAGCTAAAACCAAGAGCCAGACACTCAATAGACTGAGCCACCCAGGCACCCTGGATTTTCACTTAAAAAAAAAAGCTACTTAGAAGATTGTGGAGGAGGCATGATTTGAGATGGATCTTGAAAGAAGAAGTAGATTTGGAATGCGAGACGAAAAAAATATGTGGGCCAGAATTTGGCAGGCAGGTCTTTGTCCTGCTGGTTGTAGTCTGGGTGTGAGAGGAAAGGTGGGTATGTGTATGTTGGCTGGTAGTAGTAAGTATGATTCCAGATGTACTTTGAAGGTATTGCTGAGACTTGGATGTGGGATGAGAGGTGAATCAAAAGATGAATCAAGCGTGACTCCAGGAAGAGAGTTGCCGTTTTGAGTTGGGGGAGAGAGTTGCATGTTAGAGTTGCCTATTAGGCACCCAAGAAGAGATGTTGAGTAGGCATTTGGATGTTTGTGGCTGAAATTCAGTGGCGACGCTGGAGATATGAGTATGGGAGGCACCCAGGTAGAGATGGCATCCGAAGTCACAAGACTGGAAGGAAACTTGGAGTGTGAGTGGAGAGAGGAAAAGAGAGGGAGAAGAGGAAGAACAAGCAAAGGAGAAGAGAAAGGGTCAGGAAGCCATTCAAGAGAGTGGTTTCCTGGGCACCTAGTTTACAAAGTGTTTCAAGGAAGGAGTCTTCCGCTCGGTCAAATGCTGCAGATAGGCCAAGTAAGATGAGGATGGAGAAGTGACTGTGCTGTTTAGCAAAGTGGAGGACACGGGTGGTGTTGGCAAGGACAGTTTTAATAGAGAGGTAGATAATGAAAGCCTGACTAAAGAGGTGGAAAGGAATGGGCAACAGCAGTCAAATCTCTCTAGGAGTTGGGCTGTAAAGTGAAGCAGAAATGGCAGGACAGCTAGATGGGAAGTGGCCACTTGTAAAATTTTTCATTTTTAAAAGTTTTGTTTTTTTTAATTAATTAAAAAAAAGATTTTATTTATTTTACAGGAGAGAGAGCGAGCGAGCGCACAAGCAGGGGGAATGGCAGACAGAGGGAGAGGGAGAAGCAGGCTCCTGGATGGGCAGAAGTCTGATGTGGGATCAGTCCCAGGACCCTGGGATTGTGACCTGAGTAGAAGGCAGATGTTTAACCAGCTGAGCCACGCAAGCGCCCGTAGTCACTTTTTTTTTAAATAGCAGAAATTAAAATATGGTGTTATACCGATGGGAATAATACAGGGAGGGTGATAGGAGAAAACTGGAATTTCTAGGGCAGTATCTTAAAAAAAATGAGGAGGGTAGGATTCAGTGTACAGTTGTCAAAATCGGTCTTAATAGGCAGTTTATGCAGTCACAGGAGGGAGACAAAGTAAATGAGACATGAAAATGTGAGTTTAGGGGCGCCTGGGTGGCTCAGTGGGTTAAAGCCTCTGCCTTCAGTTCAGGTCATGATCCCAGGATTCTGGGATGGAGCCCCGCGTCGGGCTCTCTGCTCAGCGGGGAGCCTGCTTCCTCCTCCTCTCTCTTTGCCTGACTCTCAGCCTACTTGTAATCTCTGCCTGTCAAATAAATAAATAAAATCTTAAAAAAAAAGAAAAAAGAAAATGTGAGTTTACTGATCCCCACAATTTTCTTAATGAAATCGGAAGCAAAGTCATTAGGCAAGAGAAACGATGGAGAAGAAAGTGATGGGGTTTGATGAGAAGGGAAATATGACATAATTGTTTGGGATAATGGGTGGGGCCAGCTGAAGGATAGCACTTAAAGCCTCGCTGAGCAGGCAGTGGCGAGCTCCGTTTCTGTGAGAGATTAGTCCCTCTGGGCGCTCGGTAGTCTGCGTCCGTTTCCTTGGAAACGGAGGCGAGGGACTGGTCTTTCTGGGAAGTTTCAGTGGCCTAGGTTACCACGCGGTCCACGTTGTGACAAGAAAGTCAGAGAAGCGGAGTAATAAGTATCGCAAGAGACCAGGGCTCCACGGACTCACTACTCTTCTTCCACTTCACCCAATGGCGCGCGTCTTTCCCAAGTAGGTGTAAGAACCAAAGGGTGGTGGAGTGCGCATGCGTGCCCCCCTGTGCTCCATATAGGCCTTCTTCTCTTTTGGCCCCACCCCTTCCCCGCCCACGTCTCCCTAGCTCCGCCTCTCCCTCGCGCTATCGCGGTTCCCGCTTGGTTGCTCCGGTTCCTAGTGGACCATGGTCTCTGTGGAGACTCCACGCCTGTTTCACGTTTGCTGCTCACAGTCCCAGGGGTTGGGAATGATGGAAGTTCTTTTCCGCCCCGAACTCTTTCCAGACCTAGCCACTGTGGGATTCACTCTACAATCTACAACTTCCAGAATCTGGTGAGTCCGGGAGGGCCAGGGAGGAGATGAGGGCTTGCTGACTCTGGGTCTGCAGTCCGCCTGCCCCCATGGCCGTGACTGTTCCCGCTGATAGAATCTGGAGACCTGAATTCCAGGCTTACCTGTGTCACACATTGGCTGCAGGACCCACTATTTTCGCACCACCGTATCAGAGCGTGAGGGTGTATTATACTGCTCTCTTACTCATCTCTGATCGCTCCTCTGGTTTCCTCTTGGGTCTTTTCCATGCCTTGTGTTTAGTTCTTAGCACCTCACAGCCTGGATGTGCTTAGTAAATTATGGCTGGCTGATAAAACAAGTGATAGCTCACATTTATGGAGCACTTGCCACATGCTTTACAAATACCGCCTCTTGGAATTCTCACATCAATCTGTGGAGGTAGGTTTTATAATTAGATCTAGTTTACAGATGTGAAAATTGAGGCTTCGATCTCAGAAGTTACTTGCTCAGTGTCACAGTTATCTGTAAGGGGCAACGCTGGGATTTGGACACACTGCGCTGTGTGACTGATTGTGTTATATCTGGTAGGATTATGTTCCATGGCAGCGGTCCAAACAGAAATCCAAGTCACCTACTCTGCCTCCCATCCTACAGACCAGAGGCCACCAGAAGAGCAAAACGAAGACTTTGACTAGCGTCCTTCCAGGTGGGCAGAGGCACTTGAAGGTGGACATGGGAACTGGGGACAGGATAGAGTGTACGCCTTTGCCCTTTGGTGACATAAATTATATTAGAGTAGGCTAATTCTTGTGACAATACCCAGGTTTCAGGTATTAGTACAGAAGCTTATTTCTCATTTATGTCAAAGTACATTTGCAGATCTGCAGGGATGGAAGTAATCTTTTCCACATGATCATTCAGGGATCCAGGCTCCTTCAACCTTGTGGCTGTGACAGTTTGGAAGGCCTTGAATTCCTCTGCTAAATACTTGTGCATTCAGCTGGTAGAAAGGGATGAGAGAGCGCGTGTGCGCGTGTGCGTGCGTGAAAATACGGGTACTTTTTTGGGCAATTTTTTTTTTCAGGGCCTAGACTTGAGGTGACACATACCACTCCCACTCTTATTCAAGTGGGCATAACTAGTCATATGACCACCCTTAACCACAAGGGAAGATGGGAAATGTTGTCCTGCTGTGTGTCCAAGAAGAAAAGAGAGGAAAAGAAAACAGGGTTTGGTCCACTTAGGATAATCTCTGCCACATCGTTGTCATGCTATCCAGGGGAGTTCTCAGACCCTTGACTGAGGCAGACACAGGTTTTCATCTTGACTCTGCCATTTACTATCTTGGGAAAGCCATTCTTCTCTCTGAGCTTTAGTTTTCGCACTTGTAATATGAGGACCTGACAAGATTGTCGCAAGAATTAAATGGAAAGCATTGTTGCTCTCAACCTCATCAGACCCAACATTCCTTTCAATAACAAATACTTTGTAATATTCCTTTAGTATAGATAATATAACCTACCTATGTATATAATTTAAAAAACTTAAAATAATGCCCTAAGGTAAAGTAAAGGAAAAGGAAAGCTACTTATAGTTAAGTAATGTATATTTCAGTATGTAAGTGCCCGGGATGAGCTCTACTGGAAGTTATGTCAAAGTAGTCAGAAGCTTACTCACAGATGTGGAGTCATGGTGAACGTAACCATTGCAAACGCAGACTGTCACGTGATGTTATATCAGGGACTCAAATAACTAGAGGGATTTTTTTTTTTAAAGATTTTATTTATTTATTTGACAGACAGAGATCACAAGCAGGCAGAGAGGCAGGCAGAGAGAAAGGGAGAAGCAGGCTCCCTGCTGAGCAGAGAGCCCGATGCGGGGGGTCAATCTCAGGACCCTGAGATCATGACCTAAGCCGAAGGCAGAGGCTTTAACCCACTGAGCCACCCAGGCGCCCCAGAGGGTGTTTCAATGAGGTCATGATTTCCAAAGTGGGACCCATCTCTTGGTAAAGTTCTGAACAAAACAAAGTACAACCTTCCCTTGATTGTAGCTGCTTTCTTGGAAAATTTAGCATTACTGTAAAATCCTGCAAAATATCCTTTCTGTTTATACGTGAAAGAGAGTCAGGTTCCGGGATCAGATCATTATAAATAAGTTTTTTTTTTTTTTTTAAAGATTTCATTTATTTATGACAGACAGACAGAGATCACAAGTAGGCACATAGGCAGGCAGAGCGGGGTGGGGGAAGCAGGCTCCCTGCTGAGAAGAGAGCTCATGCAGGGCTTGATCCCAGGACCTTGAGACCATGACCTGAGCTGAAGGCAGAGGCTTAACCCACTGAGCCAACCAGGTGCCTTTTTTTTTTTTTTTTTTAATTTATTTGACAGACAGAGATCACAAGTAGGCAGAGAGGCAGGCAGAGAGAGAGGAAGGAAAGCAGGCTCCCCGCTGAGCAGAGAGCCCGATGCGGGGCTCAATCCCAGGACCCTGGGTTTATGACCTGAGCTGAAAGCAGAAGCTTTAACCCACTGAGCCACCCAGGCACCCCCCCCCCTTTTTTTTTAAAGAGTCAGGGGAGAGGCAGAGCGAGCCTGAGCATGAGCCGTGGGGGAGGGGCAGAGGGAGAGGGAAAAGCAGACTCTCCACTGAGCAGGAAGCTGATCCAGCACTCGGATCCCAGGACCCTGGATCATGACCTGAGCCAAAGGCAGATGCTTAATTGACTGAGCCACCCAGGTGCCCTGGGAGAGAGAGAATCTTAAGCGGGTTCCACACCCAGCATGGAGGTTGACAGGGGGCTCCATCTCAAAACCCCAAGATCATGACCTGGGCCGAAATCAGGAGTCAGACACTTAACAAATTGAACCACCCAGACGCCCCTCCAGAATGCACAATCTTTTAATTTTTATTTTATTTTAAATTTGTTTGAGAAAGAGAGCGTGAGAGAGCATGAGGGGTTGGGAACAAAGGGAGAGGGAGAGAGAGAATCTTAAGCAAGCTCCATGCTCAGCATGGAGCCCGATGCAGGGTCTGATCCCATGACACCGAGACCATGACCTGAGCCAAAATCAAGAGTCATATGCTCACCCGACTGAGCCACCCAAGAGCCCCGCCAGGATGCACAGTTTTAACCATGTATTAGTGGGGAGCATATGGGCGCTGGAGAAACATGGACCTGAGTTGGTATTCCAGTTTCCCTTCTTGCTCTCCTATCTAGGTTGCTTGTCACAGCCCCAGTCTGCAAGGATTCCTGCTTTTATACAAGTGAAAGTGTCTGTGTAAATTATAATGATGAAAAGAGCTACTGCTGGCTCAGGACCCATGTTGTGTTGTGGAGTCATTATTCTTTCCTTCCTTCATTCAGCAGCATCCATTTGCTGAGAACCCTTATGCCCAGCAATGGGCTGAATGTTGTTGACTCATAGTGAAGGAGACAGATTGGGTTTCTAGTCATGTAGAGTTCATGGTCCCAACCTCAAACTGTAACTACACAAGAGACAGATTGGGTTTCTAGCTGTGTAGAGTTCACAGTCCCAACCTCAAACTGTAACTACACAAAACTTTAAGAACACTTGAGACAAATAGAAGGAGGTCATCATTTCATTCATTCCTTATGACCTGGGAGATGATCTCATCACCATTTTACAGATGAAGAAATTGAAGCTTAGGTTGGTAACATGTCTTATGCAAAGTCATGGCCTTGAGGGCAGCTTTTGTGTGTTAACATAGGTAAATCAACTGATTCCACCAAGATGGGGTAGCCCCATTCCTTCTTGGTCATCCCTTTTACAACTAAAAAAAGCCCTGACTGAACACAGAGAATGTAGAGGACTCTGAAGACTGGCCTTCATGCTACATCTCAAGAGGGGACTGTCTGAAGTAGGATCCTGAGTGTTATTTAGAACATCAAGGATTCAGTAGAAACCACTTGTCATACCAAGAATAAGGAAAATCACAACATGAGTGAGAAAAGACAGACACCAACATCAAGATGAATTAGGTAGAATGATATGACTGTTTTTATTTGCAGATGACATACCCATCTAGTAGAGAATCTTTAAAAATCTACTAAATTTAAGAGAAACTGGAATTAATAAGTGAGTTCATCAAGGTTGCAGAATACAAGTATACAAAAATCAATCACATTTTAAAAACGTATTTATTTAGAGAGCGTGAACGCAAGCTGGGGGAGGAGCAGAGGGAGAGGGAGAGAGAGAATCACAAGCAGGCTTCATGCACCCATCATGGAGCCCCACGCAGGGCTTGATCTCATGACTCGGAGATCATGACCTGAGCCGGAACCAAGAGTCAGATGCTTAACCAACTGAGCCACCCAGGTGCCCCAATCACATTTCTATGAACTAACAACGATTAAATTTAAAATTAAAAAATGTATCTATAATCTAAATAAATGAAATATTTTTAAAAGATTTTATTTGTTGGGGTGCCTGGGTGGCTCAGTTGTTACGTGTCTGCCTTCGGCTCAGTGCATGATCCCAGGGTCCTGGGATTGAGCCCCGAATCAGACACCCTGCTTGGCTGGAAGCCTGCTTCTCCCTCTCTCACTCCCCTGCTTGTGTTCCTTCTCTTGCTGTGTCTCTGTCAAATAAATAAATAAAATCTTAAAAAAAAAAAAAAAAAGATTTCGTTTTTTTCAAGTAACCTCCACAGCCAATGGGTTCAAACTCACAACCCTGAGATGGAGAGTTGTATACTTCGCCGACTGAGCCAGCCGGGTGCCCCAGGAAATGAAATATTTAGATTTAAACTTAAAGCTACTACTCTATGCTGAGAATTACATAATGTAAATGAAAGAAATCAAAGAAGACCTAAATAAAAGGAGAGACAAACTATGTTTATGATTAGAACATTCAGTATAGTAAAGATGACAGTTCTCCCCAATTTTATTTATATGTTTGATGTAATTCCTGTCAAAATCCCAGCATGGTGTCTTGTAAATTGACAGGTTTATTCTAAAATTTATATAGAAAAGCAAGGCCCTGGAATAGATATACTATTTTGAAAAAGAAGAATAATGTGGGAAGAATCACTTTATCTGATACTAAGGTATATTATTAAAGCCAAAGTATTCAAGATAGCATAATATTGGCAGAGAGATAGACACATAGATCAATGGGGCAGGCTAGAGAAACCAGAAATAGAGCCACACAAGTATGCCCAGCTGATTTGGACAAGGGTGTGAAAACAGGCCAGCAGAGGAAAGGAAAGCCTTTTCCACAAATGGTGCTAGAGCACCATTTCTTGGACATCCACAGGCCAGAAAAAGAACCTTGACTTAAGTTCAAATATAAATGTAAAATGAAATAAAGATTAAACGTGAAATGCCATACTGGAAAACTTAGAGGAAAACAAAGGAGAAAATTATATTTGGGACCCCTGGCCCCATGAAGTGCCCTTAGACTTTCTACCAACACCTTGATCCATAAAATAAAAATGAAATAAATGGATACGTTGGATGTCATCAAAATTAAACACTAATTCTGTGAAAGACTCTTAAGAGGATGAAAAGACAAGCTACAGACTTGGAGAAAATTTTGCAAATCACCTCTGACAAATGACTGCTATGCAGAACATATGGAGAACTCTCAAAACTCGAATTGAATTGAAAGCAATTCAGTTAGGAAATGGGCAAAAGAGGAGCCACCTGGGTGTCTCAGTTGGTTCAGGGTCCTGCTCTTGATTTGGGCTCAGGTCATGATCTCAGGGTAATGGGATGGAGTCCAATGTCAGGCTCCATGCTCAGTGGTGGGCTGGCTGGGGATTTTCTCTCTCACTCTCCCTCTACCCCTCCCTCTCACTCACTCACTCACGCCTGCTCTTTCTCTGAAATAAATAAATCTTAAAAAAAAAAAAAAGAAAGAAAATGGGCAAAAGAAGGGACGTTTCACCGAAGAGGATCTCCAGATGGTAAATAAGCACGCGAAAAGATACTCAGCATCATTATCCATTAGGGATATGCAAATTAAGCCATAATGTGTTTTCACTACCTACCTATCAGAATGGCTAAAATGAAAAATGGTGATAACTCCAAATGTTGGCAAAGAGGAGAAACTGGATCGTGCATGCATTGCTGGTGGGAATGTAAAATAGTGTAGCTGCTCTGGGAAAAAGTGTGACAGTTCTTTTTTTCAGAGAGAGATTGCGAGCATGAGGGTTGAGGGGAATGGGCAGAGGGAGAGGGAGAGAGAGTATCCCAAACTGACTCTAACACGGGACCCTGACATGGGGCTTGATCTCATGACTCTGAGACCATGATCTGAGCTAAAATCAGGAGTCAGATACTTAACTGACTGAGCCACCCAGGGGCCACCATATGCGAGTTTCTAATGAAACTAACACGCAATTCTCCTCATACTGCAACACTTGCACTCTTGGGCATCTATTCCAGTGAAATGAAAACTTCTGGTCACACAAAAACCATTGCATGAATGCTTTGTAGCAGCCTTATTCATAATACTCCCAAACTGGAAGCAATCCATACCATGGAATACCATCCATTAATTAAAAGAAAGACCTATTGATACAGTCAATAGCTTGGATGAATCCACAGGATTTTGCTGAGCAAGAAAAACCAATCTCGGAAGTTATATACTCTATGATTTCATGTATACAGCATTCCAGGAATGACAAAATTCCAGAAATGGAGAGCAGATTAGTGATTGCCAGGGGTTTGAGACAAAGGTGGGCAGAGCATGGTCAGGGGAGGGAAGAAAGTATAGCTATAAACGGCAGCATGAGGGACGCTTGGGATAATGGAAATGTTCTGTATCTTGTCTGTCTTGATGTCAATATCATGGTTCTGATATTGTAGTTAGTTTGCAAAATGCTACCATTCAGAGACTGGGTTAAAGACACATAGGATTTCTCTGTAGTCTTTCTTTAAAAAATTTTTTTTTAGTTTAAATTCTAGTTAGTTAATGTACAGTGCAATAATGATTTTTTCAGGAATAGAATTCAGTGATTCAACTCTGTATTATTTCTTAAAACTGCATGTACTTGAACTTATCCTAAAATACTAAGTTTAATTAAAAAGAAGATAAATCAGGGTTACTACTACTAATGAAAATAAATAGTCATTAAAGCTACAAATCTCCCTAAGTATTCAAGTTCAACTTACTAATCTTATAATTTTTATGAACACTTCTAAGGGGGATTTTGGAACTTCGCTAATTAGGCTCCCGCAATCCTTTTAGGCCACATTTTAAAATTTAATATATTCATTTTTCATTTTCAAGTAGTTCACTTGTCTGATTCACAAAGACCATTGAGCGTTTGATAATTCTTGTAATCTAATAAATAAACATCAAGACATGGGTAATCTATGTCCTCTTAAAACTTTTGGTAACCTATACACATTTAATAAAAATGTCTTAAACCTTAAATCTAAATCAAAATCTCATTTAAATTAGAACCACAAGATTATTCTATTAATCATTTCATCTTTTAAACAATGCAATTAAATACCCGACATATACAGATAATTCACAACTGTAACACAAGATTATGTTAATTTGCTTCATCACTTCAATAGTTAATAGTAAAAATTTCCAGGGTTTGCTGTATTAATTCATTAGAGAAATCATATTTTCTGAGAAGTACTGTGTTGCCCTTGGAGGGGGGGATTTTGGTGGGCATTGAGAATGTGGCCTTAGCATTCAAGATGATTTGGGTGATTCCTCCTGAGAGGAATCGGGGGTTCTGAGAACATGCCCCCCAATGCCTTATGCTGATTAGAACTATTTCTATATGGTCTTTATCTGGCGGGACCACAGGTTTTATAGGTGTTTCAGTCAGGTAGGAATTTTGCACAGCTCTTGTACCTTTGTGAGGGGCTGTGGTCCTGATGCCAAGCCTCAGGTCATCAGTAATGACAGTGACAGCTAGGAATGCATATTCCTCACTGAGTCTGTGTTGGGCACTGCTCCGAACACTTGAAGGTATAGTGACATCTTATTTAATCTTCGGGACAGCCCTATGAGACAGGTGTGATGATGACTCCTGTTTTATAGGTGGGAAACACTGAGGGACAGAGAGGTCAGGCTACCAACCCAAGCTCACATGGCCAGTAGAAAGTGGAGCTTGCATTGGAACCCAGGCTGTCTGGCTCATTAGTTCTTGCCCTTAACCCCTGCTGCATCTGACCTTGCTACCTGACAGGTTGGTGGGAGAGACTGTGGGCACCTGGCCAGCTTCTGTTGCTTCCCCTCTCCTCCCCTCTGTCCATACCCATAGTCATGTGGAAGTCCCCTGTGCAGAGTGGGGCCTGGGAGCTGATTGACAGATGTGAGTCCCATGCTCTGCCTCACTGTCACATATTAGAAGGTCAAGAGTGGGCGGGGCTGGTGCCCAGGGCCATCTCCTAGATGGTGCCTTCCCTGGGACCCGCCCTCAGGCCTGCCTGTACCCTCACTCCTTCTCTGCTCTTTCCCATGCCCTAGGGTTACATTCCAAGCCCACCACGTCTATGACAAGTCAGCTGAGGAATCCACAAGAAAAGTACAGTGGGAGGTTGGACTCCGGGAAGACACAGAAGAAAATCCGGCTATTGAGGGTATGAGCAGCCTCCCCATAGGCATTGGAGCCGTGGTAGGGACAGAGGGTCAGGGGGATGGTGATTGCAAACACGCACAGACCATTTTGCAGTGCTGCACTTGACTCATTTCCTTTCCAGCAGTGCCATGAGCATGCTTATCATCACCCCCATTTTACAGATGGGAAACTGAGGTGCAGGGAGATCACGGACTCGTATCAAGTCGCGTGGTTAGAAAAATGGCAGTACCAGGGATCAAAGTTGGTTAAGCAAGGTGTTTGTCTTTGTGTTGAAGACTAGGAAGATGATCAGAATCGCTCTTCTGTTTCGCTGCATTAGGAACACAGTCTGGTGGCTTGCTCGTTTAAAAATTTCCAGTAAATTAACCTTTCATGGAATACAGAGCAGCTCAAGGCACAGCTCAGAAGCTCACTATTACATTTTTCCCATCATCTGATACAGCTTTAGATAATTAGTGTTCTCACCATCTATTGCTTTTTTATGGCTTCTGAACAATGTTTTAAAATGTTTGAAATGACTAAAAGAGGAGGAGTCTTTTGTGTCCTTAGCAGAAAGTAGAATACTAAGTACTATAAATGCTACAAAATACTGGCAAAGAATTCGTACTTTCTTCAAGAAGGTTTTTAAGAGCTCAGTGAACAATGACTACTATATAAAGAAATAGGGAAGAATATATTCGCTTTGAAACCTTTTCTTCCCTTTAACCTTTAATTTTGCAGAGTGGTTCAGAGGCAGCCCAGAGTTCTTAAAGGAGGAATTCCTATCTCTGGTGTTATTTTTATCCTGACTTTAGAACTTGGACAATTTGGCTCTGAAGCCTGGGCTCCCAAACAGTTCCTAATGTTGTCTCTTGTGATTATTCATTCATTTAATTGATTTATTGAATGTCTACTATGTGCCAGGCCCTGGCATATAGTATCTAAGTGCGGAGATTCACCAGTGATATGGCCTCTGACCTTAGAGAGCTCACATTCGACTTTGAGAGACAGACAATAAACAAGACAAATAAGTATATAACATGTGCCACGAAATGAAGAATGTAAAGCAATGCACAGCAATGAAGTATAAAGGTAAGGTCAGGAAGAGTGGCCGTGACCATCTGAGACAGAGTGGTCAGAGAGGCTGCTTAAATGGTGACATCTGAGGAACGAATGTTCCAGACATAGGAACCGCAAGTGCAGAGGTCCTGAGGTTGATGTGGCTAGAGCAGGTGATGAAGGAAACCTGGTGGGTGTGAGGGTATGGGTGATGACTTATTTGCAACTCTGTAGTCCGTAATTAGGCTTTGTGTTTCTATGCTGAGCAAGACAGGAAGACCCTGGAGGATTCTGAGTAGAGTAGAGACATGATATGACCTAGGGTTTCACAGGAGTCCTTGGGCTGTTGCTGCTGCTGTGTGGAGAATGGACCGTGGAGACAAGGGGGAAACAAGAAGGGAGCAGAAATTACTCTGTTGATTTGCTCTCAGAAACAGAACAGGATCCTGACTCTGCCCCTCAATCTCCACACAGTTAATTTGTTCAATCTACAATTCTTTTTTTTTTTTTTTAAGATTTTATTTATTTACTTGAGAGAGAGACAGTGAGAGAGAGCATGAGCAAGGAGGTCAGAGGGAGAAGCAGACTCCCCATGGAGCTGGGAGTCCGATGCGGGACTCGATCCCGGGACTCCAGGATCATGACCTGAGCCGAAGGCAGTCGTCCAACCAACTGAGCCACCCAGGCGTCCCTCAATCTACAATTCTTGAGAGAGTGCCTCCTATGTGCCGGGCACCATGCCAGGTGTTGGGGACACAGCTGTGAACATGGCACTCAGAATTTGTGTGCTTATGGAGCTTACACTATAATGGGGAGACGTATAATAAATGAATTTTAAAAACCCAAAGAATAGTTTATAGCCATCAGTTTATTCAGCCCATACTTATGGAGTTCCAGGCACCATCCTATGTGCTGTGTCCTACAACTGTGATGGAACAGCCAGTTCCCCACTCCCCACCACCCCACCGCCCCCGCCCTCCTGGCTGTGCCTTTTGAGTGGGAGAGCCAGTTACAAAATAAGGAAAAAAAGAAAATAAGGTAATAAGAAAAACATATAATCCCAATTGGGGTTAAGGGTCAGGAAGGAAACAAAGTCGGGTTTCTGCACTAAATCTTGTGCTCAGGGATGATCCATTTCTAGAGCAGAGGTCATTAATTATATAGCTTCTCCAAATCCCCTGGGAATGGGGTCTGTGCTAAGGATACACATTTCTTTTCTTTTCTTTTCTTTTTTTTTTTAAGATTTTATTTATTTATTTGACAGACACAGTGAGAGAGGGAACATAAGCAGGGGGTAGTCGGAGAGGGAGAAGCAGGCTTCCAATGGAGCAGGGAGCCTGATGGGGCGTTCCATCCCAGGACCCCAGGGTCATGACCTGAACTGAAGGCAGATGCTTAATGATTGAGCCACCCAGGCGCCCCAAGGATACACATTCCTGATGCCAGCCCCCGCGATGTCTGCTGGGTGGGCTTCTGTGAAACGGGACCGCAATTGGTGCCAAGTGAGGTCGTGCGTGTGACCTGCTGAGCAGAGTGTCAGGCCCATACATAATAAACAGTCTGTATGTTTGCAGGGTTACTCGTTATTGTATGAGGAATGCCGGAGTTGGGGGCCAGGAAGGGGTAGCTTCTCGTGAGGGACAGAGAAACAAGGAAGAACAGGAATAAGACAGAGAGTGCAAAGGCACAGCAGACCTGGAGGCCTAGAGCCCGTGGGCACGGTTATCAGCTCCACTTCCTGCGCGCACCCTGAGGGTGCCAGGCGCAGCCACTCCGTGTCTTGACTGTGAACATTATCTCATTTGTTTTTCCCAGCAATGCTAGTTTCCTAACCTTTAGAATGAGTACAGCAGGGACGCCTGGGTGGCTCAGTGGGTTAAGCACCTGCCTTCAGCTCAGCTCATGATTTCAGGGTCCGGGTATGAGTCCTGCTCAAGCCCCTTGCTCAGCCGGGAGCCTGTTTCTCTCTCTGCCTGTTGTTCTCCCTATGTGTGTGTGCTCTCTCTCTATAAATACACTCTTTATTTTTTTTTTTTAAGATTTTATTTATTTATTTGTCAGAGAGAGAGCGAGCGAAAGCGAGCACAGGCAGACAGAGTGGAAGGCAGAGTCAGAGGGAGAAGCAGGCTCCCTGCGGAGCAAGGAGCCCGATGTGGGACTCGATCCCAGGACGCTGGGATCATGACCTGAGCCAAAGGCAGCTGCTTAACCAACTGAGCCACCCAGGCGTCCCTATAAATACACTCTTTAAAAAAAAAAATAGAATGAGGATAGCAGGGTTCTGGGGGGTGGTTAACTCGTTTACCCATGTTCCCTGAGGGAGTAAGCGGCAGAACTGGTATTTGAACCGAGGTTCAACCATGCCTTGCGCTTTGAGGCCGCTCACTTCCTTCTCTTGGTGTGGTGGAGAGCCAGACATCGGGAGTCAAGAGTCCGGCTTTCCAGTTCCGGTGCCATACCTTCTGGCTGTGTGACTTTAGGCAAGTCACTTAACGTATCTGAGCCTCCATTTATCAATAAAATAAGAGTCAGTAGACAGGGCCTTTGAATGAACCAATATCACCTTCTGAGTGCCCAGTGAAGCCCAGTACCCAACACATAGCTGTTATTATTGTAGCTTTTATTTACCTGCTGGAGGTGATCTTAGCAAACCTCTTAAGCTTTCAGCGCCTCCTTGTTTCTGCGGGGAAATGCGGGCAACGAGAGAGCGAGTACTCATTTAGCTCAGCCATCTCTGATGAACATCGGTAGCGACTATCATCCACTTGACTTCCCCGCTTTTTCCAGACCTGACCCATCACTTCCGCCCCTTTCTTACCTACCTGAGGTGTTTTCTATTTTTATTACTACTGTTACTACTATTTTTTATTGATTCTAAGAAGCCATTGGTAATAAGGTGCAGCTTTATCTTATTTCCAACGAACAAATTTTGTCAGATCGTGACATGCCACCCGTTGTAAGAGGCGTCCACCTCTGAGGTGTAAAAATCAGGGAAAATGGGCGTTTCAGAATGGATGAAAGAGTTGGCGGGGGAGGGGGGGGGCGGTGCGTGGGGCGGACTCTGTCCCGCAGACAATGGGGCTGCATTTACCAGTCGAGACCACAAGGGGGCGTGCGTGCGGCGGGAGGGAAACGGTCCCTAAGCTCCGGGCCGCAGCGCGCAGCACCGCCTCCCATCCTTGCCCTCCCCTCCGCCTGCAGGCGTTGCTCAGGAACAGGCGAACCACGCTGCAGGAGCTCTCCAGCCATGAGGTCTTTCTCACCAAGCTCAACCTGGAGCTGATCAAGGACATCCAGGACATGGAAGACAGCTCGGCCCTGAAAGTGCGCACGATGCTGCAGGAGCAGGACATCCTCCAGGTGAGGTCCCACCCGCACCTTCCCCAGCCTTGGCCTCCGCCCCCTGCACCTCGGTCCTGCCCGCGGCACCGCCCCCTTGAGCCTTCGGGCGCCCTCTCCTGGCCTCTCCAGGCCCGTTGCACAAGCTGCTTCCTTCCTCTGGAAGATGAATCTCTCCCACTCTTCGCCCCACCTAGCTGGGCTTTGGAACCAGACCAAGATGGGGGTTCTCACTCCAAAGCCAGCATTTATTAGCTGGGAGAATTCGAGTTAACCTCTGAGCTCTGTAAAATAGAGCACAAAGCACCTACCCTAGAGGGGTGTTGTACTTGGCACACAACAGGTGTAGCTATACCGACCACTCCCATTCCTACTCACACAGGGTTGTAGTACATATCCATATAATCCCTTACCACAACCCCGTGGGGTGGGCATTATTATCTTTATTTTATATAGGAAAAAATGGAAACAGAGGGGCCGGGTGACTTACTCAAGGTCACCTTCAAGCTCACTCATCTAGCAAGGGTCGACACTTGACTTGAACACAGCACATCTGGCACCAGGATCTGGCTTTCTTCCCGCAAGCTGTGATCGTCACCCTCAGCCACTGGTGGT
Organism: Mustela nivalis; assembly: GCF_964662115.1. Lineage (NCBI taxonomy): Eukaryota > Metazoa > Chordata > Mammalia > Carnivora > Mustelidae > Mustela > Mustela nivalis. The sequence goes on from NC_139027.1 coordinate 118,124,414, forward strand.
GCTTATGGTCTGGGTGGGGGGAGCCACTTTTTCGAGAACCCGGGTGGCATCCTCTGCCTCCTCTGGGAGAGGCTTGGGAAAGCTGCTGGAAGAGAGCGCAAAGTTCACAGGGGACCCAGGAGCTCGGGCTGGAGGAGAGGCGGAGGAAATGGTTTCATAGAGCAGTAATGCCCTCTGGCTGCCTTATGCCCAGGGAGAAGAGGGACTGAGCTCACCGGAGCCTGGGAGATGAAGAGAAAACTTGGTGTTGGGGACTTAGTCTGCTCAGGTGGCCTTACCAAAGCACCAGAGACCAGGTGACTTACACAGAGAAATTTCTCGTAGTTCTGGACGCTGGAAGTTCGAGATCAAGGCGGTGGCAAGTCCGAGATCAATGTCCAGTGAGGAAGCCTCTGTCGTTGGGGATACAGATAGCTGCCTTCTCTTTGGGTCCTCACGTGGCCTTTTCTCTGTGCTCACATGGAAAGGCTCTGGAGTCTCTTCCTTTTTTTAATAAGTACACTGCTCTTATCGGATTCTGCACCCTTTAGACCTCATTTAACCTTTTACCTCCTTAAAGGCCCTGTCTGCACACACAGCCCTATTGGGGGTTAGGGCTTCAACATATGAGTTTGGGGGAGTACACAGTTCAGTCTATCACACAGGCCAAGGACTGCAGAGTCATTCAGCCCAAGGGAACTTAGAATATTCTCCAAATTTAGATAAAATCATTGTTGATCTTCTGGCATTGATCCATTAGTATATTTTTTGTTCATCCTGAGTGCTCCCTGTGGGCTCTTGGGAAACAGGGATCAGTGGGACACGTTGTCTACATCAAGCTGTCATTCTAGTGGGGTCCAGGTAGTTAGAAAGCCATTTGTGTACTGTCGTGGGGACAGGGGTTCTGGGGAGCTGAGAGGGGCCTCTCACCCAGACATGGGAGGTCAGGAAGGCTTCCTGAAGAAGGTGATGCCGTTGAAACGGGGAGAAGTAGGTGTTACCTGGTAGAGAGCAGGAAAGTGTTCCAGGCAGAGGAACTGGGTGCCGAAGGCCTGTGGAGAGAGGGGGCGTGGCCAACTCAAGGGGCCACATGTTGGCCTAAGCCAGTGCAGTCAGGGCCTTGTCAGCCAAGGTTAGGAGTTCAGACCGTATTTACAGGGCAGAGGGGAGCCCCTGGAGGGTTTTAAATAGGAGAGGGATGAGGTCAGCTTTAAAAAAAATTTTTTTTTATTTTTAAAGAAAGCTCATCCTGACTGCGGCATGGAGCAAAGATCAGAGGAGGACCAGTTAGGGGTAGCTGTGGTACTATTTGAGGCAGGAGATGAAGAGAACTTGAATAAGACAGTGGTAGTGAGGGTGGAGAGAAGGACATGGTTGTGAGAGCTGTTGGGGGTTAAATCCGTTGCACTTGGTGACATTTTGAAGGAGGAGGGAGTGGGGACCACTGCACGGGTTTGGGCCGGTGCCTGGGTGTGTGGTAGAGTCCCCGGCTGGGGTGGATGGTAGGGGAGGGCCCAGTTTGGAGCGGCTGGGCTGGTCTCCGGTCAGGTTGCTGGGTCTAGGACTGATTTTGGATCTGGGAACTGCCTGGAGGAAATGCCGAGTCCCCTGAGGGGGGACCAGGCTTTGGTAGCGCCAGAAGAGGTGGTGGGGCGAGCTGACCCCGCCACTCCCACAGACTGTCGTGGACATCTTGGAGTACTCGAACAAGAAGAAGCTGCAGAAACTCAAGTGTGAACTTAAGGAGTGGGAGGAGAAGGAGGAGTCCAAGATGAAGTGTAAGTATCCCCGGCATGAATTCCTTCATCCTCTCCCTGGCTTTGGGGAGGTCAGCAGAGCCTTCATCTCGCACCTACCTTTTGGAAGACAGTAGGCCCAGCATCCCCCACCTTAGGCACGGAATTGCTAAGATGCAGAGCTAACAGCTTACTTCTGGAGCAGTGAGCCCTGAGCACTTCAGGCCCCCCGAGGGTTCAGATGTACGGGCACACTCTCAGTCATGGCAACTACCCGTGAGGCAGGGACTGTTCGCCCATTTTACAGATGAGAAAGCTAAAGCTAAAAGAAGTACAGTAGCGTGCCGTAGATCATAGCAGCTGCGAGCCAGGATCCAGCCCCAGCCTGCCTCTGCTTCCTGCCGTCTCTCTGGGAGTCAGTGGCTCAGCCAGGTCTCAGGTCTTCTGGCTTCCATAGCACTGACCTTGAGCTTGTGCTTTCTTTCTGGAGTAGACTGGGAGCCCTCTGGTGAGGCTGGTGTGTCAGCCAACCTCAGACCTTGGGGCCACCACCCATGGAGGGCATCAGTACAGACATGATTTTTTTTTTTTTAAAGATTTTATTTATTTATTTGACAGACAGATCACAAGTAGGCAGAAAGGCAGGCAGAGAGAGAGGAAGGGAAGCAGTCTCCCCGCTGAGCAGAGAGCCAGATGCGGGGCTCTGTCCTAGGACCCTGGGTTCATGACCTGAGCTGATGGCAGAGGCTTTAACCCACTGAGCCACCCAGGCACCCCCAGACATGGTCTTAATGGTCATTTCACGGGAGTCAGTGTCACCCCATCTCCCTGGGCTTGTTGCGGGGGAAGCTTGTGCAGGAGGAGACGGAGGTCCAAGGAGGGACAGTCTTGGTGAGTGCCACAGAGTAAGTCAGCGGCAGAACTGGGACTCATCTAGGGATCAAGCCCTGGTTTAGTTCTCTTTCCTACCCAGTGTTGCCTCTTCTCCTTCGGGGGTAAAAGACTCTAGGGACTTAGCCTTGTGGGAGCTTGCTTCCACCAGATCCCAGTCCATTGGCCAAGGAGAGCTTTGCCTCCTGGATCTCCTGGGAGGGGTCCCTGAGAGACTGCCTCCTGTCCCTCCTGCCCTCTGCAGCCCTGGCACAGCAGGTGGAGCAGCTGAATGCCAAGATTGAGAAGACCTACAAGGAAGTGAGCTTCCTGAGCACATACATGGACCATGAGTATCCTGTCAAGTTGGTCCAGATCGCCAGCCTTGTGCGTCAACTGCAGCAGATAAAGGACAACCAGCAGGTAGGGGAGCCCCTGGCCCCGCCCTGCCGGACTACACTGGAAGCAGGGCCCTGGCCCACACCTTCCCGCTGGCCCCTAGGATGAGCTGGATGACCTTGGTGAGATGCGCAGAATGGTCCTGCAGTCTTTGTCTAATCAGATTCAGAAGAAGAAGAAAAAGCTTCTGCAAGCTCTGGTGGTGGTGAGTGGCCAGATGTGGTGGTGGGTGTCCAGGTCCTGCCCCAGCCCTGCTTCCTTTCCCGTCCTCTGCCTCCAGGCTCCCTGCACTCACCCCCTCCCACCCCAACTGGAATCTACCAGGCCCTGCCTCCCCGGAAGAGGCACCTGGGGGCCAGATCTCCTCTCCCTCCGCAGAAAAGCCAGCAGCCCCATCAGGAAGCTCTTCTGCAGAAGACCCGGGACAACCAGGACCTGCTGAAGTACATGGACAAGTTCCGAGAAGTGAGTGGGCACGGAAGGGGACGACCCCTCTGTGAGGGAGCAGAAGGGTGGGTAGGCCCCAGGACCTGTGTGAGTCAGGCTTGTCCTGATCTGGTGCTCAGGAGGCCTCTGGCTCCGGTGTCAGCCTCTCGCCCAGCTAGCGCCATGTTATTCCTCCAACAAGGAGGTTAGTGCAGGCCCAAGCCTTGCCTCACTAACCAGCATCACCAGCGATGACCCACTAGCAACATCACCAAGCATCCTGTGCTCACCCATCATTTTACTGTCATAACCCCCTCCTATCTTCACCACTTAATTCTCGCCACTGACCATCACTCACTAGCCGAGTTAATGAACTTCACCATCACTGCCCCTCACCCCACATTCATTTTCGTTATCACCCTCCATCTGCTGTCAGCATGAGTGGCCTTCACCGTATCTGCCAGCCCCCATTCGTTCTCATCACTGGGTACTGCCCCTCCCTGCTTTGCCACCTCTCTCCATGCTCCATGACCTCCGCGCCTCATTCAGGACCATCAGACATTGGCCCTTACTTGCAGGCAGCCCTCTGGAGTCCAGGAGGCCCCTGTGGCCAAGCCGTGCCATTTCCCTAGATGGCCTTTCTCCTCATTCGGGGGGCCCCATTCTTCCTTTGTTGGGGGACGCTGGGCTCCTCACTCTCCCCTGCCGTGCTTCTCCCCTCAGTTTATCAACCAGTTTGAGGAGGAAATACCCATACTGAAGGCCGAGGTGGAGCAGCTCCAGGTGCAGGTCCAGGAGCCCCGAGAGATCGTATTTGCAGACGTCCTGCTTCGGAGACCCAAGTATGGGATCTTTTTTTTTTGGCAGCTGCTGCTTAAACCCACCATGCTGGGCCCTCGAAGAGGCTCTCTGTCCCCAGGAAAGGCAGCCTGGTGGAGAAGGCAGACCCCTGGATAGAGGGTGCAGGGCGACCCGGGTCTCCTTGGCTCTGCTGCTAACCACGTGGCAGAAGTGACCTTTCCCGTCTCTGGGCCTTCGTGTCCCATTCGTACGCAGGAAGCTGGGTTACATAAACTTTGTGGACTCTTCAGGTTCTCAGATTCCATGTTTCCTCCAAGTGGGTATACCCCTAAGCTCTCAGGGTGTTTAGGAAGGTGGAATTGAATAGGGTGTTTGGCTCCAGGGAAGATGGGCCTGGAAGGCACTCTGTGAGGAGAGAAGGATGTCTTCTCCACCTGGCAGACTCCCAGGCCCCAGAGGAAGAACTAACTTCCTTCCAAAGCCAGTTCTCCGCCTACCTTTCTTGGATCAGGTGGAGCCTGGGGATCCCATGAGGCCAGGCCTCATGTGATGGTTCACAGGACCTAGGGCACCTCGTGCAGAGCCCTCAGGTCGATGATTGAACTCAGAAGACTGATACCGGCTACAGATGGAAATTTCGGCATTGTCAGTATAGAGATGCTTTTTCTTTTTTGCCATTATTTTGGGAAATTTCAAATATGCAGACAGTAGAGAGAATGTTCTGGTGGACACTCAGTTGCCCGTGTAGATTACGAGTTCTATTTTTGTCATATTGGGTTCATCTTCATTCCTTCGCTTTTTCTCAGACATCCTGACATTTCGTGCCTGAATAGCTCAGTGAGGGTCAGGAGAGTATGGAAGCCATGAGAATGGATGAGAGAATTGGGATGAGGTTGGGGGCAGGGTGGCCCCTAAATGTGCTGGTCCCTGTGATGGAGGCTGTTCTCACTCCTTGTATGGAAAGAAGGACACCTGTCGGGTGCCTGGGTGGCTCAGTGGGTTAAGCCGCTGCCTTCGGCTCAGGTCATGATCTCAGGGTCCTGGGATCGAGTCCCGCATCGGGCTCTCTGCTCAGCAGGGAGCCCGCTTCCCTCTCTCTCTCTCTGCCTGCCTCTCTGCCTACTTGTGATTTCTCTCTGTCAAATAAATAAATAAAATCTTTAAAAAAAAAAAAAAAAAAGGACACCTGTCAGTGACGGAGCTTAGTCCACCTGCCAGAGATCAAGGTTCGAATTATTCCCTCCCCGTTTGAGCAATGAGGAAACTGAGGCTGCTCTGGGCTTGGGCACATAGTGAGTGCTTGTCACATACATGCCAACCGAAGGAGTGGGGCTCTGGGGGAAGTTGGAAGCTCAAGGTGACACACAGCCAGGTGTCCAAGCCGGCCATTCTGACCACAAAGACAGTGCTGGGCGTGAGAGGCTGCGTGTTTCAGAGCCTGCTCCCTCTTGACCCCAGACCTCTGGAGGGGAACATTCATTATGCCAGACCCATTCCTCTTTTATTTTTGGTGTGTGCGCACATCTCCACGTGCACACACAAGAGATCGTATTTGCAGACGTCCTGCTTCGGAGACCCAAGTATGGGATCTTTTTTTTTTTTGCAGCTGCTGCTTAAACCCACTGCTGCACAGTCACTGGTGTTTTGGGATGGGGCTCCCCAGCTGAGTACCAGTGTTCTGAGAGCTGGCTGCCCCCGAGGCCGTGCTCTCCCACGCTTCAACTCTGGCGCCCCTGCCTGACCTCCCGTACCCTCTTTGCTCTTCCCTACCAGGTGCACCCCAGACATGGACGTCATCCTCAACATCCCCGTGGAAGAGCTGCTGCCCTTCTAGATGCCGGGGCCAGGAGCCAGCCTTCCCTCCCTGCTCTTTTTCCTATACCTGGAGCCTTGACTTATCGTCTTCCCTGAGCGCATGCCCACGTCCAGAGCCTGGTCTCCTCTTCCTCCCTTCCTTCCTTCCCCGCCTCCCTTTCTCTCTCTTTTCCTTCCTTCTTTCCTTCCATCCTTCCTTTCTTCCTTCCTCCCTCCCTGGCTCCCTCCACCTTTCCTCTTTTCTTTCTGGTTGGCGCTGGTGCTTGGGTCAGGTGGGTACTCCCAGTCAAGTCTGCCATTCCTTTTTACCAATAAAGCCGGCCTTGCATTTGCTCTTTTGCTTGGAGATTTCCAGCTAGGCCTTGAGTAGATGTGGTAGGAATGGACTATGGTCTTAAGATAAGGGGTGGTTAGGGTGCCTGAGTGGCTCAGTCGCTTAAGCGTCTACTGTCAGCTTGGGTCATGTTCCCAGGGTCCTGGGATTGAGTCTCTGCATCGGGCTTTCTGCTTGGTGATAAGCCTGCTTCTCCGTCTGCCTCTCTCTCTCTCTCTGTGTGTGTGTGTCTCTCATGAATAAATAAAATCTTAAAAAAAAAAAAAAAGATAAGGGGTGGCTAACTGCGCCAACTGTGTCTGGGGCACAGGACTTCTCGAGAAGAGCCGAGTGAGCCCCTCTCCGAACTGGCTCTGGGCTGCGCTGTCCCTGGTGCGATGGAAGCCCAGCTTCCCTCCTAATTTGTGCTCAGACCTGTTGAGGCCAGTGCCAGGGCAGAGGGGAGACTCCCTGAGTTGGTGTCCCTGGGAACTTGCTAGGTTTTCCTCGCTGATGGCCATCTCTCTTCTGGTCCAGCTGTCTGTCTGTCCAGTGCCTGCACCCCAGCCGTGCGTGGACGTGAACACACGCTCGTATTCAGGTGGAGTTAGGCACAGCCCCCCACCCTGTGCTGACTTGGAGCTGTGCTGCCTGGCCCCCCCGTCAAGCAAGGACAGCTGCTGCAGTCCCTGGGAGTGCCGTAGGAATGTGTCCTTCGGCAGTCAGACCCTTCAGGGTTTGCCTCAGCTGCAGAGAGCCCCTCACCCAAGATCAGTCCCCTCCCACGTCCATGATGGCTCCGTGTGCAAATGCCAATGGCTAAGCCATCCTGGCCTCACCCGGAATGACTCTGAAGACCTCTCTGGCTCCAGCATTCCCTGTCGGGTCTGCTGAAGCTGTCCCTGGGCCTGCATGACAGCTCATTTCTTCCTCTGCCGAGTCCTGCCTGTTTCTCCCTCCCTGGGTTCCCAGGGACTCAGTAATTGACACCCTGTGCTTTGCACTTGGCCTCAGAACCGCTTCCCCAGGGACCCAGGCTCCTGCAAGGCCTCAGACGCTCTGACTGCTCACCAATCCACCTGGCATCCGGAGAGACTCACAGGTTACAGGACACCTGACCAAATTGTCCTACACAAAAAAGGGCTCAGGGAAATCAGTGTTCTAGGTGAAGCAAGGGTCTCTCCAGAAATCAAGTGACAGCACCAAGGACCTGGTTTCTGTTTCTTTACTTTGTTCCAAGGTGTTCTCTTCCTGAGGATGAGCCTCCTGTGGTCGTGGTGTGTCTCCCAGCCTCTCCTCGGGGGTTGTACCTCCTGGTTCGGGTACTGCTGGAAAGAGGGTCTCTGTCCCAGAATTTTCAGCCCAAGTCTTCATATTCAGTGTGATGGGCCTGGCTTATATCGCCTGGCCACCTTGAACTAGTCCAGGCACTGAAGAGTGCCTCCTAGTTTGGTCTAGGTCACATGAACTACCCTGAGAGCAGGGTCAGGGTGGCTGGGGTGAAGCACATGACCTAGGTTAAGCCAGTAGGCACCTTTAGAACCGAATGGATTGCAAAACAGAAATGGACAATTTTTTTTTTTTAAGATTTTATTTATTTATTTGACAGAGAGAGATCACAGTAGGAGAGAGGAAGGGAAGAGATCACAGAGAGAGAGGAAGGGAAGCAGGCCCCCTGCTGAGCAGAGAGCCCGATGCGGGACTCGATCCCAGGACCCTGAGATCATGACCCGAGCCGAAGGCAGCGGCTTAACCCACTGAGCCACCCAGGTGCCCAGAAATGGACAATTTTTAAAAAAATGATTTTATTTATTTATTTGACAGCGATCACAAGTAGGCAGAGAGGCAGGCGGAGAGAGAGGGGGAAGCAGGCTCCCTGCGGAACAGAGAGCCCGATGTGGGGCTTGATCCCAGGACCCTGAGATCATGACCTGAGCCGAAGGCAGAGGCTTTAGCCCACTAAGCCACCCAGGCGCCCCGAAATGGAAAATTTTTAAAAAAGATTTTATTATTTCTAAGTTATATTTAAAATTAAAAAAAATTATTATTATTTTTAAAGGTTTTATTTATTTATTTGACAGAGATCACAAGTAGGCAGAGAGGCAGGCAGAGAGAGAGAGGAGAAAGCATGCTCCCTGCTGAGCAGAGAGCCCGATGCAGGGCTCGATCCCAGGACCCTGAGATCATGACCTGAGCAGAAGGCAGAGGCTTTAACCCGCTGAGCCACCCAGGCGCCCCTAAAAAATTATTATTTTGTTTAGAGAGGGAGGGGCAGGGGGCAGAAGGAGAGGGAGAGAGAATCTTAAGCAGGGTCCCTGCCCAGCATGGAGCCTGATGTGGGGCTTCATCTCACGACCCTGAGATCCCGACCTGAGCTGAAATCAAGAGTCAGATGCTTCACTGACAGTCACTCAGGTGCCCCTAAAGATTTCATTTTTAAGTAATTTTCACACCCAGCGTGGCACTCGAATCTGTAGCCCTGAGATCAAGAGTCTCATTGATGGAGCCAGCCAGCACCCCAGAAATGAACAGTTTTGAACACAACAGGAGCAAAAACTTAGCTAGCACTTAGGACCCTATGCTTTTCTTATAGTCAGTAAGCCTCACAAGGTCAACCCTCTGAGGTAGGGATCATAAGCATTTCCATCTTACAGATAAACCCAGTCCATGAAGCGGCAAAGTGATCTTCTGAAGTCACCAGACATAAGGTAGTTTACTTTTTTTTTTAAGTTTTTATTTATTTATTTGACAGAGAGAGAAAAAGAGAGAGAGACCGAGCACAATCGGGGGAGCAGGAGGAGAAGCAAGCTCTCTTCGAAGCAGGAAGCCAGCCCCATGCATGGCTCGATCCCAGGACCCTGAGATCATGACCTTAGCTGAAGGCAGCTGCTTAACCGACTGAGCCACCCAGGCGCCCCGAAGTAGTTCACTCTTAAGCACTGTACTGTCAGGAGCTCAGCTGAGCTGGAGATCTGAGCCGCCAGGGGCCAGAGCAGCCAGTTAAGACAATTCAAAACTAAAATGACAGGCCTTTCATTGCTTGCTTCGAGCAAAGAAGAGGCTAAACTAGAGAAAGTGCCACAGTCCGTTCCATGTTCCCTATGGAATGGGACCCATGGTCAGGGGGATGAGCGCCTGGGGCTGGTCTCACTGCTGGGGGAGCCCCAAACAAAAGTCTTTTGCAATTTTGTGAATCTGGGGACCCCCATGGGGGGTTGGGTGGGGAAGGGAGAATGGGCAGGGCTGGGAGAAGGAAAGTGTCTGCAAGGTTCCCCCTCCCCCTGCCCGGCAGGTCTTGGCCGAGGCTCTGGAGGAGGGCACTGGGGGCTGAGTCCTTGGCTGCCCCCGACTCTGAGACTGTCAGGCACTGGCCGGGCACCCAGGCTGGGGTGCAGAGTGTAGTTTCCTGCCAGGGAAAGCCTTCGTCATGGCCTAGAGATTGGACCTAAAAAATCACATAGGATTTTAGCCAGGAGCTTAACACCTTATAGCGATGGAACAAATGAATTCTGGCAAGGGAAACCAAGGAAGAAAGCCTGAACATACAGATTCCCTGACATCGCATGCAGCCCTCAGGCCTCCAGGTGTGACAGAGAGTAGCTCACACGTATGCACGCTGTACACAGATCTCCCCCACTTACCAGGGCTGCACGTGGGTCGGTTCTCGTGTGCACAGGGATGCCTCCCTGCACGTGCATGTGCAGACACACACCAGACTGGCCTAAGTCACAGAAGGAGGACCCTTGTTACATGACTTCTTAGGAATTCTATGTCCTGGTCAGCTTTCTCTCCAGTCATACTGCTGCATGAGAACCAACGGCAAAACTCGGTGGATGGCAGCAAGAAGAACTCTTTTACTCCGTGTCTTCAGGTCAGCTATTACCTTTGTCTGGCTTTGGCTGGCTTGGTGGGGTGGCTCTGCTTCTGGCTGCAGGTCATCTGGGCTGGGTTTCAGACTGTGGGTTAGGCTTAGGGGTGCTCCTGGGCTCTGGGGTGATCTGGGGCGTGCTTTTTCCAAGGAGGATCCCTATAGTGAGTCTGATCAACTACTCACGACTTCTATGTGCATGCACGCTAGCATTTCACTGGGCAAAGAGAGTTAAAGGTCCAGGCTCTGCGGCCATTAGGCAGGAAAGTGGTCCCTCAGGAGTTCTGGGGAATGCATATTTGCTGAACAGTAACTCAGACCATCGTGTTTCTCTGCCTGTAGAGCCAGGACTTGAGCTCTGGCATTAATCCCCCCCCCCTTTTTTTTTTTTAAAAAGATTTTATTTATTATCATTTGAGAGAGACAGAGATAGTGAGAGAGAGCACGAGCAAGGAGAGGGAGAAGCAGACTCCCCACTGAGCAAGGAGCCCAAAGCAGGGCTCAATCCCAGGACCCTGAGACCATGACCTGAGCTGAAGGCAAAGGCAACTTTGTTTGATGTTTGACCAACTGAGCCACCTAGGAGCCCCAACACAATTTATTTTAATCTTCCAGTTCTGTAGGTCAGAAGTCTGACACAAATCTCAAAAGGCTAAAATCGAGGTGTCAGCAGGGCTGTGTTCTAGAGCAGAGGCTCTAGAGGAAGCTTCTAGAATCTGCATGTATTCCTTGGTGTGTGGGCACTGCTCCACCCCCAGGACAAGTAAGGGCAGGTCAAGTCCATCCCCTGTCACCGTGGCTTCCTCTTCTGCCCTCTTTGGCTGTTAAAGGCTCTGGGACCTTGTATCCATCAGGATAATTCAGGGTGATCTTCTTCCAGGTCAGCTGATTAGCGACTTAATTTTAACTGCAATTGTAATTCCTTTTTGTCCTGTAGCATAACACACTAGGGGAGAGGGTGTGAACATCTCTAGGGGGCTATTTTCTGCTCACCACAGTCTGCCTTCTGGACTCCAAAGATTCACATCCCACATGCAAAGATCCGTCCCACATGCAAAACATATTCACCTTGTCCCCCAGTCTCATCCTGTGATCGCATCAACTCAAAGCAAAAAATTCTTATCTGAATCTCATCTGCTCAAAGGGCCCCTATCTCATCATCTGAACTAGGTAGAGGGAGGATCTGGGAATAGCTCATCGTGGGGCACAATTTCTTTCCACACGTGGGTCTAAGAAACTCAATAAACAGGTTACCTGCTCCCAAAATACAATGGTGGGGTGTTCATAGGGTACCTAAATTTATAGGCTTTTCCATTAAAAAGGGAGAAAATAAAAGGAAAAAAGGAGTCCCTGGTCCCAACTTATTTCCAGATTCATCTGCTGTCTAGGCCTAGAATAATCCTCTGGACTTGAGACTTTGCCTTCACTGTCATTTTTCCCTCTTTGATGCCAGATAGTACCTTTTTGTAGTTCCACCAACCTATTTCCTGCCTAGAGGCTTTTGGAGGTTGGTGTCCTGCTTTCATTTTTTGGTCTTATTTCATCTCTGTCCCTTTTATTCTCAGCTGGCAGTGTATCTGCTGACCTGACACCCCCAGTAAGCTTTTGGGACTCTGGGACATGTCATAGGAATTCACTCCATTCATCTCCATGTAGCTTTCCTAGAGACTCCTGTCCCTTGTGATTTGTGACTTCTGCTCAGCTGGCTAAGTGGTTCTGTGAGTCCCATGCTTCCTCTCTTCAAGGGACCTTTAAAAATTGTGGTAAAATATATATAACATACAGTTGACCATTGTAGCCATTTTGAGTGCACGATTCAGTGACCATAAGCACACAAACAATATTGTGTAAACATCACCACTGTCTATCTCCAGAACTTTTTTTTAATCTTCCTAAAGAGAAACCCGTCCCCATTAGATGCCCCTGTCATGTCTGTTTTCCTCTCTTTCTCTGTGAAGTTGCCTGTTCTACGTTCTTCATATAGGTGAAACCATACAATAGTTCTTCTGTGTTCAGTTTATTGCACTTAGCACAATGTTTTCAAGACTCCCTCATGTTGCCGCATGGGCCAGAATTTCATTCCTTTTTAAGGAGTAATATTCCATTTTACGGATACATCATGTTTTATTTATCCATTCCTCTGTTCATGGACACCTGGGTTGTTTCCACCTTTTCGATGGTGCGAATAATGCTGCTATGACCTTACAAGTGGAATTGCTGGATTATATGGTAATTTTGTGTTTAACTTTTCAGGAACCACCAAATTTTCCCCCAGTGGCTGCACCACTTTACCTTTCCTCAAGCGATGCATAGGGCTCCAGTTTCCCATATCCTCATCAAAAATTGTTATGTCCTTCCATTCTCCCTTGCCCCCTCCCTTCCTTCTTGCCCTCTCTTCCTTTCTTATCCCTCCCTCCTTCCAACCTTTCTTCCTTTTTTAAAATAATAGCCATTCTAGGGACACCTGGGTGGCTCAGTTGCTTAAGGGTCTGCCTTTGGCTCAGGTTATGATCTGAGGGTCTTGAGATCGAGTCCCACGTCGGACTCCTTCCTAGTAAGCCGGTGTTGACCGTGGCGTGGGCATACCGAGTGTCGCCAGCAGATGGCGGCAAAGGGCCAGTAAAATTAATTAAGGGCGGGCTCTGGGGGAATGGATCCCCGGTTTGTAAATCGTTAATGACACTTTTTATTGTAGAGTTCACAGTTGGAACCGATCATGCTCACCACTAGCGTGGTGAGTGGGACGACTGTGTTATGTGCCCAATGCTCCTGCCTGCTCCATGCCTCCAGCCTCATCCCTTTCCTGTCTCTACTTCTAGTCCACCAGCCTTCCTTCTATCCATCAAACGAGTGCATTTCCAGCTCAGCCTTTGGCACTGGCTGGTCCCCTGGTCTGAATGCTCGACTCCACGTCTTCAAGAGGCCAGCTTATCATGTGCTGGTAGTTCAAATTTCTTTTCTCAGAGAGATCTTGCCTGACCACAGTTTTTTTGTTTTTTGTTTTTTTTTTTTCCCCATCACATCACTCTGCTTTACTTCATTGATAGCACCGATTACTGCTGGACATCACACATTGGTTTACTTCCTTTTATGTTTGTTCTTGGAGTCCAATAACCATAAGGTAAGCAGCACGAGGGCAAGCAATTTGTCCTTCTGGTTTATTTGCTACCTTTCGTGTGGGGAGCTGTTCCTGGCACATAGTTGGTGCCAACAAATATTTATTAAATTACTGAATGGGTGAACTGGCTCTGCTGGTGTAAAGCCAGGTTTCCGCACTGACACTTGCATCGTCATGGAAATGAAGCCCCCACCTGGGGAAAACGGTGCAGTGAGGAGGCAAACTGGAGTATCTGGTCAGCATTCTGCAGTATAAGACTCTCACCATTCTTGAGCTTCTGATGACAGGACCAGGGTGTTTGGTCCTGCCCTCCCATTGAACCGGGGCAATGAGCAGAACATCTGGAATCTCCAAGTTGTCCCTCGTCTTCACAGAGGCTTGTCCCTGTGCCAAACACCGCAGAAGCTTTTTGTGCAGCTTTTGTACTGGTTGGGTTGAATCTGCCAATGGTTTCTTCAGAATGCAGTAGCGTTGGGGCACCTGGGTGGCTCAGTAGGTTAAGCCTCTGCCTTCAGCTTAGGTCATGATCTCAGGGTCCTGAGATCGAGCCCCGCATTGGACTCTCTGCTCGGCAGGGAGCCTGCTTCCCCCTCTCTCTCTGCCTACTTGTGATCTCTCTCTGTCAAAAAAAAAAAAAAAAAAAAAAAAGAATGCAGAAGCATTTATTAAAAAAAAAAAAAAAAAAGGAAAGAAAGAAAACAGAAAACAGAATGCAGCAGCACCTGGTGCCCAGCCCACCTGCCACCTGAGCGGGGGTTAAATTACCTCCATCTCCTATGAAAGTGCATCATTGTAACTAGCTCTGTGTTGGCCCCTGTACTCAGGGAATTTCAGCAGAGCTCTGTCTTAGGCAAACTAGGATTTGCGTAGGGGGATGAATAGGGGAGATGATGCCAAGAAGGAAGGTCAACAGATGCAAGCTCTCACTGTTGAAGATGGTGGTGTGGTTATTACTAGTCGACATCTTAGGGCTGTGTGGTTTTTTTTTTTTTTTTTTTTTTTAGTAGAAGCACATTTAAAATATGGATTAAAAGTAAGTGTTTAAATAGTCATTTACATAAGTTTAACTAGATGTTCATAGTGATGGGTGGGGTCATTTTTAACAAGTCAGTGAGAGAATACCAGTATTACATTGACTGAACAATTTCTCTTTTTAGATGTTTACAGTAAAAACAATTCTAAAGTAGAAACAAATCTGAACAGCATTCACAGTTGTGAACCATTTTGGAGGAACCGCAGGGTAACTCCGACTGGGCGTACTTCAGTTTGACTCTAGACTCATGTACCTAATGCTGGCTCTTAGCTTTAAGTTCATTTATTTAAAGGGGGAAAAAAAATGCTTCCAGGGACTCACTTAGACCTGTAGCCCAGAACACTGAAACACAGCCAGAAACTTCAGGATGGTTCTTGACTTGTGTTCCATCTCTAAGCTTCCGGGGATGCAGTATCTTCACAGTAAGGGTAGCTTGCTTTCTGCTTGCGATGGACCAGCAGGAAGCTACTCTACTTCCTGTGGTAACAATTCCAAAATTTCCATTTGGGGAATCCACGCTGGCTCCTTTCTCAGTCCCTGCAGAAGCTTTGGGGTGAGATTTTTTATTTTTTAAGATTTTATTTATTCATTTGACAGAGAGATCACAAGTAGGCAGAGCAGCAGGCTGGGGTGGTGGGAGCAGGCTCCTTGCTGAGCAAAGAGCCCGATGCAATGCAGGGCTTGATCCCAGGACCTTGAGGTCATGACCTGAGCTGAAGGCAGAGGCTTAACCCACTGAACCACTCAGGCGCCCCTTGGGGGTGAGATTCATGATCAGGACTGAGGCACTCAGAGTATTCTATCCACCCCAGCCACTGACTGATTTAGAGATGGGCACAAGACCAAAGTAAGGCAGTTCAGGTCTGCTGAGGCTCAGGTCTTGGACATCTATTTGTGTTGCTCTCTTTCCTACTGGGTTTCCTGTTGCAGTTGGTGGGTAATTGCAGTTGCTTGGAGCCGTCATGTACACATAGCTTACCAATGAGTCCAACAGAGCAGGAGATGGATATTAGCACCAGAGGAGAAAGGAAGGTGGGTTCTAATGACATCATTTGATCCCTTGCCGACAGCCTGGATGATTGTGCCTGGTCTTTCAGTTGGGTGAGCCAATAAATTACCTGAAGAGTGTTGACTGATATGTAGTTTAATTCCTCCTTTTTGTACTTAAGCCCAGATTTTACTTTGAAATACATCAAGAAAATAAGAGGACTGGCTAACGGCACTTTCTAAGGCTGGTCGTCTCAGGAAAAGGAAGATGCATAAGCTTAAGATAATCCTTATTTATCAAAATACATGAGTGAGTTCTGGAAATAGGGCTTTACAGTTTTTAAATTGTGTGATTAATTCAATCAATATTGCATGCCTAGGGGTTGCCTGGCTGATTCAGTCATTAGGACCTGTGATTCTTGATCTCAGATCATAAGTTTGAGCCCCACGTTGGGTGTGGAGCCTACTTAAAAAAAATAGTACATGCCTACTCTGTGTCTGTGCTAAGTGCCCATTCTAGCAAGGTCAGGGAACTTGGAAATGGGAAATAAATGCAGTTCCTAAATGTTTTTTTTATTTGCTCAACGTGCATGCCTCACTTAGTGGAAGGATCAGTACTGCCTTGAAGAAAGGAGCAATTCTCATCATCCAACAGCTTCAAGTTCAAATTACTCTGATATTTTGTCACATCAGTAAAAATAATAACCTTATTTATCGTGGGACCCAGGGCTGGTTTCATGGGTGTGTGACCTATGCAGTCACATAGGTCCTCCTACTCAAAAGAACTCTTTGCTTGGTTAAATATTCTGCTGTAACTATCTTGAAATTCTTAATAATTTTAGGACAAGGGACCTCCCATTTGGCTCCATGAATTAGGTATCTTGCACAGACTGCAGCTGACCAGATAGAGTCTCTTATTCCTGAAATCCCCCAATTTTTTTGATTTGCAGAAGCAGCTGACTACATTCTTCATCAGAATTATGCCACCAGCCTGCATTTCTACCGTCTGATTCTATGAAAATGAATGAATTCCTGTACTGTGTTTCATAGCCTTGGGACACACTGGATGATGATTAAGGGCATGAACACAGAGAAATGTCACATCTTTCACTTTCTTTCATCATGTTATTTGACCGATAAATGAGGCTGTAGGAGAAGAACTTGAAAAACGGCTGGAACATTCTCTTCTGGTTTGCATTGCTCTAGTGAGCTCAGTTTTTTCATATTCGTGCCAAATTTTAAAAATTATTTGCTAGCTAAACTGAGGCCCCACGTTCTTTGCTAAAAATATCAGGAGGGACGAACTTTGTCCGTAGGCCACAAGGTTGGGTCCTTCTTTTTTTTTTTTTTTTTTTTAAAGATTTTATTTATTTATTTGACAGAGAGAGATCACAAGTAGGCAGAGAGGCAGGCGGAGAGAGAGGAGGAAGCAGGCTCTTCGCTGAGCAAAGAGCCCGATGCGGGACTCGATCCCAGGACCCTGAGATCATGACCTGAGCCGAAGGCAGCGGCTTAACCCACTGAGCCACCCAGGCACCCAGGTTGGGTCCTTCTTGAAGGGACCTATGTCTGAGTAAAATGGTTCCGAGGATGGGACCTGGCAGAGACTGAATGCCAGGTCGGGGAAAGTTTCTTTCTATCTCTAAGATACAGTGACAGCTTTTTCTCCTTCATGGCAGCCGTGATGTCTTCAAATTAAATAAGGTTTCAGGGACAGTGATCAAAGGCAGCTGTGCAGGAGGCGGAAGGAGAGCACCATAAGTGCCTTGGGAGAACTTCAAACTCCCTCTGACTTGAAAGGAAGAGATGCTCTCGAGCGAGAAAAAACCCAAGTGCTTAGCTCATTCCAAGCCTTGATTTAATACAAGACTCATTTCCCCAACCCCTTCTGAGGAAACATTTCAAACATACAGCGCAGTGAAAAGAACACACTTGCCCCACCACCAAGATTCTACTCTCAACAATGGTCTGTACTTGCTTTACCAGGTCTGTCCATCTGTCCATCCCCCATCCATCCATCTGTCCATCTTATTTCTGTGACTTTTTAAAAAAAATTATGAATTCTGGGGCGCCTGGGTGGCTCAGTGGGTTAAAGCTTCTGCCTTCGGCTCAGGTCCTGATCCCAGGGTCCTGGGATCGAGCCCCACATCGGGCTCTCTGCTTAGCAGGGAGCCTGCTTCCTCCTCTCTCTCTGCTTGCCTCTCTGCCTACTTGTGATCTCTCTCTGTCAAATAAATAAATGAAATCTTTAAAAAAAATTATGAATTCTATTTTTTTAAATTGTGGTAAAAACACATAAAATTGACCATCTTAACCATTTCTAAATGTGTGGTTTAGTGGTTTTAAGATTACACGCATTGTTGTGCGTCTAGTCTCCAGAACTTTTTCAACTTGTGCAACTGAAACTATACCCATTAAGTCACAACTTTCCATTTTCCCATTCCCCAGGGCCCAAGGAACTGCTATTTTACTCACTGTTTTTATGAATTCGACTACTCCAGATACCTCAGATGAGTGGAATCATAGGCAATTTGTCTTTTCTGCAACTTTTTCCCACTTAGCCCTGGGTCCTCCAGGTTCATCCACATTATAGAATATGCCAGAATTTCCTTATGTTTTAAGGCTGAGTAATATTCCATTGGAAATATATGCCACATTTTGTTTTTTCATTCATCTGCTAGTGCACATTGGGTTGGTTCCACCTTTTGGCTATTGTGAATAGTGCTGCTATGAAAATGGGTGTGCAAATATCTCTTCAAGATCTTGCTTTAATTTTTTCCTCAGCTTTATTGAGGTATAATTGACAAATACAATTGTATATATTTAAAGTGTATTAAAGTACTTTCTGTTTCCTTCACCGACCCACCATTCTACCTAGAAGTTTCGTTTTTAGTAACAGAAATCCACTTAAAAAAAAAAGATTTTATTTATTTATTTGACAGGCAGAGATCACAAGTAGGCAGAGAGGCAGGCAAAGAGAGAGAGAGGAAGAAGCAGCCTCCCTGCCAAGCAGAGAGCCTAATGCCAGGCTCAAGCCCAGGACCTTGGGATCATGACCTGAGCCAAAGGCAGAGGCTTTAACCCACTGAGCCACCCAGTTGTCCAGAAATCCACATTTTAAAGACATATTGCCTCTAGGAATAAAGACAGTATTTTCTAGCTTCCCTTAAAGCTGGTATGGCCATGGGACTAAGTTCTGGCCCATCGTATGTAAGCAGAAATGTTGTGTGGGAGTTTTGGGAATGTTTCCTAAAGGTGAGGTCCTCTCCTATTCCTTCTGTTCTTTGAAACAAAAGCATGATGGCTGGAGGCCCAGCACCGATTTTGTGCCATGAGGTGACCTTGAGTATGGAAGCTCTTCAGTACAGATGGTGAAGCAGCAAATTAGCAACTTGGGTTGGTGATGACAGAGTGGCCCTGTGAAACTAAGGCCTGAACTGCTTTCTGCACAAGTCTTCTGCATAAGAGAGGAATAAACATCTATACTGCTTAAACCCTTTTGGCTTTTTCTATTATATGAAGATGGATTTAAGCCTGACAATAAAGAAGGTTTCCCATATTTTATTTATAACCTTTTTGCAGTCCCCATTTTTTTTTCAAACACAGGCCTATTATAAATTCTATACTTTTACAATCTAAAGCCCAAGATATCATTTTAATTTTTATATATTTTATAATGTCCAAGATTTTTGGTGAAGGCAGGTACTTAACTGACTGAACCACCCAGGTGCCCCACTTAAGAACATCCTTAATGAAAATTATAATTTTAATCAAACTTCATCCTTTGAGTACTATGGGGACCAAGAGCAGGACACTCCTGAATTTGTCATTTTGGCATATTGATTGTTTTAAATAGAAGTTACTTAAGAAAGAGTGGTTCTGGGGCACGTGGGTGGCTCAGTCGGTTAAGCATTTGACTTCGGCTCACGTCATGATCCCAGGGTCCTGAGATTGATTCCCATGTTGTGCTCCCTGCTCAGTGGGGAGCCTGCTTCTCCCTCTCCCTCTGCCTGCGGCTCACCCTGCTTGTGCTTTCTCCCTGTCAAATAAATAAATAAAATCTAAAAAGAAAGAAAGAAAGGAAGGAAGAAAGAAAGAAAGAAAGAAAGAAACAATGGTGCAAGGACACTCAGACTCTCCTCTGTCCCCCTGAAAGCAGGAAACAAATCTCCCATGTGAAAGATACTGTTCCTATATAAAAAATAAAAAGACATCTATCATCAGAGATGAGGCATTTTATTTATTTATTTAAAAAAGATTTTATTTGTTTATTTGAGAGAGAGAGAGAATGTATGCATAAGCAGGGGGAGCAGTGGAGGGAGGAGAAGCAGGCTCCCCACTGAGCCTGATGTGGGGCTTGATCCTAGGACCCTGGGATCATGACCTGAGCCGAAAGCAAACACGTAACCAACTGAGATGCCCAGGTGCCTGAGAGACAAGGACTTCAAAGTAACTGGGTGATAGGTATTAAGGAGGGCATATGTGGTGATGAACAGTGGGTGTATTATATAACTAATATATCGTTGAGCACTACACCAAAAACTAATCACGTACTATATGCTGGCTAATTGAATATAATAAAAAATAAAATAAATAAAAAAATAAAGAGAACTTAGAAGGAAACTTTTTTTCTCTAATTTACTACCTTAGTCTAAATTCTGCTTAGAATTCTCTACTACTTAAAGCTCCCAAACACCTGTTTTCTATATCCTGTCAAGTAGTCACAAGTTTATTGTTTGTCTAAAATGTATAAAAACTGCCAGCCTTGGTCATTTCTTTAGGTCTCAATTTCAATATTTCTGTGCACATGTAATAAAATCTTGGGTTTTTTCCCTCCTGTTGCCTTATCTCATGTGAATTTAATTCTTGGTTCAGCCAGAAGACCTTGAAGTATAGAAGAAGAATATTTTGTTTCCTAGGGAATGCATCTTTTTAATATTCTGTATGATGAAATGGGAAATACATCTAAAGTAATTTTGAAGTATAATGGTTGTTTCAAGTTAAAAATACTTGTGCCATGGAACTGTGGGTTGTACTAGCCACTCTTCATGAAATACTATTTTACTTGGATAAATGACTTATAGATAAACTATTGAATCTACCCAGCTAGTACCCTGGGAAGACTGATGTGGCTCACTGGTGATCAAGGGGACATTTTTCTATTATGTCTAGATCATCTTAGTGCCTGTGCTGTGAACTTTCTTTTCCTTGACAGGGGAGAGGTCAGTACTACAAATATTTTGTTTCTATTTTTTGTCTTATATTTTGGTATTAGTTGTGGTAACATTAGCTCATGTAACAAACTCCCAAATTCAGCCTTGTCACCTAATAGTTCACTTCTTACAGACATCCCATTCCACAGTGTGAGGGGAGGTGGCTTGCTCCTCCATGTAGTCATTCCGGCAGCCAAGCTGATGGAGACCCTGCCATCTTCAACATGTGGTGATCAAGGTCTCCCAGGGTATCACCAACCTCCTAGAGGCTATTCCATGGAAGAGGCCATATTACACAGGAGGAGTTTCCAGGTCACCCGGAAGTGGCATTAATCACTTCCTCCTACATGCCCTTGGCCAGAACTCAGTCACATGACTCCCCGAAGTGCAAGAAGACCAGGAGATGTAGTGTAGAGGCAGATCCGGGAGGGAAAGAAATTAGTTTGGGTGAAAGCTAGTCTTTTCCTCTGGAAAAAGATGATTATCATTTCTTCAGTAGGGAAAAAAGGGCAGAGTGTTCTTACTGTTCTGGGAGTTTTAATCTCACACTCAGCCACCCTGTTACCAAGGCTGTAGCTACAAAAATGGATATGGAGATGACGACATTTCATGTGGTCAGAAGCTGCAGGCAATCTGTGGTTGTCCATTGTGGGAAGCTTACTTAGCCTTTTTTTCCCTGAAAAAAAAAAAATAACAAGCACCCAAACTATTGGTTCTAAAAAAAAAAAAAAATCCAAATATTAAAGCTTTTCAGTTACTTCTTTTCTCATTTCTGAATTTTTTATTCTTCCTCTCACTTTTAACTTGTTACTATTTTTTTTTAAGTACTATTCCCAACATGGGGCTTGAACTCATAGTCAGAGATCCAGTGACATGCTCTACTGACTGAACCAACCAGGAGACTCACTTCTGTTATTACCTTAAATTGTAGTACGTCCTGTAACCATCTTAATGTTATCAACATTGTCATATCAAAATGTTTAAATTGTAACATTATTTAAAACTTGAAAACAATATTCATTAAAAACAAGTCTAATTTAAATGTATTATTAACATAATACCTACAATGCACTATTTTATTTTGGAGTTCAGAAAAGCCAAGGCATTTTATTTGGGCTGTTTGTACCAATAAAACTTAGACATCGGGTGCATGGATGGCTCAGTGGTTAAGTGTTTGCCTTCGGCTGAGGTTGTGATCCCAGGGTCCTGGGATTGAGCCTCACAGCCAGCTCCCTGCTGGGCGGGGAACCTGCTTCTCCCTCTCCCACTCCCCCTGCTTGTGTTCCTACTCTTGCTATCTCTCTCTGTGAAGTAAATTAATAAAATCTTTTTTCTTTTTAAAGCATAGATAATCTTTTTTTTTTTTTTTAAAGATTTCATCCATTTACTTGACAGAGAGAGAGATCACAAGTAGGCAGAGAGGCAGGCAGAGAGAGACGGGGAAGCAGGCTCCCCACTGAGCAGAGAGCCCGATGCGGGGCTCAATCCCAGGACCCTGGGATCATGACCTGAGCTGAAGGCAGGGGCTTAACCCACTGAGCCACCCAGGTGCCCCAAATAAATAAAATCTTAAACAACAACAACAACAACAACAAAAATTTACACAGAGACTATAAGATGACAGTATATCCTTTTAACTTTTTTCCTTTCAGTTTTTAAAATTTGATAGCTTTAGAATTAAACACCAATTATAAAAAGTCTTCAGATATACATGGGTATTTATCAGCATATTAACTTTCAAAAAGGCATTTGAAAATAGCAGATGATATAATATCTCATGCAAATAATATTAATGCTAAAAATTACTATAGAAATTTTATTTTGGGATCGCTTGGGTGGCTCAGTCGTTAGGTATCTGCCTTCTGCTCAGGTCATGTGAGACCCAGCCACACATCCTGGGGCTCCCTGCTCACCAGGAAGCCTGCTTCTCTTTCTCCCACTCCCCATGCTTGTGTTTTTCTGCTGTCAGATAAATACATTAAAAAATCTTTAAAAAATTTATTCCGGGGGCACCTGGGTGGCTCAATCGGTTAAGCGGCTGCCTTCTGCTGGGGTCATGATCCTAGGGTCCTGGGATTGAGCCCTGCATAAGGATCCCCAATCAGTGGAGAGCCTGCTTCTCCCTCTCCCTCTGCCTGCTGCTCTGTCTACTTGTGCTCTGTCTCCATCTCTCTAATAAATAAAATCTTTAAAAAATTATTTTGTTAAATCTCATAAAATTTGAGTGGAATTTTAATTCACATAATTTTATAGTATAACCTGGGTATTTTTGTATATGAACCAAGTTGTAAGTCGTTAGTTCATTATTCATACCAGCCAGAGAAAAATGCTTCTGAAGGCCTCAGCTGATTGGGTCGGGTCTTTATGGAACTCTCCACAAATTAAGGACACTTTGACTTAAGCCTTTATATCTGCATAATCCCTTCATAGTTGTACTTAGATCAGTATTTGAATGACTAACCCAGGGACAGAAACCTTGGGGTGGGAGTAATGTTAAAATTATTCGGATTGCAAAACCCATGTTTATATTACATTTGCGTATCCTCAAGTGTCGTTATAGGTAATGAAAGATCTAATGCTTTATAGAAAAGCAAAGGGAATTAAAATGTTATCAGCAGTTTGCTTTAGCATAAAAATCTAATAAAAAATACAACAAAACGTGCCATCTCTGTATTTTCAAAACTTTTAACATTCTGTAATCAATGCATCATTATAAGGGAATCGAAGCATGTCTATATTCATTTTCTCAAACAATTACGATTATTTATCAACTTGTCTTTTTGCTAATTGGTAAAATTAAGTATTGAAAGTCCAAAACTGAGTGGCAGGGACTGAATGTTTATGTCCCCCTCCAAGATTTACAGGTGTTGGTCCCCAAACTGGGGAATTCCCAGGGAGGGGAGGATCTGGAACTCGCCTCTCCCCACCCAGAGGGCAGGGGAGACCCCCCAAAAGAGGCAGACCACCCCAGATGGGTAGGTGGCAGTTTCAGTAGGGCAGTGCGCGAGTTCAGGTGGTCTCGTCAATACAGTGCTCTACCAAAGCTGTGTCCTTGAAAATGGCTCCGGCTGCGGAGTTGGTAGGCGGAACGAACGTTCCAAGCCCGCGGCAGGGGGTGAGGGACGTCCAAGCGTCCAGGTCTAGCCCCGGGGTCAACCTGCCTTCAGGTCCTTTCAATGACCTCCTCTAACAGTATGTCGCCGCCCGAGTCCGCTATGTGACTGTACTTGAAGGTGGGGTCTCTGAGGAAGGGGTTAAGGATAAACGAGGCTACAAGGGTGGGTTCTAATCCTTAGGATTAGTGTCCTAGTTGGAAGAGACCCCGGAGCCAAGCTCGCTGTCCGCCCCGTCAGGGCACAGCGGAAGGACTGGCAGCCACAACCCGGGAGAGCCCTGCCAGAAACCCGCCCTGCCAGCCCAGGATCGGCGCCCTCCAGCCTCCAGAACTGTGAGCAAATAGACCTCTGTCGTTTAAACCAGTCTATGGGATTTTGTTAGGGTAGCCTGAGCACACTAACGCGCCGAGAAATACCAACATTTACAGTGTGATTATTTCGTACACTTTATTATTTGCCTTTACATTTGGAAATAAGATAATAATTAGTAAAATCCAAAAACCGGGATGCCTGTCTGGCGCATTCGACAGAGCACGCTACTCTGGATCTCCAGGTTGTAAGTTAGAGCCTTATGTTGGGTGTAGAGATTACTTAAAAATAAAAACATTAAAAATATTTAAAAATCAGTCCCTATATATATAAAAATATTTAAAAATCAGTCCCTATATTAGAAGAGCGGTGGTTCATTCTTTTTTCTGCAACTTACAAACCAGGGCCTTAGAATGTAGTTTTTTAAAAAGGAAAATAAGCATTTTATTTTCAAAAACCTCCGTATTTCTGCTTTAGAAGAGAATGCTTTGAAATTAGCTACTGTGCCATTTTTCTGGGCAGGATGCCATGGAATATACGTTATTTTATTGGTTTCATGACTTGCTGCCAATTTGTAGTTGGATAACTCATAAGTTCAGTTTCTTCTGTGAATACGATTATACTGAAGGATGGAATATTAAGGACAATTCAATTTCACAAGAGCATTTTGGTTTTATTGATTAAAAAACGCCTTGAAGTGGATTAATAGTACAATCTCTTAGCATATTTTCCCCCTCCTTCTTCCTTCCCTCCCTCTCTCCTTTCCTTCCTGGCCAAGAATACAATCATCATACAATTACCCTTGATACAAGATTCAGAGTTATTTTTCTTCTTTGCAAGGAAAAAAAAAAAAACCTGGCAAAGAAACAGGGGCAAGCTAAGCACATACCTATTAAAATAGTGATTGCGACCAAGCATATTTAGAGCTCTGGGTTCATCTTTCCGAGCGTTCCTGCTCCTCACAATTACTGTTTCAGTTCCCTGTAGCAAAATGACAAAGAGAGAGGAAAAGGGAAGGAAAGAATCCTTGTCTTTTCACAAGAGAATTGTTTGCTTAAGCTATATGTAGAAGTTTAAGTTATAGTTCTTGGGTACTTGCATTTTAATATTTTCTATTGAAATTTTATTTTATAAGAAGGCCACGTTGATTAAAATGAAAAGTTCTCTGGTGGAGTTATGGACATTGGGGAGGGTATGTGCTAGGGTGAATGCTGTGATGTGTGTAAACCTGGCAATTCACAGGCTTATACCCCTGGGGCTAATAATACATTATATGTTTATAAAAAAAAGTAAAAAATTAAAAAAAAATTAAAAGTTCTCAGAATGCTTGGGCGGCTAAGTTGGTTGCGTGTCTGCCTTTGGCTCAGGTCATGATTCCAGGGTCCTGGGATTGAGGCCCATGTCAGGGGGGAGCCTGCTTCTCCCCCTCTCTCTTCCCCACTTATGATCTCTCAGTCTTTCTCCCTCTCAAATAAATAAGAGCTTAAAAAAAAGCTCTTAATTGTTCCAGTATATCAAAGAAGTTTCTCCCCACAATGACATTTTCTGTAACTGTGTATTTTACTTTTTAATTTCAAAAATTATGATATTATAAAATGGACCCTTTTAGGTGTACAGTAGTCTGAGTGTTAACTCTCACCAAAATCAGGATGCAGAACAGTCCTCCCACCTCCCCAGATTTCTTTGGTATCCTTGACTACCACAGGAAGGAATTCTTTCATCTTCTGCCCAGGAAATCAAAGCCTGGCTGGCAGGCCAATTGAAGCGGAGAGGGGGAAAGGAACCAGGTGTCTTCTAGATCAATAGGGGCTCTTTTCAGTCCTTCTAGAGTGGCTTTCAGCTCTTCTCTGTCCTTGAATCCAGCAGCTCTTTGTTCATACTCTCTCCAGAGCAGACATTTGGCTTTCTCTTTATATTAATTTCTCATCGTATTTTGTTCTGACTAAAGACTGTGAAGTGTGTAATTTCTGCTTTTAATTTTATTTTTAAAATTTTAGATTGCAATCTAAAAAGACTTTGCCAGGGCGCCTGGGTGGTTCAGTGGGTTAAAGCCTCTGCCTTCAGCTTGGATGATGATCCCAGGGTCCTGGGATTGAGCCCCAAACTGGGCTCTCTGCTCAGCTTCCTCCCCTTTCTCTGCCTGCCTCTCTGCCTACTCATGATCTCTGCTTGTCAAATAAATAAATAAAATAAAAAAAAATAAAAAGATTTTGCCAATTTTTGTGAATCTCCTACAGGTTTTTGGAAAGAAATTTTTTTTCTAGTCATGCAGAATGACCTATGTTTAATTACTTCCAAGTTTATTAATTGGTAAAAAATTTCCATGTCCTTATTTTTTTGCTTTCTGTAATTGATATATTGATTTCTAATAGAATTGAAGGTCATTTACTTAGAAGAAACTTTAGGAGAGACATTCTGGGTGGGAAAAACTTTTTAAGTAGAACTATTACACAGTATGTTCTCTAGGATCCCCTCTGTGCACTGTAGGTAAAGGGAGTAGAAATAATCTGTAGTATCCTATCTTTTTCAGGGGTTGTATCTCATCCTTTGGTAGCCATCACCATTGGTACCATTTGGTACCATCACCATCGGTAGCACCACAAGTAATTTTGGTATTGTACTTTAAAGAAGCAATTAGCCTAATTTTTGTGTATCAATCAAGTGTTTCTTTTTATAATTATTATGTATTTTAAAATTAAGTTATAAATGACATATTTTAGTTTCTAGCATACTTTAAAGCATCTTTCAAATATATAATACAGTCTTATTAATTATAGTCACCATGCTATACATAACATCTCAGGACTTATTTATTTTATAATTTAAAGTTTGTATCTTCGATCCCTCTCACCCCTCCCTCCCAACCACCAATCATTTATCTGTATCTCAGTAATTTATTTTTTTAAGATTTCACATTATTATAGTTATAGTTATTATAGTTATATTCTTAATATTTGGAATAACAGGAAGATAATAAACCATTTATATATCTAATATATATAAATTAGATATATATCTAATTTAGATTAGATATATATACATTAGAATTAACATATTCTTATTTATAATATATATAATATAATATATATTAATTCTAATTTATATATAATATATAATATATAGAAATTATATATAATATATAATAAAATATATAAATATAATAATATATTATATATATTTACATATTGCTTATTTATATATTTATTTATATATAATATATAAAATATATAATATATAAATATATATAAATTATATAATATATATAAATTTTGAATAAACCATTTATATATCTAATATATATAAATAAGATATGTATATCTATATATTATATATTATATATATCTTTATATATAAAGATATATAAATATATAAAATATATAAATATATAAAATATTTAATATATAATATATAATATCTATTATAGATATATATCTTATTTATATATAAGATATATAAATGGTATATTCAAAAAATGTTTTTGGCAATTTCTAGCTATCGTGCCCCATGGATCCCCGTGAATCCTTGACAGAGAGTGAGGAAATGAGTAGGTGACTGGAAAATGTTTTGCCAGTTCAAGTTGTGATATGCTATATAATTATTATGCTTCCGTTAGGGTTCTACTTTTTGTCGGTATTTTGTTTACTGTATAAAAGTTAGAAAGAAACATTACACATATAAATAATAGGAAGCATTCTCTGATCCCATCTCTTTGTATATCCGTTTAGGGCCTCTTGCTATCAGAAATGTTTTTATGATGACAGAGAAGTAATTTACTTGGAATCTTATGCTATTTCCTAAAGAGATTAAGTGCTAAGAAAGGTCATTATCTGCTGACTTAGGGAGGGAAGGTTGTGAATGGAAGCAGCAGCAAGAGGGCAAAACGGCCTTTATGTAGGGAATGGGGAATGTGGGGGAATTATAGGGAGTAGGTTGGGAATCCCAGGCATGATCCGTTATGAATGGAGGAGTGGAGTGACTGCCAAGACTCAGGGGTTGTGGGCTGAGGTGTCAGTGACTGAAAAAGAACTTGGAAAAAAAACAAGGACTTTTAAAGGGAATGGTTATGAAGATTTGTTGGATAGGATGATGGAAAAGGTCTTCTGTATTTCCCTATAAAAGCTTTAAGTAAAACATTTTTTTTTCTCATGACTGCATTGTGGAACTGAATCTACTTTGGGACGCATTGCATTTCCTTTTTGAGAAGGTCATGGAACAAAAATAATAGCTGTTGATAGAAGCCCCCCCCCCCCAGAATTTTGGGTACCTGTTTGTGCACACACATGTATCTTTGCTATAAAATGGGATCACTGTGATTTTTATAGTGCTCTTTGAATGAGTAACACAGTTGGATTCATTCTGTATGACTGAAGAAAGCTCTAAATTTATCCTTTTTAAAGGATGCATAGCATTGCACATTGTGTATATATCTATTTTATTTAACACCTTTCATTCCTAGACATTTAGACAGTTTCCAGTTTATACTCTTCTAATCATGCTGTTAGGATTATGTTTGTACAATACATTAAAAAATGTGGACTCTTAAAAACAAAAAAATAGACATGGTTCTTATTATTTCCTTGGAATATATTCATTCCCAAAATCAGAGTCTCTGAGGGGATGCGTAGGTGGCTCAGTTGGTTAATCAATCATCTACCTTTGGCTCAGGTCATGATCAGTGTCCTGGGGCTCTCTGCTCAGTGGGGGAGCCTGCCTTTCCCTCTTCCTCTGTCACTCCCCCTGCTTGTGTGCTCTCTCTCTCTCTCAAGTAATAAATAAAACCTTAAAAAGAAATCAGAGGCTCTGAGCCAAAAAACATGAACATTTCTGGGGTTTTTGAAAAGGGTAGCTAAATATCTTCCCGACTTACCCATTTAGTCCTAAATAGGAGTGTCTGATGACAAGACTTGTTCCTGTCTATACATAACAAACTTGGGTTTGCAAATCTTTTTTTTTTTTTAAAGATTTTATTTATTTATTTATTTGTTAGAGAGAGAGAGAGAGAGAGAGAGAGAGAGAAAGAGAACACACAAGCAGACAGAGGCATAGAGAGAAGCAGGCTTCCTGCCGAGCAAGGAGCCTGATGTGGGACTCTGTCCCAGGACCCTGGGTTCATGACCTGAGCTGAAGGCAGCAGCTTAACCAACTGAGCCACCCAGGCATCCCAAGGGTTTGCAAACCTTTTGAATATCTGACAATCCCATAGATAAGAAAATGAGATCTCATGGTAGTTTTAATTTGCATGTATTTGCTTTGAAAATTTTTATTTATTTATTTATTTATTTATTTTTAAGATTTTATTTATTTATTTGACAGAGAGAGATCACAAGCAGGCAGAGAGGCAGGCAGAGAGGAGGAAGCAGGCTCCCTGCTGAGCAGAGAGCCTGATGCGGGACTCGATCCCAGGACTCTGAGATCATGACCTGAGCCGAAGGCAGCGGCCCAATCCACTGAGACCCCAGGCGCCCCCTATTTATTTATTTTTTTTAAAAAAGATTTTATTTATTTATTTGACAGAGATCACAAGTAGGCAGAGAGGCAGGCAGAGAGAGAGGAGGAAGCAGGCTCCTTGGTGAGCAGGGAGCCTGATGCGGGGCTCGATCCCAGGATCCCTGGGATCATGACCTGAGCCGAAGGCAGAGGCTTTAACCCACTGAGCTACCCAGGTGCCCCTGTTTATTTTATTTTAAAAATTACTTATTATTATTTTTGAGAGAAAGAATGCATGAGAGGGGTAAAGGGCAGAAGGAGAGAGAAAGAGAGAGTCTCAAGCAGGCTCTGTGCTTAGCACAGAGCCTGACGTGGGGCTCCATCCCAGGACCCTGAGATTGTGACTTGAAATAAAATTGAGTCAGATGCATAACCAACTAACCATCCAGGCGCTCTTCTATTTTATTTTTAACTGAAGTATACCTGACATATAATATCTTATTAGTTTCAGGGATATGGCATACCAGTTGGGTGTTACATCCACTATTCAGTGCTCACCATGAGAAGTGTAGTTACTCTCTGTTATAAGTTATAATAGCATTGCCCTACTATTACAATATTATTGACTATATTCCCTATGCTATATTTTTCATCCAGGAAGTTTATTTTATAACTGGAAGTCTGTAACTTTTTTTTAAAGGTTTTATTTATTTGAGAGAGAGAGAGAGAGAGAGAGTGAGAGCATGAAAGCAGAGACGGTCAGGAGAGAAGCAGACTCGCCCTGGAGCTGGGAGCCTGATGGGGGACTCGATCCTGGGACCCTGGGATCATGACCTGAGCCAAAGGCGGTTGCCCAACCAACTAGGCCACCCAGGCGCCCTGGAAGTGTGTAACTTTTAATACCTTCCACCTATTTTTGCCTCCTACCCGACAACTACCAATTTATTTCCTGTATTTATGACTGTTTCTGTCTGTTCTTTTTGTTTTTTGTTTATGCATTTGTTTTCTAGATTCCATGTATAAGTGAAATCATATGATCCTTGTCTGTCTGTCTGACTTATTTCACTTGCATAATAACCCCTAGGTGCATTCATATTGTTGCACATGACAAGATTTCATTCTTTTTATGGTTGAGTAAATGCTAATATATATATAATATATATAATATAAGTAATATAATATATAATATATATATATTTGTTTAATTTACATTTATTTGATTCCAGGTAAAATATTATTTTCCTCATGTTTTTTGGGCATGTTAGGCAGTTATGTTTCTAGTTCATATCACTTATCCATTTTCCACTGGGAGTTTCATATTTTCCTTCTCTTTTTAAAATTTTATTTTTTATTTTTCTTTAAAGATTTTATTTATTTATTCAACAGAGAGAGTGCATGCACAGGCAGGGGGAGCAGTGGGCAGAGGGAGAGGGAGAAGCAGGCTCTCCTAGGAGCAGGGAGCCCTATATGGGGCTCCATCCCAGGACCCTGAGATCATGACCTGAGCTGATTGCAGACACTTAACCGACTGAGCCACCCAGGTGCCCCTCATGTTTTCCTTCTTATATTATGTTAACTTATTATATTTTTAGGGTATCAGTACTTCGTCTATATGTCTCACTTTGTCATTTGCCTTTTAAGTATTTATGATACTTTACTTTTTCTGTTTCACTTTGATATTTATTTTATTTTAGTGGCTTTTTTGAGGATTAATTGACATACAATAAACTGTACACATTTAAAGTGTCCAGGTTAGTAAATTTGTGCCTTATGTATACCGCTGCTAAGCCATCGCCACCATCAAGGTAATGAACACATTCATCACCTCAGAGTATCCTTATGCCCCTTTGTAATCTCTTTCCAGTTCTTTCCTCACATCCTCCCTTTTCCCAGGCAACCACTGGTCTGCTTTCTGTCATTAGTGCTTACTTCAAATTTTGGAGAATTTTATATAAACGGAATTATACAGAATATACTTTTTGGGTAATTAATTATTAAAGAAATACAAATTAAAACCACAAGGAGATACTACCACACACCTATTAGAGAGGTTAAAATTAAAAAGACTGACTGTATACCAAGTGCTGGTGAGAATGAGCAAGTGGAACCTGTACTGATGGTGGGAACAATTCATGACACAAGCATCTTGGGGAACAGTTTGGTACTTCTTTAAAAGTTAAACATTCACCTACCATGTGATCCAGCCATTCCACTCCTAGGTATTTATGTAAAAGAAATGAAAGCATAGGTCCATACAAAGACTTGTACGTGAATGTTCTTAGAAGCTTTATTTGTAAATTACCCCAAACTGGGAACAACCCAAATGTCCATCAACAAATCTGGATAAATAAATTGTGGTACTCATAAATCATAAAGAAGAGAATAGTACTCATGAATCAAAAGAAGAGAACTGTTTATATAGGCAATGATATGGATATGTTTTAAAGTGGTATTTTTTGACATGGAAGTTTAATGTTTTATGCTATATAGTCCGCTTAATTTTATATGAATTTTTCTTTTATTGCCATATTTAGAGTTTCCTGGCTCCCAAACTAAACATTTAGCTATATAATCTTTTTTCTAATTTTTTTGTAAGAGAGAGACTGTACATGTGCATGTGTGAGCAGAGGGGGTGGCGGGGTGGCAAGGGAGAGGGAAAATCCCAAGCAGACTCTACACCCATCACTGAGCCCAAGGCAGGGCTCCATCCCAGGACCCCAAGATCATGACCTGAGCTGATGGCAGACACTTAACCCACTGAGCCACCCAGCCGCCCCTAACTCTGTAATCTTTTAATACTTTATTTTTCACACTGTTATTTTTAAACCATCTGGAATTAATTTTGGTTTGAGGCATGAGTAGGGAATTGGCATTTAAGTCTTTTGTATGGTTAGCTAGTTTCCAGGATTGCTTGGAATTGTTTAGGCCTGAGTGTTCTGGTTTGTTTCTCTTGGGTGGAATTTGGCATCTGTCTCATAAATGTTACACAGAATTAGTGGACATCGTATGTAAGAGGAAACATGTATAATCCTGCTTTCCAATAAAAAAAAAGTCGTATTTTTTACGGCTTTCATTGTGTCACTTGAAGAGATATTTTGACCTAATGGCAACTGTAGTGTAAGTGCTATTTCAGATAATGTTATAAGTATGTACTGTGTTCTCTAAGTATTTCCATTTGTCCGTAATTATACACATCATTAGTATAAAATATTTCATCATTTAGAGTTTTCCCACTTTCTTGAAATTTTAAATAACATTGCATTGTACACTTTTGTGCCTGTTTGCTTTTTTTGAATAACTTAACCTTAACAAATGAATAGCTTCCTAGAAGTAATGTTAACTGAATTAAACAAATAGAAGTTCTGTTTCTTTGTTCTTATCTCCAATTGGCTTTGCAACCGGGTTATGCCAATTTTATGTCGTGGATGGGCACGTTGGAGCCACTGGCATCGCTGCAGAGAATATTTCATTGTGAGATCTATGTGTTGTGTCCATTTTATTATATACAAATGAATAAATGAATGCTAATTAGTCAGTCTACATGGCTGACAAAACATACCCTTGAAGCCCTTTCCTTTCCTACCTCATGCTTTGGGCAGCCGTGGAGGTGCCCCTCTCAGACCTCCCTTCAAGAGAAGCTGCTGTGAGAGTGTGGTTTGTGGAGAGCCTCCAGCTGCCCTACTTGTAGATCTACAGTAACATTCACTTCAAGGCCTTGTTCTCTGGGGGCTGCTCACAGCCCATGACTATGCTCCATGCTGTACAAGAGCCTGGTGATCTTTTTTATTAAAAAAATATTTAATTTATTTATTTGAGAGAGAGAGCATGTGAAGGGAGAAGGTCAGAGGGAGAAGCAGACTCCCTGTGGAGCTGGGAGCCTGAGGCGGGGCTCGATTCTGGAACTCTGGGATCATGACCTGAGCCGATGGCAGTTGCTCAACCGAGCCATCCAGGCGCTGGAGCCTGGTGATCTTTGCCCTGGGTGGGGCTCCTCTGAGGGGGTGAGCCTTGCTTTGAGCCTTTCCATTAGCCTTAGATCTGCGATGTCAAGCTTCTCCTCTCCCATCCTATATCAGACCCTCAGACCCTTGTTGCAGTCTGAAGGTGCTCCTGCCTCCTCCTGCTCCTCACCTTCCTCCGTCACAGGTCTTTCCCCCTCATGAATCTTTTCATGTCTAATTCTGCCTTGACGTCTGCTCTTAGAGGCCCCAAACTGACACAAACCCCGTGGATGAGTGGATAGGGCAGTCATTTGCATAGGATTGATACAAACTCCAGGGTTTATTCAGTGAGTGACAGAGTGATATACAAGAGTAGCTTTGAGATGGGTCATAAATTGGAGCCGCAGAAGGAGGGAACCTCAACCTTTTGTAAGGACACCACAGCCATATTGAATACCTGGAAATGACCGTAGTTCTGGTGTTATACCCCTTTGATGCTCCTTAGTTCGTCTTCTTATAGATTTTCTGGAGGGGTCCTTAGGTTTGTGGACAGGAGGTGGCGAGGTGGTCCTTAAGAGGTCTTTGACACAGCACAGTTTGTACCTGTCGCACATGAATATGGATCTTTCCAGGGAGTTGCAATGCATCTTGCAGCGTCCGGGGTAAGAGCGTGCACAACTTGCCCCACCCCCACCGGCTGCAGAGGAGAGGACAGAAGTGGAACTTGAGGGTAGAAGCAGTCCCAGGACTTCCCAGGGGTCAGGGCTATATAGGAGTGATTGGGGTTTTATTCTGAGTGGGGGGCTTGAGATAGCCAGCAAGTGAGAGGTGAGAAGGCAGGGAAGGGGAGAAAGAACTTGCCTTGACTGTTGGCCTCTGGGAACTCTGAGGAGCTTTCTCTCTGCCAGTCTTTGCAACTTTGCCTCTAGTTAAAGCCTGCACTTTCGCTGTCACCAGTAATGCAGAATGTATGCGTGAAATCAGGGCGTGGGGAGTCAGCTTTCATGTCAGGAAGGAACTTGAACACTTAAAAGTGGGAATTGGGGCTCTTCTTACCCCACAGTCTCCACTTACATGGTGTTTCTGCCTCATATTCTCAGGGAATATGAAACTAAATATCAGTCAACCCAGGACAAAGAAAAAAAATGTCCCAATCCTTCCCCAAGGCAATTAAAGGGAACGTAGTGGTTGCTTACTGACAGGGTATTTGTGCATTCACTGACAGGTATTTGTGCCTGACACCGCGGGCCACCTCCTGGTTAAATCTGAGGGCTTTGTCTCAGCTCTGTTTGCCATCACCTCAGCACTGGCATTTTCTGAGAACCCGCCTCCTCTGGTTTTCTACACAGTGCTGCCTGGCTTTCTGTTTTCTCTCTCTCTGGCTCTGCATGCTGTCTTCACTCCAGGGCTCAAGCTGAGCACCTTGTTTGCCATCCTGTGTGAACTTGCCCTCTGAGGGGTCTCTTTGCTCTGCCTGCCCGTACTGTGTTGGGCACAGGAATGGGACCCCTGTGATCTCCTCCCAGGCTCAGTCTCTCCTCCAAGCACTAACCCTGGGGTGATCTTAAAAGAGGAAAATGGCAGAGAGAGATGCCTTCTCAGCATCCTAGGAGTTTAGATATAGGGAGCTCACGTAAAATGAAAGAAAGGTATTTTGTACCAGGTTGAGGCTGACTCTTGTTTTAGAACAGGAAAAAAGCTTGGGGGACTGGTTTTTGTATAAGGTTGTCGTATATAGGGTGGTGACTGGGTACAGGGTATTGAGGCTGGTGGTGAATGTTGAGAGATCCCCCACCTTAGGGTGCCTCCAAGCCCCAACCTGGTTTGTCTGTCACCAGATCTGCTAGAGCTCCTGGCCCCTAGCCCTCCTCTCTCTTTCTCCATCCATTTTACCTGGAGTTCCCAGGAATCCAAAGGATGCAAAGACCAGGAGCAGGAGCTTCATGGCTGAAGGGGTGGCTTGGGGAGCAGGTGGTGGTTTAATGGAGTCTGGGCCTTCTTTGTGACATGCTTGGAGCTACTGCCTTTATAGGAGCCACATGATGCCAGGATACTGGGCAGTGAGCCAGGGAAGATTTGTTTGCCACCCAGAACAGTCAGATTAGATCATAATGTCTACTAGTCTGGAGTTTTGATTGATTTATTGAGCACCTGTATTCTAGGCTGTTGGGAGGGAAAGGGGCAGAATAAAGAGAATATCAGTTCACAGCACCCAGCTTTCAAATTATGCTTTCTAGCCAGTGTTGGCGAGGGTGTGGGGGGAATGAGTACTCTCTTTCACTGTTGCTGGGAGTGCTCATGGGTATTGTTTTGTTTTTGGAGAGCCATTTGGCAATATACATCAGAAGTCCTGAAAAATGCCTCTATTTTACCTCAGGAACGATTCTTGGACTTCTGTTTAATGGAAATAATTGAACAAGTAAGTACACAAAAATGTTTATCTTAACATTGTTTGCCACAGCAGAGAACCAAAAGCAATTTAAATGATGGTAAAACATGAATGCAATTGAATATAGAATATAATCAAACACTGTGCCGTGCTGACACCTACAGCAGAGACTCATTCACTCAGAGAGCGGCTCAGTAAGGACACTCCGACATTCTTCCTGTCTCAGGTAGTGATGCAAGAGACGGGCAACTCAGCTAACAGTGGCTTAACTCATAAGAGTATCTGTTATTTATCCAGCAAGAGGAAGGGGGTGATTTGGTGGTGGTATGAAGTCATTCTTGGATTCTTCTATTCTGCTCTCCTCAGCATGTAGATGTGCTGATAACCAGTTTATTCTCTCTTAGCTCCAAATCCACTCTTCTTTGTCTTGCTTGACAATACTGGATTTGGATCCTGGAAAACTGGTCCCGTGTTAGGTTTTGACAATAGAGGGTGTTGGAAGAATACCACAAAATGATAATTCCATTCTGGGTTCCAGTCTTCCATTTTAAATTCAGCCCCGGAGTCCTGTGACTCTCAGACAAGCTCTAGCCTAGCCCAGGCCAGACCCTTTCCACCAGGGGCTGCTCCAGGAGCAGCACTGGCTATGTCCTCACGCAACTGTCTCTCAGCCCAGTGACCACCTCTGCAAACCAGCTCTGGCCCGCTTCCTCGGCTAAGTGTCCTTGTCACTGCTCAGGGGCAACTACATCCTCTTTGAAGAGAATGTATGAGGTGTAGTAATTCTCCTAAGCCCTTAGCTCCCCCACTGGGAATCAGAAGTAGAGAAATATGTTCTTTCTGTAATGTTAATATTGCTGCTACTTCAGGTCTTCAATCATATACCTTTTGTTTTGTTGATTAGGTCACTTAGCAGTTTTTACTTAATTGTCTTTTGTGGGGAGTAAAGCAATAGACCCTTGAAGTAGTTCAACCCAGATGTAGACTTTGTCCATTTCCATACCATGTATATGTTCACCAGTAGGAATAATAGCCATTAACCGATTGGCCCTTATGACTAAATGGAACATTTCCCAGACTGGTCACTGTATCCCTCCTGGGATGTTCTTCTGCTTGATTTATTTAATTAATTAATTAAAAATATTTTATTTATTTATTTGACAGAGATAAAGGGCACAAGTAGGCAGAGTTGTAGGCAGAGGGAGAGGGAGAAGCAGGCTCTCCATTGAGCAGGGAGCCCAATGTGGGACTCCATCTCAAGACCCTGGGATCATGACTTGAGCCAAAGGCAGCCACTTAACTGACCGAGCCACCCAGGTGCCCCTGTTCTTCTAATTTTAACATGACATTTCTCATTTGTCCTATGGGTACATGACTTGCACCCTAGAGGAGTCAGCAACCATTCCAAAACTTCTAGGACTCACCTCGATGTTTCCATAGCTACTGTCAGGAGTGGGTATGAAGGAGGGACTGTCTTGGGGAGGGTAAGAGATATAACCCTCCAAAACCTTAGATATCACCTTATTCATGGGGAATGGGCAATTAAGCTGAAAACAACAGTATGAAATCCGTTAGTCATGCTAGACAAAATTTACCAAGGAAATCACTTTATTATTTTTTTATATAATATTATTATTTATTTTTTTTAAAAGATTTTATTTATTTATTTGACTGACAGAGATCACAAGTAGGCAGAGAGGCAGGCAGAGAGAGAGAGAGGTGGAGGAAGCAGGCTCTCTTCTCTGCAGAGCAGAGAGCCCAATGCAGGACTCGATCCCAGGACCCTGAGATCATGACCTGAGCTGCAGGCAGAGGCTTTAACCCACTGAGCCACCCAGGCGCCCAGGAAATCACTTTAGATGCACGATAGACCAGCCTGAGTTCCTTGGCCTAGGTATCTTAGGGACAATAGAATTCTCTTAACTCTGTTGGGCAGCAGGAGGGCATCTTCACATTGGCTAATCCAACATGTTTTGTATTAGGTGATACCAGCTGACTAATTGGGCTAGAATAATAGGTTCCCTGCACAGGAATAGGTACAATAGTTGAATTTGGCATGCCATTTAGCACTCTAGAACCACTTCTCGTAGCTTGGTCTGGGTATCCTAAGTTTCTGGTTTAGGAAAAAACTTCAGGTGCTACTTATTGTTCCAATTATCTGTTGCTACATAACAAACTGACTTAGTCAGTTAGACCAGCAGCAGTCATTCATTCAGCTCATGCATTTGCTGTTTGTGCAGGGTTCAGTAGATGAGGCTCATCTCTGCTCCACATAGTGTCAATAGGGGCGGGTCAACTAGAGTTGGATCTGTTTCCAAGGTGGCTCACTCATATGGCTGTCAAGGTGTTGCTGACTGTCAGTTGGAAACTCAGTGGGCATGAGGGTCCTCTTAATTTAGGCCTCTCCATGTGGGCTTCCTTACAGAATGGTGGCTGTATTTCAAAGGTGAGCATCTCAAGAGAAAGGGATTAACTTGCTGTTTGCCTTGTCTTCAATAGGTGTAACTCAAAGAACATCAATCAAGGCTGAAGAGGCAAATGATAAAAGTATAGACATACTTGGCATTGTAGAGATAACACTGAGTAAGAGAACTTTATTGATTCATATTGGATGGTGTTGGAAAGGGAGGAGAAAGAAAAAATATGCTAGTTATATCATTATTCTAGAAGGGAACTAGTAGATACTGTAAAAAGAGAGAAAATCTAAGGGAACTGTGTAAAGTTATTATTATAAAGATGACCACTTAAAAGTCTAAATCTAATTAAATGTCTTCAACCTAAATATCAGAAAACCGTTCACATATACTGCATGGTGAAGGACTTTTTAAAAACATAAAAAAATACTTAATTTAAAATATTACAAAATTCAGATTAAATATTTATCTGCCCTATCAATAAAAATGTAAATGCTTAAATCATTCACTTTGAAAATTTCATATTAGATGATAAGGCAAGCCCAAATCTGCACTATATATAAGATACCTAAATTTCTGTTTTAGAAAGAAAGAGAGATCTGTCTTAAAAAGTGTTACAGGGGGTGCCTGGGTTGCTCAGTGGGGTAAGCATCTGCCTTTGGCTCAGGTTATGATCTCAGGGTCCTGGAATCGAGCCCCGCATCAGGCTCCCCGCAGAGCGGGGAGCCTGTTTCCTCCCCTTCTCTCTGCCTGCCTCTTTGCCTCCTTGTGATCTCTCTCTCTCTCTGTCAAATAAGTACATAAAATCTTAAAAAAAGAAAAGAAAAGAAAAGTGTTACAGACATATCAGTGCTCCTATCTTGTCTGTCCTCTTGGAACGTGGAGTAAACTGGCTTCTTCTGGAGTAACACCACTGCCCTATAAGCAGGGGCTTGTACTGGGGGTCAGGGAACCTTTGTCTTCTTGGCTTGCCCCTCTTGGAACTTCTGCCTATGAGGAGGGAGGGAGATCACAATCCAGGTACTCTTGGCTTGGCGCTCCTGGGGTAGAACCTCAACCCTAGGAGTGGGAGTTAGGTGGGGGAAAACAAGTCTTTTGGACTGTGCTTGCCTTGAATAGAACTGGAATGAAAGGTGGAATGAGAGACACTTCTCCTGGGGTAGAACTATAACCCTATTACTGGGTTCTGGGGGGAAGAGAGTCACTGTGTTTTGAGCTTTCCCTGCCAAGGGTTCATGGACCTGCTGTGTGTTTTGTATATGTGTGTGTGTATTAGGAGCAAGGGCTGGCCCCCGCGTTATAGACTTGCACTGCTTTACTGAGATTTAGTAGTTTTCTTGAACAAGTGTTTCCTCATTTGCCGTGTACCCACCTTTAGGAGATTTCCAGGGACTTAACTTTAAAACTTTTTGTCTTTTCTTTTTCCCAGAGACTTTTAAATGATTGTTTTTATGATTTTCACTAGTGAAATGGTGAGGATGAAGAGGGCCTGCTGAGTTTCTCACACAGCTGGAGTACTCCCTTTATAAGGGCTTTTAAATTTTATTTGTAAAAAAAACTTATTTTATTTATTTATTTTTTAGTAGGCTCCACGACCAACATGGGGCTTGAACTCATGATCCTGAAAATCAAGAATTGCATGCTCTATCAACTGAGCCAGCCAGGCACCCTGTAAGGTCTTTTAAAATTTGATGTTTCAGAGACTGTTGAGGGGCCAGTTCAGTTCAGTGATTCCCCTCCATGCACTTCTGCCTCCACTCATGTGTAGGGACCCTCCAGATTTGACAGGAGGTTCTCAGATATAGTTGCCTGGTTTTGGGTTTTCAAATTGTAGCTTGTATCTGAGTCACT
This sequence comes from Mustela nivalis, assembly GCF_964662115.1. Classification (NCBI taxonomy): domain Eukaryota; kingdom Metazoa; phylum Chordata; class Mammalia; order Carnivora; family Mustelidae; genus Mustela; species Mustela nivalis. The sequence goes on from NC_139027.1 coordinate 118,164,419, forward strand.
CAGAAGATTGGTGAAAATGCAGATTGTTGAGCTCCTACCCCCAGAGCTGCTGATTCACTGGGTCTCAGGTTTTTGGGAGAGAATGAGCCAGTACTGGGAAGGGGTGGTGGTGGAGGGGGAGGGGTAGAGGAAGAGGGAGAGAATCCCAAGCAGACTCTGTGCTAAGCACTGGGCTGGACTGCAGGGCTCCATCGCACGACCCTGCGATCATGACCTGAGCAGAAATCAAGAGTTGGCTGCTCAACTGACTGAGCCACCCAGGTGCCCCTAAGATTGGCATTTCTAAAACATACCCGTGGTGTTGATGTTGCTGGTTTGGAGTCCACACTTTTTTTTTTCTTAAATTAAGGTATAATTGAATATATTAGTTTCAGGTATAGAACATAATGCTTCTATATTTGTATAGAATTTTGATAGATTTAGAAATGATCACCTGACTCATAAGCCTACTTCACACTCATTATTTTTTTTTTTTTGAAAATTAACATATTTTATTTTATTTTATTTTTTATTTATTTATTTTTTTTTTTTATTAAAAAAAAATTTTTTTTTAAACTTTTTATTTTTTATAAACATATATTTTTATCCCCAGGGGTACAGGTCTGTGAATCACCAGGTTTACACACTTCACAGCACTCACCAAAGCACATACCCTCCCCAATGTCCATAATCCCACCCCCTTCTCCCAAACCCCCTCCCCCCAGCAACCCTCATTATTATACAGAATTACAGAGTTTCCTTTTTCTTATGTCAACAACTTCAGATTTATTCTCTTAGCAACTTTCAAACATGCAATACAGTATTATTAAATATAGTTGCCATGTTGTATAGTCCATTCCCATAACTTATTTATTTTATAGCTGGAAGTTTGTGCCATTTGGTCCCCTTCATTCATTTTGCCCACCCCTCATTCTCACCTCTGTAACCAGCAGTCTGTTCTCTGTTTCTGTGAACGTGGCTTTTGTTTGGTTTAGTTTCCACATATAAGTATGATCATATTACATTGTCTTTCTCTGACTTGGCATAATGCCCTCAATCCATGCTATTGCAAGTAGCAAGATTTTTTTTTTATTAAATTTTTTTATAAACATACAATGTATTTTTATCCCCAGGGGTACAGGTCTGTGAATCGCCAGGCTTACACACACAAGTAGCAAGATTTCATTTTTTTTTAATTTAAAAATTTTTTTAAAGAGGGGCGCCTGGGTGGCTCAGTGGGTTAAGGCCTCTGCCTTCGGCTCAGGTCATGATCTCAGGGTCCTGGGATCGAGCCCCGCATCGGGCTCTCTGCTCAGCAGGGAGACTGCTTCCTCCTCTCTCTCTCTCTGCCTGCCTCTCTGCCTACTTGTGATCTCTGTCTGTCAAATAAATAAATAAAATTAAAAAAAAATTTTTTTTTAAAGATTATGGCCAGTATTCCATTCCATTGTATTTATAAACTTCATCGACCCATTCTTTCACCAATGGACACTTATGTTGTTCCTGTATCTTGACTATGGTAAATAATGTTGCATGAACAAGATACTTTTTCAAATTAGTGTTTTTGTTTCCTTCAGATAACAACTCAGAGTGGGATTGGTGAATCCATGGTAGTTCTATCTGTAATTTTTTTGATAAATCTCCATATTGTTTTCCATAGTGGCTGCACCAGTTTACATTTCCCCCAACAATGCACAAATCTCCCTTTTCGGAGACTGCACTTTGAGAACAACTGGCTTAATCTTATACCCAAGGCAGGATATTCTTGTTGGGGCACATGTTAGTGCTTTTATTGTTGTGCTTATAGTCAGCTATTTTTTTTTTCACTTTTACTTCTTTTTATTCTTTTCTTCACTTAGTTTTGTTGATAATGTCATCTGTGTGCTTGCACATGTGTGTTTGTATTTGCTATTTTGGGGGAGAATACAATTAAAAACAAAATCCCTTCTCAACCCATAAAACCTCCCCACAGAGGTAGGAGAGAAAGAAAACAGTTTTGTCACTGAATGAGCATTAAACCAGAACGTGATGCACATCATAGACAATCTGCTAGGAGACTACGGAGACCAAAGTCTTACCCATTTCTCTAGCCAAGCAGATACAACTCATTACAGACATGTTCTCAAGATAAACAATCACTAGCTTTCAAGTATGAGGATGTGAAAGTACCATTTGTCACATGCAGCACATCCTAGACTCACTTGATAATTGGAGTGGCTATCTGTGTTTGCTGATTGGTTTCATCCAAAGGAAAAACAAAATTCTCATATCCTTGAAACTTGGAGCAAGGAGCCCTAGGAACCTGCTGAAGTTAGGCACCTATCTATCCACAGAGACTGGGAGATGGGTGCCATCTTTCTTGATAACTGCATTTCAAAGAGGTGGCTCCCAGGTCTTTGAGAAAGACATTTCAGGATTGTAAATTGGTCAAGAGATCTATTTACATTTTTAAAAGATTTGCACATGTTTTAAGGAGAAAGAACTTAGAAGTTTTCTCAAGTAAATGTTCTAAGGAAAGGGAGAAGTGAATTAAGTCTCTAACAGGGAGAATTAAGGCTCTCTTTCTCTTTTGTAACCTCGCTCAGATTTTTATTACACAGAGGTTGTCCCATATTTGGATGCTTCTCTACTTTGTACACAATTATTCTTGCTCCCCAGAGAAAGGCTGCTTCTTAACTTTTCATCTGGTGGTGGCAAGCACTAAAATCCCAATTTTATTTTTCAAATTTTATTTTTAAAGATTTTATTTTTTTTTTGGTAGCAGAGAGAAAGAGAGAGCACAAGCAGGGGGAGATGCAGAGGGAGAGGAAGAAGCAGGCTCCCTGCCAAGGAGGGATCCCAATGTGGGGCTTGGTCCTAGGACCCCAAGGTCATGACCTGAGCCAAGGGCAGACACCTTCTTGACTTAGTCACACAGACACCCCTCATTTTAAATTTTTATTTGCCCTTACACTGTCCTGCTTGCTCTCTGCTTTAGGGAGGATTTGGGTGTGTGGCAAATAATTTTCATTATGTATATGCCTGTCTTTTATTTCAAAAAGTTAATTTTGATGTTCTTTCTATAGGTTCTTAGGTTTAAGAAACTATATTTGCTTATTTTTATCTTCCTTTTATGTGTTTATGTTTTGTTTTAATCCCATAAATAGTATATAATATACTTTTTAAAAATTCCATGACTTTTTCAAATGAGCGTATGACTGCACGTTGATAAGAATTGCCAAAGTAAAAATTCTCAATAACACTAATTGCTGGCAACGATTTGGAGAAACTGGGATCTCCTGCGTTGCTGCTGGTGGGAGTACAAAATCCCGCAGTCACTCTGGAAGAGTCAGTTTCTTTTAAACATGCCGGATGCGTGGGTGGCTCAGTTGTTAGGCGTCTGCCTTCGGCTTGGGTCATGATCCTAGGTTTCTGGGATCGAGCCCCACATTGGGCTTCCTGATCCATGGGGGGCCTGCTTCTCCCTCTCCCACTCCCCCTATTTGTGCTCCTTTTCTTGCTATGTCTCTATCAAATAAGTAAATAAATCTTAAAAAAAAAAATAAAGTTAAACAAACACTTGCCATCCATCGGACTTAGCAATCCTACACCTCGGCATTTGCCCTAATGAAATGAAAACCTAGGATCACACAAAAATCTGTAAACAAATGTTTATAGCAACTTTATTTGTGATAACCTGAACTGGAAAACCCCAAATGTCCTCAATGAATGAAAGGAGAAAAAATCTGCACTATGTCGCTAGGATGTAATACTCTTCAGCAATAAAGAGGAATGAGTTACTGGTGTACACAAAAAATTGGATGAATCTCAAAGACATGCTGAGTGAGAGAGCCAGTCACAAAACATTTTATTTAGGTACCATTCTAGGAGAATCAAAACCATTGTGATGGAAAGTAGATCAGTGGTTGTCAGGGATTGTGGTGGGATGAAAGTTTGAATATGAAGAGGAGTTTTTTAGGCAGTGAAGCTATTGTGTGTTCTGTTTGTGGTGGTAGTTGCATGAATCTGAACCTATCAAAATTAACAGAACTGTACACCAAAAGCCAAATTTACTCAGTAATTGTAAACAAATTATAAAAAATAATTGTATCATTCTGTACTTAGGGTTCTTTAGCTTCCTTTCAAAAATTTAATATGTCCAGGAGCTCTTTTCACACCTAAAAATGTGGATCTCCATGATTCTTTTCTAATTTTATACCACTTTACACATACGGATATATAGTGAGCTAGCCAAAAACAGTACCCTTTGATGAACATGTATTTTATTTTTTCAGTTTCTCCATTTACAAAAATGGGAATGATTATTTCCCATCACTTCAAATAGTTCTCACTCTTTTTTGAGAGAGAGAGAGAGAGAGAGAGAGTAGGCATAGGGGGAGAGAGAGAGAGAGAGAATCTTAAGCAGGCTCGGCCCTGGCACTAAGCCCGATGCAGAGCTGGACATGGGGCTCCATCTCTTGACCCTGAGATCATGACCTGAGACGAAATCAAGAGTCAGATGCTGGATTGACTAAGGCACCCAGGTGCAGACATCTCCAAATAGATCTTTTGTTTGTGGTCATGCTACCAGTTCAATACATGGACTAATTTGATTTCTTTGGTTTTTAATTTTTAAGGATTACTTTTAAGATGTTTATTTTTTATATTAGGTGAAATGTTTAAGTGATTCCAAAGTTAAATCTTCCAAACAGGGTATATTCAGAGAAGTCTAGCTTAAAACAAAACAAAACAAAACAAAACAAAACACCTGTCTTCTCTGCTTTATGTCCTCCTACTCCTATAGGTAGATGTCCATTAAGATTTTTCTTTTGTTTTTAAAAGATTTTATTTATTTATTTGACAGAGAGAGAGAGATCACAAATAGGCAGAGAGGCAGGCAGAGAGAGAGGGATAAGCAGGCTCCTCGCTGAGCAGAGAGCCCGATATGGGGTTCGATCCCAGACCCTGGGATCATGACCTGAGCCAAAGGCAGAGACTTTAACCCACTGAGCCTCCCAGGTGCCCCTCTTTTGTTTTAAAAATAGATATATCTAATGCTTTAGTTTTCATCTTCCTTTTCTGCCATCATTCTCTTCTTGGTATGGAGAATTCCAGGTTACTTAGAGTCACTGAAGCCAGGAACAGAAGAGCAGCAAAAGCCAGAGGCAAGAACTTCATGCCTGAAGGATGAGGACATGTCTGGGGACAGTGCAGTGGGGTGGATGGACAGAGGTACCTATGTCACTTGCCTGGAGCTCTATCTTTTATACAATTTCAGATGAGATAAAAAGTTGGGCAGTGAGCAAGTAATAAGGTAAAATAAAGCAGAAATCTCAGCCATCAGGGCAAATGGATTTGGCCAGGCTGTCTCACTGGCTACTGCCCACATATACTGAGTTCTACCAGAATATCTGGAAGACTATTAGAAATATACTTTAGAAATATACTTTCTAGCTACTGTTGGTAAGGGTGAAGCAAAACGGGGACAACTGTGTACTCTGTGTGTTTAAATTAATGGAATATATTTTGGAGAGAATTTGAAATATATATTCAGTGTCTAAAAAAATTTAAACAGCAGAACTATGCTATCCTTTGACCCAGAACTGATACACATGGAATAAATGGATAAGTTCACAGAGATGTCTAAGCACTACATTTCCTTCTTAGCATTGCTCATAATGAGGGTGTGAAAATCTAAATGTCCATCAACAGAGAATTTGCTGATTTATGGTACATAACATATTAGAATTCCATCCAACTTTAAATAGTGATAATAATTGAGGACTTAGGAGATAAAAAGCTGTCAATGATATATTCAGTGAGAAAGGAAAATTATGGGTTAGTAAGAGCTAGCCTTTATTGTATATATTTATACATAAACATACATGGGTTTAAAGTATAAAAAAAATAACCTGGGGGCGCCTGGGTGGCCCAGTGGGTTAAAGCCTCTGTCTTCAACTCAGGTCATGATCCCAGGGTCCTGGGATCGAGCCCCGCATCCAGCTCTCTGCTCGGTGGGGAGCCTGCTTCCTCCTCTCTCTCTCTCTGCCTCTCTGCCTATTCGTGATCTCTGTCTGTCAAATAAATAAATAAAATCTTAAAAAAAAAATCTGGAAGATATATACCCCAAATTTTAAGGGTTCTTTATCTTTGTGAAGGGTTATTGTGATTTTTTGTTTTATTTTTCATAATATTTTATATGAATGTTCCAAAATTACTCTGTGTAACTTCATAATTAGAAAAAGTCAATTTGGGGCACCTGGCTGGTTCAATCAGTAGAGGAAGCAACTATTGATCTCAGGGTTTTGAGTTCAAGACCCATTTTGGATGTAGAGATTTCTTAAATAAATTAAAAAAAAAAAACCTTAAAAAAAGTCAAACTACTTCCATATAGGAAGCACATCTTATTCTTTTAAATAATTTTTTATTATGTTATGTTAGTCACCATACAGTACATCATTAGTTTTTTAAAATTTTTAATTTATTTATTAGCATATAATGTTTTATTAGCCCCAAGGGTACAGGTCTGTGAATCGCCAGGTTTACACACTTCACAGCACTCACCATAGCACATACCTTCCCCAATGTCCATAACCCAACCACCCTCTCCCTACCATCCCTCCAGCAACCCTTAGTTTGTTTTGTGAGATTAAGAGTCTCTTATGGTTTGTCTCCCTCCAGATCCCATCTTGTTTCATTTATTCCTTTCCTATACCCTCAACCCCCCATGTTACCTCTCAACTTCCTCATATCAGGGAGATCATATGATAATTATCTTTCTCTGATTGACTTATTTCGACCAGCATAATACCCTCTAGTTCCATCCTTTCTTTTGATGGCTGCATGGTATTCCATTGTATATATACACCACATCTTCTTTATCCATTCATCTGTTGATGGACATCTAGGTTCTTTCCATAGTTTGGCTATTGTGGACGTTGCTGCTATAAACATTCGGGTGCATGTGCCCCTTCGGATCACTACATTTGTATCTTTAGGGTAAATACCCAGTAGTGTGATTGCTGGGTCATAGGGTAGCTCTGTTTTCAAATTTTTGAGGAACCTCCATGCTGTTTTCCAGAGTGGTTGCACCAGCTTGCATTGTCACCAACAGTGTAGGAGGGTTCCCCTTTCTCTGCATCCTCGCCAGCATCTATCATTCCCTGACTTGATAATTTTAGCCATTCTGACTGGTGTGAGGTGGTATATCATTGTAGTTTTGATGCCGAGTGATGTTGAGCACTTTTTCATGTGTCTGTTGGCCATCTGGATGTCTTCTTTGTGAAAATGTCTGTTCATGTCCTCTGCCCATTTCTTGATTGGATTATTTGTTCTTTGGGTGTTGAGTTTGATAAGTTCTTTATAGATTTTATCTATATGTCGTTTGCAAATATCTTCTCCCATTCTGTCAGTTGCCTTTTGGTTTTGATGACTGTTTCCTTTACTGTGCAGAAGCTTTTGATTTTTGATGACGTTTAGGAAGAAGTTGTTGCGGCTGAGGTTGAAGAGGTTGCTGCCTGTGTTCTCCTCAAGGATTTTGATGGATTCCTTTCTCACAGTGAGGTCCTTCATCCATTTTGAGTCTATTTTCATTTGTTGTGTAAGGAAATGGTCCAATTTCATTTTTCTGCATGTGGCTGCCCAATTTTCCCAACACCATTTGTTGAAGAGGCTGTCTTTTTTCCATTGGACATTCTTTCCTGCTTTGTCGAAGATTAGTTAACCATAGAGTTGAGGGTCTATTTCTGGGCTCTCTATTCTGTTCCATTGATCAAAAACAAACAAGTGTGTCTGTTTTTGTGCCAGTACCATACTGTCTTGACGATGACAGCTTTGTAATAGAGCTTGAAGTTTGGAATTGTGATGCCTCCAACTTTGGCTTTCAATATTCCTCTGGCTATTCGGTCTTTTATTAGGTCTTTTCTGGTTCCATATAAATTTTAGGATTATTTGTTCCATTTCTTTGGAAAAAATGGATGGGATTTTGATAGGGATCGCATTAAACATGTAGATTGCTTTAGGTAGCATAGACATTTCCATAATATTTGTTCTTTCAATCCATGAGCATAGAACATTTTTCCATTTCTTTGTGTCTTCCTCACTTTCTTTCATGAGTACTTTATAATTTTCTGAGTACAGATTCTTTGCCTCTTTCATTAGGTTTATTCCTAGGTATCTTATGGTTTTGGGTGCAATTGACTCCTTAATTTCTCTTTCTTCTGTCTTGTTGGTGTAAAGAAATACAACAGATTTCTGTGCATAGATTTTATATCAGTGTCCCACAGATTTTGAACTGTTGGGTTTTCATTATCATTTGTTTCCATGAATTTTTTCAATTCTTCTTTAATTTCCTGGTTGACCCATTCATTTTTCAGTAGGATGCTCTTTAGGCTCCATGTATTTGAGTTCTTTCCAAATTTCCCCTTGTGATTGAGTTCTAGCTTTAGAGCATTGTGTTCAATCTTTTGATACTGGTTGAGACCTGATTTGTGACCCAGGATGTGATCTGTTCTGGAGAATGTTCCATGTACATTAGAGAAGAATATGTATTCTGCTGCTTTGGGATGGAATGTTCTGATTTATATCTGTGATGTGCGCCTGGTCTAGTGTGTCATTTAAGGCCTTTATTTCCTTGTTGATCTTTTGCTTGGATGATCTGTCCATTTCAATGAGGGGGTTGTTAAAGTCCCCTACTATTATTGTATTATTGTCAATGTGTTTCTTTGATTTTGTTTTTAATTTGTTTATGTAGCTGGCTATTCCCATATTAGGGGCATAGATATTTAAAATTGTTAGATCTTCTTGTTGGACAGACCTTTTGAGTATGATTCAGTGTCGTTCCTCATCTCTTATTGTAGTCTTTGGCTTAAAATCTAATTTATCTGATTTAAGGATCACCACCCCAGCTTTCTTCTGATGTCCATTAGCATGGTAAATTGTTTTCCACCCCCTCACTTTAAATCTGGAGGTGTCTTCGGGTCTAAAATGAGTTTCTTGTAGACAGCATATTGATGGGTTTTGTTTTTTATCCATTCTGATACCCTGTGTCTTTTGATTGGGGCCTTTAGCCCATTTACATTTAGGGTAACTATTGAGAGGTATGAATTTAGTGCCATTGTATTACCTGTAAGGTGACTGTTACTGTATATTGTCTCTGTTCCTTTCTGCTCTACTACTTTTAGAATCTCTCTTTGCTTAGAGGACCCCTTTCAATATATCCTGTAGAGCTGGTTTGGAGTTTACAAACTCTTTAAGTTTTTGTTTGTCCTGGAAGCTTTTTATCTCCTTCTATTTTCAATGATAACCTAGCTGCATATAGTATTCTTGGCTGCATGTTTTTATTGTTTAGTGCTCTGAATATATCATGCCAGTTCTTTCTGGCCTGCCAGGTCTCTGTGGATAAGTCTGCTGCCAATCTAATATTTCTACCATTGTATGTTATAGACTTCTTGTCTGGGGCTGTTTTCAGGGTTTTTTTCTTTGTCACTAAGACTTGTAAATTTTACTATTAGATGACGGGGTGTGGACCTATACTTATTGATTTTGAGGGGGGTTCTCTACACCTCTTGGATTTTGATGCCTTTTCTCTTTGCCGTATTAGGGAAATTCTTACAATGATTCACACCAATTCACCTTCTGTCCCCTTCTCTCTTTCTTCTTCTTCTGGAACCCAATTATTCTAATATTATTTCATCTTATGGTATCACTTATCTCTCGAATTCTCCTTGTGGTCCAGTAGTTGTTAGTCTCTCTTTTGCTCAGCTTCTTTATTCTCTATCATTTGGTCTGCTATATCACTAATTTTTTCTTCTGCCTCATTTGTTCTAGCAGTAAGAGCCTCCATTTTTTATTGCACCTCACTAATAGCTTTTTTGATTTCAGCTTGGTTAGATTTTAGTTCTTTTATTTCTTCAGAAAGGGCTTTTATTTCTCCAGACAGGATTTCTCTAATATCTTCCATGCCTTTTTTGAACCCAGCTAGCACCTTGAGAATCATCATTCTGAACTCTAGATCTGACATATTACCAACATCTGTATTGATTAGGTCCCTAGCCTTTGGTATTGCCTCTTGTTCTTCTTGTTCTTTTTCTTCTACCTTTTTTTTTTTTTGTGGTGAGTTTTTCCATCTTGTCATTTTATCCAGATAAGGATATATGAATGAGAGAATAAAATACTAAAAGGGTGGCAAAGACCCCAGAAAAATGTATGTTAACCAAGTCAGAAGAGACCCCCAAATCGTGGGGAGAGGAAAGGGGGTAAAAAGAAGTAAAAAAAAAAAAGTTAAAGAAAAAAGAAAAAAGAAAAAAATATATATTAGACTGGTGAATAGAACAGAGCCATCGACTTAATTTTGGGTGTATTTTGGTCTCTTAGAAGAAACTACCTCCCAAAATTTTAAAGAAAGACAAACTTTTATATATATACATACATACAAAAATAAGGGTAAACATGATGAAGGGATGGAATATGACTGTAAAGATGAAAATTAAAAAAAAAATTCATAAAAAGGAGTTGATAAAGTAAGATGCTTGGGAAAAGAAAGGAAAAGAAAGTGGAGAGAATTTGCTCAGGCTGGAGACTAGAACAAAGCCCTGTACTACAATTATGGTATATTTTGATCTATTAGAAGAAGTTGTATCCCAAAATTTTTTAGAAGAAAAAACCCTATGTATATATAAAAAATAAAGTTAGATATGATGAAGGACAAAATATGACTATAATAATGAAGGTTCAAAAAGATTTTTAAAAAACATTTTATTTATTTATTTGACAGAGATCACAAGTAGGCAGAGAGGCAGTCAGAGAGAGGGGGGAAGCAGGCTCCTGCTGAGCAGAGAGCCTGACATGGTGTTCAATCCCAGGACCCCGCGATCATGACCTGAGTCAAAGGCAGAGGCTCAACCCACTGAGCCACTCAGGTACCCCAAAGATTTTTTTTTTAAAGAAAGGTATTGTTAAGATAAGCTCGTTAAAAAAATGTTAAAAGAGGAAAGGGTAAAGTTAAATTAGAATAAGAAAAAAATTAAAAATAATTTAATAAACTTTGCAAGACTAAAGAATCATGGGGAGAAAGCTATGAATTCCATGTTTTGCTTTCCCCTCTTCTGGAATTTCGCTCTTCTCCTTGATCGGTGAGCTTGGTCTTGGCTGGATGTTCTTGCTGATCTTCTGGGGCGAGGAGCCTGTTGTAGTGATTCTCAGGTATCTTTGCTTGAGTCAGAATTGCTCTGCCCTTGCCAGGGGCCAGGGTAAGTAATCCGCTTGGGTTCGCTTTCAGGAGCTTTTGTTCCCTGATCGCTTTCCGTAGAATTCTGGAGGACGGGAATGAAAATGGCAGCCTCCCAGTTTCTGGGGAAGAGGAGCTGAGAGCTTGTGGTCCCACTCCTCAGTGCACTCTTGGAGAAAAGCAGTCAATCCCTTCTGCTCCCTGATCTCTGGCCCCGCTCCAAGCTCACCCGGCCTATGACCGATGGTCTCTGTCTCTGGCACACAGCCCCACCTGGAGTCTCCAAACCCAGCAGATCCCTGCTGCTCTTCCAGGGGCATCTCCCCAGATCTGCCACTTGTGGGGTCCATGCTCAAAGAGCAGTGGTCTGACTGTGCCACGGATCACAGTTTAAGGTAACCCTGAGTTGAGAGCTCACTCCCCAGTTCTGTCTCTGTAGCCGGCTTCCTTGCTCTAATACCTGTGAGCTCTGTGACACTCAGACACCCCTGATCCTTCTGTGACCCCATGGGACCTGAGACCATGCTGTCCCTGTGAGGGCTCCAACCCCGCTTAGCCTCTGGAGCAATGTACCTCAGTGGAGCAGACTTTTAAAAGTTCTGATTTTGTGCTCTGTTGCTCCACCACTTGCCAGGAGCTGACTCCTCCTCCCGCGGTCTATCTTCCCGTTGCTTCAGATTCACTGCTCCGCAGGTCCTACCTTTCAGAAAGTGGTCAATTTTCTGTTTCTAGAAATGTTTCTCTTTTTCTCTTCAATCTTCTGTTGGATTTGTAGGTGTTCAGAATGGTTTGATAAACTATCTAGTTGATCTCCTGCTACCTGATGTCATCTCAGCCTGCTACTCTTCTGCCATCTTGACTCCTCCCTACTTCATTAGTTTTTGATGTAGTGTTCCATGGTTCGTGCGGGAGCACATCTTCTTTGAAAACCTTTTTTCTTTTCTTAGTTCTTTGTTTTGTTTTATTTTATTTTAATTTTTTAAGTTTTTAAATAATAGTTGACATAGTATATTCGTTTCAGGTATACAACACAATGATTCAACAATAATATGCATTACAAAAAGCTCAGTGCAAAGAGTAGTAGTTGTTGCAATATTATTTCCTATATTCCCTATGTTACACTTTCATCCCTGTGAATGATTATTAATTTTATAGCTGGAAGTTTGTATATCTTAATCCACTTTACCTTATATTGCCTATCTCCTCCCCCATTCTGCCCCCTGGGAAGCACCAGTTTATTCTCTATATTTATGAGTCTATTTCTACTATTGCTGTTTGTCTTGTTTTCCAGATTCCACAAATAAGTGAAATCATATGGTATTTGTTTTTTCTGTATGACTTGTTTCACTTGGTATTATACCCTCTAGTCCATCCATGTTGTAAATGGCAATATTTCATTCTTTTTTATGGCTGAGTCGCATTTCATTGTGTGCATAGATCACATCTTCTTTATCCATCATCTGTTGATGAACACTTAGGTTGCTTCCATATCTTGGTTATTGTAAATAATGTTGTAGTAAACATAGAGGTCCATCTTTTTGAACTAGAGTTTGCGTTTTCTTTGGATAAATACCCAGTGGTGGGATTACTGGATTGTATGGTACTTCTATTTTTAGTGTTTTGAGGAGCCTCCATACTATTTTCCAGAGTGTTTTTTGAAAAATTTTGAGATGAATATACTTACACAGTATTACAGTTATTTGCTTTCTTTCCTGATTAACACAAAAGAGGTAAAGGATCTGTATTCAAGGAACTACCTTACACTCATGAAAGAAATTGAAGAAGACACAAAAAGATGGAAGACCATTCCATGTTTATGGATCGGAAGAATAAACATTGTTTTAATGTCTATACTGCCTAGAGCAATCTATACTTTCAGTGCCATTGTGATCAAAATTCCACCAGCACTTTTCAAAGAGCTGGAGCAAGCAATCCTAAAATTTTTCTGGAATCAGAAGAGACCCTGAATTGCTAAGGAAATGTTGAAAAAGAAAAACAAAACTGGGGGCATCATATTGCTGGATTTCAAGCTTTGCTACAAAGCTGATCACCAAGACAGCATGGTACTGGCACAAAAACAGACGCATAGACCAGTGGAACAGAGTAGAGAGCCCAGATATGGCCCATATAGTATTACCACTGAATTTGTTACTTAAAAAGTGTGTGTGTTTCTTTTCATTTTTTTAAGATTTTATTTATTTATTTGACAGAGATCTCAAGGAGGCAGAGAGGCAGGCAGAGAGAGAGAGAGGAGGAAGCAGGCTCCCTGCTGAGCAGAAAGCCCGATGCAGGGCTTGATCCCAGGACCCTGAGATCATGACCTGAGCCGAAGGCAGAGGCTTGAGCCACCCAGGCGCCCCAGTGTGTGTGTGTGTTTCTTAACAGCAATTTTAAGTACTTTCATTATCATGGTTCCTATCCTGTGCTCTAAAGCCATTTCTTCTAAATTCCTTTTACAGTATGGTAGCCAGAAGAGAAGGCAATAATCCAAGTGTGAAATAACTGGGTCTTGAATTTGACAAATGCAGGAGTCGTCCAAGTTTTGGGGTTTATTAAATCCTTTAGGACAGGCATATTTGCTCCTCCTCCTCCTCTTTATGCTGGGTTACCAGCAGGTGTAATAATCAAGTCCTGTACAGCTTCTTCCATGCTACTGCAAAAAGTACGAGATGAGGTTATCCATATAGATGCTGCAGTATGTAACTGACACTGGGCACATGCTCCAAAGCTGTTGCCACTGGCAGTCAAGGTAGCATGGCAACTAAGGGTAGAGGCTCTGTTCTTAGACAGACATGGATTCAAGTCCTGGTTCTGCTACTCTTCGTGACCGTCAGCAGTTTAACAGAAACCTCAGTTGTATTATTTATATAGTGTGTATAGGGTTGTTGTTAGGATAAAGGAGATAATGTATTCAAGGTCCTCAGTCCTGTACCTGACACTTTAAAAGTGTTCTATAACTCTTAAAATGTCTCAACTTTTGTAGCAACATGGACGGGACTGGAAGAGATTATTATGCTGAGTGAAATAAGTCAAGCAGAGAGAGTCAATTATCATATGGTTTCACTTATTTGTGGAGCATAACAAATAGCATGGAGGACATGGGGAGTTAGAGAGGAGAAGGGAGTTGGGGGAAATTGGAAGGGGAGGTGAACCATGAGAGACTATGGACTCTGAAAAACAATCTGAGGGTTTTGAAGGGGTGGGGGGTGGGAGGTTGGGGTACTAGGTGGTGGGTATTATAAAGGGCACGAATTGCATGGAGCACTGGGTGTGGTGAAAAATAATGAATACTGTTATGCTGAAAATAAAAAATAAATTAAAAAAAATGTTCTCATTATTAGTGTTTTTCTATAGATCTTCTTCCAGGTTGCCATCTTTCCCCTAGCACCCTGTGGCGTTATGATCGAGCACTTATTAATTCATTGGGTTGCTTTTGAATTGAACTTCCATTTATTGATCTTGTTCACCCGGACTGATTTTTAATTCTCAGGTTCTCCAAGAGTTACAATGCACCAAATGATAAACTCTGGATATGAGGAATCTGGGGTTACAAGGGGTTCTTTGTCATATATCCATAGAATCTCTAGAGCCAAAGTGATCTTACCATTAGCATCAAATGGTACTTTCACCATGTGTTTGTTTCTAGGATTGCGCTCAAAGCTGAAATTCAAGATGGGAGGTCAGACAGTAGGAAGCACACTGAGTTTTCTTTCTTTGCCCAGACTTACTTAAGAGAAAAAGCAACCGACAATATTAATGATTACTTGTCATGTAATTCTTGAGCAATTTGTTTTCACCTGGTAGAGACTGCAGAGCCCTCTCATCATCTTCTCTTAATTTTTCTCCCTTGGATGCACAGGATCTACAGTGTGCCGACTGGGCCTGGTGAAGAGAAAGTAGTTGGTAGCTTAGTTGCTTCCTATATATACACCAGGAAATACAGCAAAACTCTATGAAAATAATGGAGACTTCCACTTCAGCAGAGTTGCTGTAGATCCATAGTTGGTTCCAAAGAGAAAGAGAGTTTGCCTCCTTACACTTACATGTTTGCTGAGCCTCTGAATTTTTGAAGTAGATTGAGAATGTTCTCATTAAAAGTATTTATCTAAGTGGATTTTCTGAGGTCAAGGTTTTAATAGTTTTTTAAAAAATATTTTATTTACTTATTTGACAGAGAGAGAGAGATCACAAGTAGGCAGAGAAGCAGGCAGAGAGAGTGAGAAGCAGGCTCCCTGCTGAGCAGAGAGCCCGATGTGGGGCTTGATCCCAGGACCCTGAGATCATGACCTAGACCAAAGGCAGAGGCTTAACCCACTTAGCCACCCAGATGCCCCAAAATTTTAATAGATTTTATCAAATAAAAACATTGCAGGGAAGAAGCAGAATTGTTACTTTGGACTTGTAAAAAATACATCTTTTAAATTGAAGATTTAAAAGATTTTATCAAATAAAAACATTGCAGGGAAGAAGCAGAATTGTTACTTTGGACTTGTAAAAAATACATCTTTTAAATTGAAGGCTGAAATTCTTTCAAGTGTGAAATGTAAACAAATTTATTTTTTAAGGTTAAGGGCAAGCTCATGAATGAAACCTTGTTAATGATGTCATTAGGTAAATTAGGAGAAATAACTTAAAATTGGATGAATTTAATTAAAAGAACTTGCAGTTTGAAAAGTACTTGGCCCACATTTATTTTTTTTTCTAAAACAGAGCATGTTTTAAAGACAGTGTTTTTTTTTTTTTTTTAAAGATTTTATTTATTTATTTGACAGAGAGAGATCACAAGCAGGCAGAGAGGCAGGCAGAGAGAGGAGGAAGCAGGCTCCCTGCTGAGAAGAGAGCCTGATGTGGGACTCGATCCCAGCACCCTGAGATCATGACCTGAGCCGAAGGCAGCGGCTTAACCCACTGAGCCACCCAGGCGCCCCTAAAGACAGTGTTTTTATGTGAACTGTACTCTAGGATAAATTGTATTCACAAAGAGTGATTTTTCTAGGTGTAATCATCCATTGCTTCTATGTCAAGATGGCATATGTGTTGTAACTGCCATTACAGAGAGGTAAATTGCTCTGTTTAAAATGATTTTAATCCTTATTTAAACTTCTTATGTATAATATGTATTATGTCTGGATTTATATACCAAATTTTGGAATATAGTTTATTTATTTTGAGAAATATGTTTCCATGACACCTTTGCAATACTTGGAATATGGTACCCAAGGAATTATTATTTGTAAGTAATTTGAAATTTTATTGAAACAGTGGAACAAATATTACAGTCTTAATTTAAATAAAATATTCAATATACTATTTTAAAAAATGTTCTCTGGCTCGTGACTTGAAGATTTTACTGTGGCCAAGAGTGAGCAAAGGTTTCCTATTTGGTCTAAGCTGTAGTGCAAACAACTCTGTCCCTTATTATCTGTTCCTTTCACCACCCCCCCACCATTGTTTTAGATCACAACTATGGAATGAAACACTCTTCTGCATTCATGACACATAATCATTGGTCTGTGCAAGGCCCATCTCTTGTTTTATCCATTCATTTCTCTTTCATTGTATACCTTATTTGCTTGAACGAACTTAATGAATATCTTTTACTTGTCCTTTTAAATGTGTTATTCTCTGCATGAATTTTTAGTTTACATAAATGGTATTTTACATTTGTTTCTTATTTTTTTTCACTCAGGGCTATAATAGTTAATGTCCACCTATGTAGCTATGTGTATAGTGAATCATTGCTTCTAACTTACGAGTTGTATTCTAAAGTATGCATCCATATAATCTTATCAATCCACTACTCCAGAATGGGTATCCAGATTGCCTTAGATTGGTAGTGGGATTACCCATACTAATAATCCTGTAACTAACAACATATTACATGTCCTCTTAGGACTTGGGCAAGAACATTTTTGGGATATACTGAGGAGTCAAATTCTTGAGTCATAAGATAAGTATATAATGAATTTAACTAAGTAGTAGATTGTTCTCAGAAACATGAATTATCCATACTTCTCCAAGTAGTATTAGAGGGTTCCTGTGACCCTACATCTTCTCCAACATGTGCCATTATCCAGCTTTCTAATTTTACCAGAGCCGTTGGTTTGATTTGTTTTTCTCTGATTACCAGTGTATTTGAGCATCTCTCAGTATTGCTCTGTTGACTATAGAGTCAACACAATCCCTATCAAAATTTGGGCAGGACTTTTTTTGGAAACTGACAAGCTGATCTTGTCAATTATATAATAAGACCAATAATAATAATAGTTTTGAAACAAGAGCAAAGTAGCAGGTCTTTCATTTAGTGACTTCATATCTTATAGGGGCACCAGGCTGGCTCAGTTGGTAGAGCATGTGACTGTTGATCTTGGGGTTGTGAGTTTGGGCCCCATATTGGGTCCCATGTTGTGCATGGAGTCTAGTTAAATAAAAACAAAAAATAAATAAAAATAAAGCTTATTGTTCAAAGATTTTTAAAAAAATTTGTTTATTTGACAGAGAGTACGAGCAGGTGAAGTAGCAGGCAGAGGGAGACCTCTGGACCCTGGGATCATGACCTGAGCCAAAGGCAGATGCTTAACAGAATAAGCCACCCAGGTGTCCCTAAAAACAAACTTTTTAAAAAATGACAGTCATCAAGACATTCTTAGCACAGTGGGAAGAGAATGTAGCCCCCTAAATCTCATAAAGATCACTTGGTCGGCAACTAAAACCACAGTGTACATGTTTCTCTCCCTATCCCCTACAAAATAATTCCTAATGTAATTTTCCCCCTAAAATGTGTCTTGCCCTGTCTTTTCTTTCTAATTTATTTCTTCAGTCTTTCTCGGATCATTAAAAATCACCCATGTGGACATATATAAAAGTTATCTAGAGAGGGAAAGATTGAGAGTTATCACTCTAGTTTGAGAAGTCCCAAAGTTGATGATGTCACAGACCACTGATCTGTAGGACAAACCCAAGTCTCTGTCACCAGGCAGCCCTTTCAGAGCTCAGAGGAAGTCCTTTAAGAACACTCAACAAATTACTCTCCCTCTTCCCATATTAAAACAACATAAAGCTAAACAAAGTCAAAGTTGCACCCCTTCCCAGAACAGGAGTTTACTTAGAGAGCTCATCTGCAGAGAAGAAAACTACTGCTTACTGGAGAAAGTTGTTACGTGTTAAAGTCAAGTGGAGTCTGGTGAGACCCGTGGGGACAGTGCAGGGTGCTACAGATGATGCTGACTTTGGAGGGCTAATGACAACTTTGGGTGCTTCATCAGACACAGTTTTTGGCTTTAGACCCATGGAACTGTCCTGAAAAGAAACATTTCTGATCATAGATTTCTCTTGGGCCCTGTTCTTTCTATGGATAGTTAGATCCCAAGGGACTCATGGTTTGTGTGCTCCCCTGTCTCCCATGCTTTTTCTTATTGGGGTGTTTTTCTTACCTTAACTGAGTTTCCTGGGGTCATGTCCAGATGGGTAGCCTAGATTAGGAAAGGAAGTTTTTTGAGGGAGCAGTGCTCAAAGAGGCTGGACTCATGCATTTAGATTCTCACTTAAGAATGTATTTCTCTTTATAGCTCAGGAGATCCATGGTTGTTGGAGGTGTTGGTTTCTTTTGGTATCTGGAGCAGTCACCTGTGAACTCCATGTGGTGTGGTCCTTTATAGCTCCCTGGATACTTCTCAAGAGACGAGACTTCTTCCATCCTTGGACTGAGGGTTCCTGAAGGGTAGAAATGGTATTTTTCTCATGTTGACTGTTAGCCAGCTTGGTGTAAGGAAGGGCACATTTAACCATGAGGGAAAGACAGAAGCTGTATGAGTCTGGCATGGGGCCCGAAGCTGCTACTTCTTCATGCAAATTGGGATGGTAGGATGGCCATTGCTGGAGGGTCAGATACACTCCAGTAGAGAATTAATTAACCAGGAACTGAGAATTAATGGAAGAGAACAGCTCTCCCATGCAAATAAATTCTAGTCCAAGTGAGCAAGGATTCAGAGACCCAGGGATGGAAGGAAATTCTAAGCACTGCCTTACATGGTGTTGTACATTATCTTATAGCAACCCATGTGACCTTGAGTCTGTAGTAAACCAAATATATGGGACCAATTAAAAGACATGTTTGTTTTGTGTCATAATATATTAATCTTTTTGAAAGTTTAATTTTATGTACTCTCCACACTCATGTGGGTTTTAAACTCACAAGCTTGAGATCAAGAGTCGCATGCCTACCAATTGAGATAGGCACCTGTATTAATTTAATTTTTATGTCTGTCTTCTGCCATTAGAATGTAATCTGCATCAGAACAAGGCTCTATTTATCTTGCTTACTTTGGAGCCCCAAGAATTTAACACTTACTCCATCCCTACATACTGGGTCCTCATTAAATAGTTCTCAAATGAATGAATGAAAGACCAGAAATAAAGGATGAACACAGGCCTGCCCTGATTTATGACATGGAAAGAAAAGAACCCATTTCTATTGAGTATAACTGTGGGCTACAGAGTGTCCAAGGGGTGTTATATAAGTGATATCATTTAGTATTTTTAGGAATTATTCTAGGCAAGGAATATTCTCCCCATTTTGCAGATAAGAAACTGGAGGCAATGGGAATTCTAAGTTTGTTAGTAGAGGTCTTACTATGAGTAAGTAGCAGAAATAAAATTCACTTTCATGTCCTTCTGACTCCTAAGGGTTGTGTGTTTGAGAGGCTGGCACCTTGACTGGAGGAATTGCATCGAGGCCATGACTGAGGCAATCACAGTAATGTTGTAAGGTGAAGCTTCAGCCAGAGGATGCAAATCAGGAATCCTTTTTTATGAGGTAGCGGGAGAAGGATGAGCCAAGCAGTAGGGCAAGATCTGTAGAGGAAGCATGGACAAATGGGAGTCCCGGGGCTAGTGGGGGACATGACATCCTGACAACATATTCAGTTGTCCGTAATTGTCCCCAATTATCTTTGATAATTTTTGTTCCCTTTTCAAACCACGATCCAATTAAGGACAATGCATTGTATTTCATTGTTATGGCTCTTCATTCCTTTTTAATCTCGAGTAGTCCTCCCCTCACCCCCATCATTGTCTCTTCAAGAGCTGAGACAGTTTTCTTGTAGAAAACTTGATTCTTAATTCATCTGATTATTTTCTTGTGAGTTTGTTTAATTTGTTCTTTTTTTCTCTGAATTTTCTATATACTTGCAGTTAAATGCAAAGAGTTCCTTCATTTTAGGTCAAACATTTTTGACAATAATATTTCACGGTGTTTCTGTGTGCTTTGTATCATACCGCATTAGGGGGCACACATTTTAAGAATATGCCAGGAATTGTCGTGTTAAGTCTGGACACTGGATTAAGGTGGTGCTGCTGAATCTCTACCTTCTAAAGTTACATCTCTCCCTCTGTCACTGGCTAATAATCTGTGGGGTAATATTTTGACACCAAGCAAATACCTAGTTCTCCATCAACATTTCAGCTAATTTTTAAAGTATCTGTTCATGATTTTTATCTGAATCAGTTGTTTCATTTGGGACTGCAATTTCGTGATCTTCTCATTCTATCATCTGAGGAATGCATCTTTTTGAGGTCTGTTAGCAGGCATGTTATCTCTAGGGAGATAATATTTCAGATAGTCCTGGCTGAGTTGAAGTAGCCATTCTTGTCTTTAGGCCACTTTTCTTTAGGCACTCTATTAGCCTTCTGATCACTCAGTTCTTTATTTTGTACCTGGAAATCCTGGGATAATTGACCAGGTGTCTTAGTCTCTTTGGGCCACTATAATGGAATAACATAGAACAGGTGATATAAATAACAGACATTTATTTCTCATTTCTGGAGGCTGGGAAGTCCAAGATCAAGGCTCTGACAAGTTCAGTGTCTGCTGAGGGCTTGCTTTCTGGTTTATAGATGGCTGTCTTTTCACTGTGTCTTCAGATGGTGGAAGGGGTGACTGAGCTCTCTGAGGTCTCTTTTGTAGGGTTACTAATCACATTCTCAAAGGCCCACCTCCAACTACAGTCACATTGGGGGTAGGATTTCAACATAAATATACATATTTTTAAGATTTTGTTTTTATTTATTTTTAAAAAAGATTTATTTATTAGAGAGAGAGTGTGTGTGCATGCACTAGCTGAGAGGGACAAAGTGAGAGAGAGAATCTCAAGCAGATTCCCTGCTGAGTGTGGAGCCTGTTGTGGAGTTCAGTCTCACAACCCTGATCATGACCTGAGCTGAAATCAAGAGTTGGATGCATAACCTACTGAGCTACCCAGGTGCCCCTTAAAATTTTATTTTTTTATTTTTATTTTAATTTTTTATTAACATATTATGTATTATTAGCCCCAGGGGTACAAGTCTATGAATCGCCAGATTTACATACTTCACAGCACTCACCATAGCACATACCTTCCCCAATGTCCATAACTCAACGACCCTCTCCCCCACCCCAGCAACCCTCTGTTTGTTTTGTGAGATTAAGAGTGGAGCGCTTTTTCATGTGTCTGTGGGCCATTTGGATGTCTTTGCAGAAATGTCTGTTCATGTCTTCTGCCCATTCTTTTTTTTTTTTTTTTTAAAGATTTTTATTTATTTGAGAGAGAGACACACAATGAGAGAGGAAAACAGGCAGGGGGAGTGGGAGAGGAAGAAGAAAAATTCCTGCTGAGCAGGAAGCCCGATATAGGGCTCAATCCCAGGACCCTGGGATCATGACCTGAGCTGAAGGCAGATGCTTAAGAACTGAGCCACCCAGGTGCCCCATCTTCTGCCCATTTCTTGATTGGATTATTTGTTCTTTGGGTGTTGAGTTTGATAATTTCTTTATAGATTTTGGATACTAGCCCTTTATCTGATATGTCGTTTGCAAATATTTTCTTCCATTCTGTTGGTTGTCTTTTCGTTTTGTTGACTGTTTCCTTTTCTGTGCAAAAGCTTTTGATCTTGATGAAGTCCCAGTCATTCATTTTTGCCCTTGCTTCTTTTGCCTTTGGCGATGTTTCTAGGAAGAAGTTGCTGTGGCAGAGGTTGAAGAGGTATCTGCCTGTGTTCTCCTCATAAATTTTGATGGATTCCTGTCCCACATTGGGGTCTTTCATCCATTTTGAGTCTATTTTTGTGTGTGGTTTAAGGATATGGTCCAGTTTCATTCTTCTGCATGTGGCGGTCTGATTTCCCCAACACAATTTGTTGAAGAGACTGTCTTTTTTCCATTGGATGTTATTTCCTGCTTTGTCGAAGATTAGTTGACCATAGATTTGCAGGTCCATTTCAGGGCTCTCTATTCTGTCTTTTTCCTTACTTTTGTGAAAAAGCAAATATGTACCACAATGTTTTACATAAGGCAAATGCTGTGATGTGAAAGTTGCAGTTTTCAAAGAATACAGGGAAGTTGACTTAGACAGTAGTGGTGGTCATGTTAATTAAGCATTCAGGAATAGCATGACAAGTCAGTTTGCAACATCAAATCTGTTTCAGTTTCTTTTTTTCCTGATGATTAGAGAGGTCTTGTGTTGTTTCCAGCCTCTGTTATGTTTTGTGTGGGGGCCCTATCACAGAAGCTTTTCAGAACTTTAGTAATAGCAATGTACAGTTTTATCTCCCAAATCCTCCTTGTCAAAAGCATGTACTGTCTTGGGACTGTCTTTCTGGATGCGAAAGCTTACCATTGATTTGCTGCAATGATCTGTAACACAAAATCTTTTGTAAGCTAGATAACCAATTGCAGCTGTTCCAGCAGCAATGGTAACTGCTGTGATCCACTCAACTACTATGCTGGAATTAGAAGTCAGACTCATGGCTTGCAAAGTATGTACAGGGACACTGAGCACAAACAGACTTGCCTCCTCTGCATAGCAATATTTGATTTATTAGTCAACTCAAATTATTAGTAAACTCAAACCCAGTGTTTGTGCAAAAATCCAAATTATTTGACAACAATTAAGTAATCGTTCTATGCTTGTTGCCTTCCTCTGTGTTCTGTGAGTTTTATTCTCATAATTAACAGTCACATCTGACCACCATTTTAATAAACTAATATCTTGGGTTTGAGTATAAAAATCCTAGTAAGGTTGTTTAGCCTTGTCCAAAGTCAGTGACTGATAAACCCAGAACAAAAGCTCAGGGTATTCTCAGAGACACCTGTGGTTCCTATGTCTTTTTACTTAGAGCTCAGAAAGGAGGAGGAAAAGTGTATCATCTCTTTTATGGGCTGTATCAGTCTGCTTGGGCTGCTATAACAAAATACCACAGTTTGGGTGGCTTCAACAACAGAAATGTATTTTCTCACATTCTCACATGTATTTCTCACTTTCTCACAGTTCTGGAAACTGGAGTTTAAGATCATGGTATTGGCAGACTTGATTTCTGCTGTAGTTTCCTTCTTAGCTTGCTGAGAAGGATATTCCCCAGTATTACTCATCCTGAGAAGAAGGGTAAGTTCCATGATAGGACTCAGAAGAAGGCCTTACATTTAGACAGGAAAGAAATTTCTTTTCTTTCAGAGGGTAGACAACGAAGAGGGCACTCCCAGCTGTTGGAAGGTAAGCTGGATATTCAAGAGTTTGGCAAGTAGTGTAGCAGGGAGGGAATCTCATGTCTGTAAGATATTTGGGCTTCTTCAGGGGAACACATGTTTAGCAAGAGTTGAAATTATTCTTCATATGGCAACTCTTTTGTGTTATACAAAAACTTCCAGGAACATGTTTTATTTTTACTTTTTATTATTCTTTCTATCATCTATCTATCTATCTATCATCTTTAAAGATTTTATTTATTTGACAGAGAGAGACTGGGAGAGAGGGAATACAAGCAGGGGGAGTGGGAGAGGTAGAAGCAGGCATCTCACGGAGCAGGGAGCCTGATACAGGGCTTATCATGACTTGAGCTGAAGGCAGATGTGTAAAGACTAAGCCATCCAGGTGCCCCTTATTTTGTATTTATTTAAACATTTTTTTTCATTTAAATTCAATATAATTAACATATACTGTATTATTAGTTTCAGACGTAGAATTTAGAGATTTGTCAGTTGCGTAAAACACCCAGTGCTCATTCCATCAAGTGTCTTCCTCAATGCTCATCACCTAGTTGCTTTTTACCCCACCCACCTCTTCTCTAGCAACCCTGTTTATTTCCTAAAGAGTCTCTTGTGGTTTTTCTCCCTCTCTGTTTCCATCTTATTTTATTCTTCCTTCCCTTACTCTATGTTCATCTGTTTTGTTTCCTAAGTTCCACATATGAGTGAAATCTTATGGTATTTGTCTTTCTCTGACTTTGCTTGGTGTGATACCCTCTGGTTCCATCGACAGCATTGCAAATGGCAAGATTTTGTTCTTTTTGATGGCCAAGTAATATTCCAGTGTGTGTGTGTGTGTGTGTGTGTGTGTGTGTAACATCATCTTTATCCATTCATCTGTTGATATAAAGCTAGACTCTTTCCATAGTTTGGCTATTGTGGACATTGCTGCTATAAACATTGTGGTGCAGGTGCCCATTCAGATCATTACATTTGTATCTTTGGGGTAAATACTCAGTAGTGCAATTGCTGGGTTGTAGGGTAGCTCTATTTTCAACTTTTGAGGAACCTCCATGCAGTTTTCCAGAGTGGTTGCACCAGTTTGCATTCCCACCAAAAGATCCTTGCCAACATCTGTCATTTCCTGACTTGTTAATTTTAGCTATTTTGACTGGTGTGAGGTGGTATCTCACTGTGGTTTTGATTTGTATTTCCCTGATGCTGAGTGATGTGGAGCATTTTTCATGTGTCTGTTGGCCATTTGTGTGTGTCTTCTTTGGAGAAATGTCTGCAGGAACATATTTTAAAAAGATTGTAGGAAAATCTTTGCCTTGGTTAGAGTGACAGTGTAGTAAAGAATCAGTAGGTTAAGGAAAGGTAGTCTCTAAATTGAGGGAGGTACTGGGTAGTAGAGAGGAACATGCTCAAAAAGTGGAATAGGGGTCTGTGCTGTTTTAATTTGGGCAATAAAAGAAGTGTGATGTGGGATAGAAGAAAGTAGATTCTGGGATATAATGCCATGTTTACATTTCTGTTTTGTGAATGATTAACAGATGCTCATATATGGATACATTCTATACCACAGCCCTTAGAAACATGGCTGGCTTTTGATTAGCATCATCTCCTTCACCTAACAGTTCAGTAGATGCTTGAAAGTCTCTAACTTGATGCTGTCCAGTATAGTCGCCACTGGCTACATGGGACTATTGAGCACTTGAACTGTGGCCAGTATGAATTGAAATGTGCTATAATATACATGTGAGATTGCAAAAACTTAGTGCAAAAACAGAATGCAAAAAACTCAAATATCTTTTATTTGATTATATGTTGAAATGATAATATTTTAGATTTATTGCATCAAATAAAATTTATTATTAATATTTGTTTCATCTAGTTTTACTTTTTTAAATGTAGCTATTAGAAAATTCAAAATGACCTATATGATTTGCATCTGTGGTCTGCATTATGTATCTTTTGGAAGCACCACTTTGCCTATTGCCTGTTGTGCCTTGGGAAGTGCTTGGGCTGGAGATAGAAATCGTATGCTTCTCCTTTATTGCTCTTCCCTTCCACTTTTCCCCTATATTTTTACCTTAAGTGGCTCCATGAACTAGGTTAAGCTCTTGGGTTAGTGGGGAAGGTAGACTTGCCCCCCCTTAACCCCCCACATTCTGTTTTTGTATTTGGGACTTTTCTACAAAATCTGTGAAAAAAATAATGTCTCTCTCTCTTTTTTTTTCCCCCTGTTACCGCAAGGAAAGCACATCTTATGAGAACCATAAACCCTTGTTAGAGCCCTAATCTGAGCTATCCATGAGCCAAATTCAATGCTACCCTCACCATTCCTGGTGCTTGCTTTTTCTTGGACATGCAAACTAAAGTTCCATTCCTCTCCAGTTCCACCTCCTCTGTGATGTTTCTGTAAGAATGATAACATTATATAAACTATAAGTGCTTAAATAGTATTTATTGAATGACTGATGACAGAGGAAACAGATCTGTGTTTCATGTTACAGCTAGCAAAGAAGAGAAGAACTTGGTGTTTTAAGGGAAAGGCCCACATCCCTGCTCATCTGCTTCCTCCAGCTCCAGTCATGTCGTTGGTAGTGTCTAAGGGTGGTGGTGCTGGTGGTGGGAAGTCAGCAGCTAAGTTTCTGCTTTCTTTGGTGTCTCTCTTGGTAGAAATAGCAGTATATGAAATCTTTCCTGAGAACACAGGGCTGGTGATGGCAGAGTTTACATTGGTGGTGTTTGGAATGATGAGGGTGTTGATGTTGGCAAAATGGTTGATGCTCATGATTTGGGGGAGAAGAGGTAAAATCTTATTTTTTGTTTGTATCTCAGCATCAAAATTCTTGGTAGTTTGTAGGTGTTCTTGGTAGCTCTCTCCAAGTGTGTGGGACATTTCATTTTGCATGTAGTTTTTTATCATTTGAACCACTTTTGGTCCAATACAGCATTTTTTCTTCTTGCATTTCTGTATCTCTTTTTCATCCACACCACAGTGGTCTTTGCATCTTCCAAAACCCATTAAACATCTTCTCAAGCCAAAGTACTCTGCACAAAGAAAAGAGAAAACTATTGGGCTAAGGTTACTAACTATATATGATGTTAAGACTGCTGAAGGGTGAGGCATAGAATAAGAGGATGTTTATTAATGATAAGTGCAGTGTTTAGGGATGTTGATGGAAGCACCTGGATGGCCAAGAAAGTCTCTGTATACCCCTAAAATCCAAAGGGGTGGATCTGTACACCCCTAAAACCCAAAATAAATCTCTCTAGTCCCCCTCATTGAGTAACTTTAAAAATCTAGAGCACATAGAGGAAAGGAGAAAAGGAACACTTTTTTTTTCTTCAGGATAAGATTTTAGACCTACAGCTTAGACCCTTAGACACTTACAGAGCATCACTATCTCTCTTCATGATCCTAGAAAATACCAACAAGAACAAAGCTTGTCATAAAACTAATCCAAGGAAGACTTTCAAAAGGGATCAGTAGGATTTTCAGCAGTGCTGACTTCTTGCCAAACCTAGTGGTCCATGACTTCACTTTCCTTGACAACCGCTTGACCTGTGGTTCCTGGGGCATGGTGTTCTATCTTTTGTAGTCTCTCTGGACATTCTGTTCCTCAGAGGCCTTATTTATCATCACAGCCTTAGCCTCATCTCTATCAAGGTAACTCCCACATGGTTATCTACAGCTCCAGATTCTCTGCTCATTTTTAGTACTTCGTGTGCATCTGCTGAATTTTTTTTCATCCCAGTGCCTCACCTTTTTTTCTGAATCAAGAAAGTTCTCCCTCACTCTGTAATCTTAACAACTGATTTCCCGTGAATAGCAAGAAGCTTATATAGGACCTAATATTCACATACATTTTAATTTCATTTCTCTCCAGAGACAAAATAGTAAAATTCTTATATTTCAAGCAGCTACATTGATTAAACTGCTACACCCATGTGGAATTAGGGGCTCAAAGTGGCTAAGAGACTTTACCCAAGATGACACAGCCATAATTGCTTATGTTACTGCTCTTCTCTTAAGGTCCCAAGATAAAAACATTAGAAATATATTGACTCTTTCACTTTCCCTTCCCTGACCCATTGTCAGTTATTCTAAATATCAGGGTGATTCTTCTGTTCTGAAACAAATTCTCAGAATTTGCCTCTCTATTCTTTCTAAAAAAAACAGTGACCAATCATCTGCTTCAGGCTTTTGCCAAAATGTATTCCTAGATGCCCTGATGAGTGATTTGGGGGTTTCCAAGAAGACAAACCCTGAGAAGAAGGATGAAACTCTGTAAAAATCTGAAAAAGTTGTGAGGGAGAACATAGACCTATTTCCTGGATCCTTAGAGGAGATTTTTTTTAGCACAAGGGTAAGGACTTCCTCCTTGTTATACCAAGGTATAAACAAATATGAACGTTTGCTTCAAAAGATGATTTAAACTAGAAATAGAGCAGAAATGAGATAGATTTGGCTGAGTCCCAGATGATAATGATATAGACAGCAGGAAAGCAGCCTTTATATGTTGGATAGTTTCTGAATACACAGAAAACATCCTGCTTTCTCTGTAATTCCCTGTGTATCCCCATCAGACAGAGTCTAGGGTGGTTGGGGCTTATGGGATGCATGGGGGATGGTGCATGACTGAGGCAATAGTTAAACTCTTCAGCCATCAGTTTGGGCATCTCCTCTTTTCAACATTACTTGGGTTCCTATTGTCATGGACAGCCACATCCCTGCTTCCTAACACCGACCCCTTCAAAAACGCAGGATTCCATATTACCTGTGTTCACCTGGTACTGTAGCATGAGGCTGGCAAAGATAGGAAAAAGGAGCTTCATGGCTGGGTGCCAGAGAGGAAGCCTTGGATCTGGGTTGGTGTTCTTGAGCTCCAGCCTTTATTGGCCTCTTCATGGCCTTAGGCCATAAGCAGTGAAGTGCAGCCAAAGCTCCTAGCAGTTGTGTTTTCACTGATGCTGTCTGAGAACAGCCTTTCCTGAACACTTCTATGCAATACATTCCCTGCTCTTGATCTTGGGGGAAACATAAGACATATAAGATGTGAAAGAAAGTGTAAGCCTTTTGCATCCCTTCTTTTTTTTTTAAATTTATTTTTTACTTTCAGCATAACAGTATTCATTATTTTTTCACCACACCCAGTGCTCCATGCAATCCGTGCCCTCTATAATACCCACCACCTGGTACCCCGACTTCCCACCCCCTGCCCCTTCAAAACCTTCAGATTGTTTTTCAGAGTCCATAGTCTCTCATGGTTCACCTCCCCTTCCAATTTACCCCAACTCCCTTCTCCTCTCTAACTCCCCATGTCCTCCATGCTATTTGTTATGCTCCACAAATAAGTGAAACCATATGATAATTGACTCTCTCTGCTTGACTTATTTCACTCAGCATAATCTCTTTCAGTCCCGTCCATGTTGCTACAAAAGTTGGGTATTCGTCCTTTCTGACGGAGGCATAATACTCCATAGTGTATATGGACCACATCTTCTTTATCCATTTGTCCGTTGAAGGGCATCTTGGTTCTTTCCACAGTTTGGTGACCGTGGCTATTGCTGCTATAAACATTGGGGTACAGATGGCCCTTCTTTACACTACATCTGTATCTTTGGGGTAAATACCCAAGAGTGCAATAAGTGAGCATGGCAAGAATAATATATTTGTTTTTCTATTTGTCAGCTAATTATGCCCAAGGCACTTAACATGGGAGAGTCAGAAGCATAGAAATTGCTATAACCATCAAGTTTTGGAAGATTGTCTCTGTCTAAGCAATCTCCACTGTTTAGTAGGGGCACTGGATCAACATTAGAGCTCAGTGCATGCATGCTGAATGAGTTTGTTGGAGGCAGCTCCTGGCATAACTTTAACTTCTTTTTTTATTGAGATATAACTGACACATATTTGTTTCAAGTGTACAACAAATGATTTGATATGTGTGTAAACTGTGAAATGATTATGTTTGTAAGTCTAGTTAACACCCATCACCACACTTTTAATACTCTCTAGCAACTTTCAAATATAAAATTCAGCATTATTAACTATAGTTACCATGCAGTGCATTACACCCCTGGACTTAATGATTTTGTAACTGGATATTTGTACCATTTGACGATCTTTACCTGTTTTACCCACTCGCTCCTCCTCTGTACCTTGGCAACCACCAGTCTGTTCTCTGTGAGTTCATCTTTTATTTTGATGCTACATATAAGTGAGATCATGTGGTTTTTGTCTTTGTCTGACTTAATTCACTTAGCATATCCTCAGTGTCCATCCATTTTGTTGCAAATGGCACTGTTTTCCTTCTAATGGCCAAATAGTATTCTGTTATATATATTATATTTCTTCGTCCTTCATTCATCAATGGACACTAAACATTGCTTTTATATCTTGCTATCGTAAATAATGGTGTAATGAATTTGGGGATGCATGCATTTTAAAAAAAATTTTATTTTTAAAATTTATTTTCAGTGTTCCAGAATTCATTGTTTATGCACCACACCCAGGGCTCCATGCAATACATACCCTCCATAATACCCACCACCAGGCTCACCCAACCTCCCATTCCCGGCCCCTCCAAAACCTCAGATTGCTTTTCAGAGTCCACAGTCTCTCGTGGTTCGTCTCCCCCTCCAATTTCCCCCAACTCCCTTCTCCTCTCCATCTCCCCATGTCCTCCGTGTTATTTCTTATGCTCCACACATAAGCAAAAACCATATGATAATTGACTCACTCTGTTTGACTTATTTCACTCAGCATAATCTCTATGTTTTTGAGTTAATGTTTTTGTTTTTTTTTTCAGAAGAGTACCCAGAAGTGGAATTTCTGGATCATGTGATAGATCTGTTTGTAATTTTTTGAAGAATCTCCATGCCATTTTCCATAGCAGTTGCCTCGATTAGCATTCCCACCAAAAGTACACAAGGGCCTTGTTTTTTCCATATCCTCACCAACACTTGTTATTTCTTGTCTCTTTGATAATAGCCATTCTAACAGGTGTGCGGTGATATTTCATTGTGATTTTGATTTGCATCTCCCTGATAATTAGTGATATTGAGCACCTTTTAATGAACTTCCTGGCCCTTTGTACATCTTCTTTAGGAAAATATATATTCAGATTCTCTACCCATTTGTTAATCACATTTGTTTTTGTTGAGTTGTATGAGTTCTTTGTATATTTTGGATATTAAATCCTCTCAGATATATGATTTTCAAGTATTTTCTCCCATTTGGTAGATTGCTTTTTCCTTTTGTTGATGGTTTCCTTTGCTGTGCAGAAGCTTTTTAGTTTAATGTAGTCCCATTTATTTATTTTTACTTTTATTGCCTTTGCTTTTGGTGTCAGACTAATTTCTTTGGTTTTAGTTATAACATCTCTTCCATTTCTGATTTTATTTAAATCTCTTTTTTTCTTGGTGAGAAGATTTGTCCATAAACAAATTATCGTTTCCAAAAAACAGCTCTTAATTTCTTTGATCTATTCTATATTTTTTAAATTCTTATTTCTCTAATTAATTCTTATTTTAATTCTTATTTCTCTAATCTCTAATTCTTAATTACTCTAATCTTTGTTATTTTCTTTTCTATTTCCCTGAATTGTAAACTTAGGTTGTTTATTTGAGACTTTTCTTGTTTCTTTTTTTTTTTTTTTAAGATTTCATTTATTTATTTGACACAGAGAGAGAGACCACAAGTAGGCAGAGAGGCAGGCAGAGAGGGGGGCGGGAAGCAGGCTCCCTGCTGAGCAGAGAGCCCGATGCAGAGCTCTATCCCAGGACCCTGAGATCATGACTTGAGCTGAAGGCAGAAGCTTAACCCACTGAGCCACCCATGTGCCCTGTCTTTTCTTGTTTCTTAAGATAATCTTGTATCATTATGATTTTTCCTTTTAGGACTGCTTTGCAGCATCCCATATGTTTTGGTATGTTGTATTTTCCTTTTCATTTGTCTCAAGGCATTTTTTTATTTCTCTTTTTATTTCTTACTTGGCCCATTGGTTTTTCAGTAGCATGTTGGTTAAGCTATACTTACTTGTGAATTTTCCAGTTTTCTTCATGTAATTAATTTCTAGTTTCTATACAATTACAGTCAGAAAAGATGTTTGAGGGGGTCTCAGCTGGGATGACTGAGTTCGTTAAGTGACTGACCCTTGATTTCAGCTCAGATCATGATCTTGGGGTGTAAGATTGGACCTGTGTCAGGCTCTACATTCTGCTGAATGTCTACTTGTTTCTCTTTCCCTCTCTCTCTGCTTACATTCTCTACTCTTTCTCTAAAATAAAAATAAATAAATAGATAAAATCTTAAAAAAAAGAAAAGATGTTTGATATAATTTCAGTTTTCTTAAGTTTACTAAGACTTATTTTGTGGCCTAACATATGATCTATCCTGGAGAATGTTCTATATATGTTTGAGAAGAATGTATAGTGTGTTGATTTTGGATGAAATGTTCAGCACATGTATATTAAATCTGTCTGGTCTAATGTCTGGTTTGACCCTTATGTTTCCTTATTGATCTTTAATATAGATTATCTATTCATTGATGAAGGTGACTTATTAGTCTCCTACTATTATTGTATTGCAATTTCTCCTTTGAAGTCTGTTAGCATTTGCTTTATCTATTAGGTGCTGCTATGTTGGGTGCATAGACATTTAGAAACGTTATGTCATCTTGTTGGATCACTCCTTCATCTTATATAGTTACTTTCTTTGTCTCTTACTGTTTTAGCCTTCGAGTGTATTTTTTCTAAGTGTAGCTGTTCCAGTTTTCCTTTGGTTTCCATTAGTATGAAGTATTCTTTTTCATCCCTTCATTTTCAACCAGTATGTTTATTTACATCTGAATTGAGTCCATTGTAGGTAGCATTTAGTTGGGTCTAATTGTTGCATCCATTCAGCCACTTTATGTCTTTAGATTGGAGAATTAAGTCCATTTACATTTAAAGTAATTATTAGTAGGCATGCACTTTTTTAGTATATGTGCTGTCGAAGTGAGCACAGTAGACATGCGCTTTATGTTAATTGTTTTCTGAATGTTTTGTTACTCCTTGATTCCTTTCCTTTTGTTCTCTTCCTTTGTGATTTGATGATTTTCTATAGTGTTATGCTTAGATTCCTTTCTCTTAATCTTTTATGTATCTATTGTAGGTTTTTAGTTCATGGTTACCATGAAAGCTTACATAAAATATCTGAAAACAGCCAATTTAAATTGATAACAGTTTAAATTCAAAAGCATTTTTAAAAAAGATTTTATTTATTTAGTTAACAGAGAGAGAGAGATCACAAGTAGGCAGAGAGGCAGGCAGAGAGAGAGGGGGAAGCAGGCTCCCTGCTGAGCCGAGAGCCTGATGTGGGGCGTGATCCCAGGACCCTGAGATCGTGACCTGAGCTGAAGGCAGAGGCTTTAACCCACTGAGCCACCCAGGCACCCCCAAAAGCATTTTTTTTTTAAGATTTTATTTATTTATCAGAGAGAGAGAGGGGGAGAGAGCGAGCACAGGCAGACAGAATGGCAGGCAGAGGCAGAGGGAGAAGCAGGCTCCCCGCAGAGCAAGGAGCCCGATGTGGGACTCAATCCCAGGACGCTGGGATCAAGACCTGAGCCGAAGGCAGCTGCTTAACCAACTGAGCCACCCAGGCGTCCCCCCAAAAGCATTTTTAAAAAAGATTTTATTTATTAATTTGCAGAGAGAGAGACAGAGCTGGAACACAAGCAGGGGGAGTGGGTGGAGGGAGAAGCATGTTTCCTGCAGAGTAGGGAGCCGGATGTGAGGCTCAGTCCCAGGACCCTGGGATCATGACCTGAGCCAAAGGCTGAAGGCCAATGCTTAATGACTGAGCCACCCAAGCGTCCTCAAATGCATTCTAAGACTCTACAATTTCTCTCCCCTTCCTATCTGTTTTTTTTGATGTCACAATTTATATTTTTTATTTTGTGTATCCATTAACAAATTATTATGGTTATGTTACTTTACTACCTTTGTTTTTTTAACCTTCATATAGCTTTATAAGTAATTGACCCATCACCTTTACATTACATTGTTCTGAATTTTACTATATATTTACTTTTACCAGTGAAATTTATACTTTCATGTTTTCCTGTTACTAATTAGTTCCCTTTCATTTCAGCTTAAAGAAGTCCCTTTAGCATTTCTTGTAAGGGTGGTCTACTTGTGATGAATCCTTTAGATTTTGCTTATCTAGAAAACTCTATATTTCCATTAAATCTGAAGGACAATTTTGCCAGGTAGAGTAGTCTCAGCTGGCAGTTTGTCTTTCAGTGTCTTACAAATGTTGTGCCTCTTTACTCTGGTTTGTAGTTTCTGTTAAAAAAATCTGCTCATAGTCTTATGGTGAGTCCTTGTGGATAACAAGTTATTTTCTTCTGCTGCTTTTAAGATTCTCTTCTTGTCTTTACATTTTGAAACTTTAATTATAATGTGCCTGGTGTGGGTCTCTGTGGGTTCATATATTTTGGAACTCCCTGGGCTGCCTGGATCTGGATGTCTGTTTCCTTCCCAGGGTTAGGGAAATATTCAGTCATTATTTCTTCAAATAAATTTTCTGTCCTTTTGTCTTTATCTTCTCTGACACCCTTATAATGTGAATGTTGGTCCGCCTGATATTATCTCATAAGTCCCTTAAGCTTTCTTCTTTATTTTTCATTCTTTTTTCTTTTTGCTGTTCTGATTGGGTGAGTTTCTGCTGTCCTTTGTGGTCACTGATCCTTTCTTTCACTGCATCTAGTCTGTTGTCAGACCCTCTATTGTATTTTTCAGTTATTATATTCTTCAACTCTGTGACTTTTACTCTGTGATTTTTAATATTTTTTATTTCTTTGGTGGAATTCTCACTTTGTTCATCTAGTCTTCTTCTGAGCTTGGTGAGCAACTTTATGACCATTATTTTGAACTCATTATCTGGTAAATCACTTATCTGTGTTTTACTAAGATCTTTTTCCTGAAGTTTTATGCTCTTCCTTTGTTTGGAACATATTCCTCTGTTCCTTCATTTTCCTTGACTCTGTGTGTTGGTTTCTTTGCTTTAGATAAAACACCCGCCTCTCCCAGTCTTGAAGGATTTGCCTCGTGTAAGAGATGATCCTTATTGTTCAAACCTACCCTTGCTTTGACTCTCAAATCATCATGATTGTCCAAGCAGGTTACTTTATTTTTAGTGGCTACCAATAGCTGAGGTGTGA
The DNA here is from genome assembly GCF_964662115.1 of Mustela nivalis. Classification (NCBI taxonomy): domain Eukaryota; kingdom Metazoa; phylum Chordata; class Mammalia; order Carnivora; family Mustelidae; genus Mustela; species Mustela nivalis. Next base: position 118,199,319 of record NC_139027.1, read on the forward strand.
CAAGACCTGTTAGTGTTCCAAAGGGAAGGATCTCAGTTAGCACTTAGGTTCAGGCTGATTGGAAGCCTGATTCTCAAGCAGCAGCTTTTAAAATATCTGAGTATACTTTTTCTAGGAGAAGACTGGGAGATGGGCATTCCTGTCTGCTCCCTCTGTACTGGGCTGGTGATTGGCCATTTGAAAGCTATTCTTTTATTTTATTATTATTATTTTTTTTTTGCTACCATCTCACTGAACCTGTGAACACAAGCCTCACCAGCCACCAGAGCCAGGCTCTCAAGAGATGTGTTCTCTGGGTGGCAAACATAAAATCTGTGGCACAGATGTATATACACAAGCTCCTTGAGACACTGATAACCTGGGGCAGGTCAGAGGGAGAATATGAAGATAGTACCTGCTGGTCTTCCTGTCTCCGGTGAGGATTGCTGTTGCCCCCTAGATGTGTGTTTAATTCGAAGCCTATCTCCAGGCTATTGCTGTGAAGGAAGCTAATAGGCCTTTTTCACAGAAAGACTGGGGATGCATTTCAGTCTGTTGTCACTATGCTGGGCCCTTTAGGAGAGAGGGTGTAACAGGCTAAGAATTCTTCCTTTGTAACAGTGCTGCAGGCCTTGTGAGCACAAGCCCCACTGACTGCCAGAGCCAGGTGATAGGAGATGTCCCCTGTGTGGCAGCTGCAAAAATCTGGGTGCACCGTGAGTACACAAGCTTCTCCCTTGGAGATACTTGTGACCCAGAATGAGGCAGAGGCAAAGTAAAAAGATCGAGGCCACCAGCCTATCCCCAAAGAGCACCTCAGTAAACCTCTAGATGTTTTCCAAACCAGAAGTTCCAAGATAAGAAATAAGCTTCTTTCACAGAAAGACTGGGCATGTGTTTCAGTTTGCTGTCTCTGCATTGTGCTCTGTGGGGTTGGTAGCTAGCCAAGAACTGTCTCTCCATTTGTTGCAATCCCATGGGGCCCATGGATACAAGCCCTGCTGGTCATCAGAGCCAGGCAATCAAGAATTGTCCCCTGGGTGGCAGCCACAAAAACTGGGGCACCAGTTGTAAAAACAAGGCACAATTCATGTGTATAAACTCCCCTCTTGGCAATAATGGTATTTATTCTATAGCGGCGGAGGGAGAGAGCAAAGATAAGTGCCTTTCTCTTGAGGTCTCTGGAGAGGATTACTGTTGGTTCTTAGATGTGTGTTTAATTAGATACTTGCTTCTTAGCTGCAGCTCTGAAGCTAATAGAGCCCTTTCACAGGGAGACTGGGCACCTCAGTCTGTTGCCTGTCTTCTCTGCCTTGGTGTTGGTAGTAGGTTAAGAATTCTTTCTCTCTTCTTGTCCTGTGGGATCTGTAAGTGTAAGTCCTGCTGGCAGCTAGAGGCAGGCAGTCTAGAGGTGTCCGCTGGGCAGCAGCAGCAAAAACTGGGGGGGCAGATGCTATACAAGCTCTTTTCTGGGGGATATGGGTGAGCTGAAGAGAAGCAGAGGGATAACATAAATATGGCACTCACCAGCTCCAGTCTCTGGAGAGTATTTCAGTAGTCCCCAGGATGTGTGGTAAAATAGATGCCTACCATGCTGGGGGGCGGGCGGCATTTATAGGGAGATTGTGTCTGAGCTTCTCCTACCTACTTCAGTGTGTAGGTCCATTTGTCCAATGTGTAGGAGTTATTCAGCTAGTCCCAGGCTCCTGCAGAAATTGTTCTGTACGTAGCTGTAGATTCAGTGTGACTATGGAAGGAGCATGTCTGCTTTATGACAATTAAAAAATACTAAAATAAGCCTTGGATCTTTTATGGGTCACTAATTATCTAGTGAAAAAGTCCATCTATTTTTTAATTTATGTTTTTAAATCCTTTACTATGATTATCAGTAAATTTGGATTTTGGCCCACTGTTTTAGTATTTGTTTTCTGTTTGTTCTCTGTTTTTTTAATCTCTCTATTTCACCTTTCCTGCCTTCTTTTAGATTATTTGAACACGTTTCTAGTATCTCTTTAAATTTTTAAGTTTTTTTTGACCATAGAGTATTTTGGTGATTTCTCCAGGGATTACAATGTATAAACTTATCTTTTCATAATCTACATAGAATTAATATTTTATCATTTCAAGTGGAATGTAGTATTCTTACCACTATATAAGTCCCATTATACTACCCTCTTTAGGTTGTCATATGTGTTACATTTATGTATAATAAAAGCCCCCTGAGACATGTTATAGTCATTGTTCTCTGTTGCTATACATATCTTAAAGCTCTTAAGAGAGTAAAGACTAGTCTATTAGCTCTTAAAGACTAGTCTTTACTCATATACATATCTTTACTCTATACATATCTTAAAGCTCTTAAGAGAGTAAAGACTAGTCTATTATATTTACCAGAATATTTACCATTTCTGTTGCTCTTCCTTCATTGTTGAAGTTCCAGTTTCCCCTGTTTCACCCTCCCACCCACCACCTTTTTTGGGAAGAAATTTCGTCAGCATTTTTTTTAGAGCAGGTATGCTGGTTTTCCTTTATCTGAAAATGGCTCTTTAAAAAAAACATTATATTGGGATATTATTGGCATACAAAATGTGTATAAACTTAATGTATGCAATTTGATGAGTTTGGAGATAGGTAGGTATACACCTATGAAACCATCACCACAATCAACATCATGTCATAACCATGTATGACCTCCAAAAGTTATTTAAAATCTTCTTACATTTAAATCTATATTTTTACATTTGAACATTTAGTATTTTATCATTTAAAATCTATTTTTTATTATTTTTAATTAATTTAAATTACTTTTTATTTATTTTTTAAAAAGTTTTATTTATTTAAGTAATCTCTACACCCACCACGGGGCATGAACTCAAGATCCTGAGATCACGAATCACACAGTCCTCCAACTGAGCCATCCAGGTGCCCCTAAAATCTATTTTTAAATTTATTTAGTGATAAGAACACTAAAAACATAATAAATACTGGTTTAGTAAATTTTTAAAAAAAGATTTTATTTATTTATTTGACAGGGAGAGACAGGCAGGTAGGGGTGTGGGGGAGGCAGGCTTCCTGCTGAGCAAAAAGCCTGATGTAGAGCTCCATCCAGGACCCTGAGATCATGACCTGAGCCAAAGGCAGAGGCTTAACCCACTGCGCTACTCAGGTGCCCCTGTTTTAGTAAATTTTTAAGTGTACATTGTAGTATTGTTAACTATGTTCATTGTGCTATACAGTACTTGTGTTTGCATAACTGAAACTTTGTACACTCTGACCAAAATTTCTCCCATTTCATCTTCCCTCCAGTCCCTGGTGACCACCATTTTACACTCTGTTTTTGTGATTGATTAATGTGGATTCCTTATTTCAGTAGGATCAGGTAGCATCTGTTCTATGTCTGGCTTATTTCACTTAGCATAATGTCTTCCAGATTCACCCATGTTGTCACAAATGGAAGGATTTCCTTTAATATTAAGAGTGAACGATATTCTAGTATATATAAATACCATATTTTCTTAGCCATTCATTCATCAATGGGCATTTAGATTACTCCATGCATTGGCTATTGTGAATAATATGCAGTGAATATGAATACAGATATCTCTTTGAGACAGTGATTTCACTTCCGTTAGATATATATCCAGGAATAGGATTGGTAGATAATTATGGTAGTTCTATTTTTAATTTTTTGAGGAATCTCCATACTGTTTTCTATAGTGACTCAATTCACATTCCCAACATGTACAAAGGTTCCAAAGGTTTTGCATATCCTTGCCAATACTTGTTAACTTTCTTTTATTGATAATAGACATCCTAAGAGGCACAAGGTGATAATCTCATTGTGGTTTTAATTTGCATTTGTTTCTCTAATGATTGTGTTGTCAAGCACCCTTTTCTTATACTTCTCGGCCATTTGTATATTTTTGAAGAAATTTCTATTAAGGTCTTTTACCCATTTTTAAAAATCAGGTTAATTTTTTTTTTTTTTTTTGGTACTGAGTTGTAGGAGCTCCTTTAATATTTTGGATATCAATTTTCTATCAGATACATGGTTCAAAAATATTCATTCCTATTTTATAGATTGCCTTTTACTCTATTGGTTGTTTCCTTGAGTAGGAGCTTTTTAGTTTGATATTTTGGCAATTGTTTGCTCCTCTCCACTCTTCCCCTTCTTTTTTTTTTTTTTTTTAAAGATTTATAAATTCATTCATTCATTCATTCATTCATTTATTCATTAGAGAGAGAGATTGAGAAAGAGAGAGGATGAGCAGAAGGGGCAGTGGGAGAGGAAGAAAGAATCTCAAGCAGACTCATGCTGAGTATGGGGCCTGATGTGGGGCTTGATCTCCTGACCTGTAGATCATGACCTGAGCCGAAATCAAGAGCTGGATATGTAACCAATTGAAACATCCAGGGACCCTAAGACTTTATTTTTTTAAATTAAATTTTAGGTTCATTGCAAAATTATTGGGGGTGGGGAGATCCAGAGATCTGTCATATACTCCCTGCCCCTGCATGTGCATAGTCTCCACCATTATCAACAAACTCTGACAGAGTGCTTTACTTGCTACAGTTAGTATATAATAATCACCAAAAGTCCATAGTTTACATTACGGTTTATTCTTGGTGTTATATTTTCTATGAGTTTAGGCAAATGTATTGACATGGATTCATCATTCTAGTATCATAGAATAATTTTACTGCCTTAAATACTTAACTATGCTCCACCTACTCATCCGTCCCCCCATCCCAATCCCTACAGCACTAATCTTTTTGTTTCCATAGTTTTTTCCTTTTAACAAATGTCATACAGTTGTAATCTTGCAGTTTGTGTCTTTCTGAAATTGGCTTCTTTCACTGAGTCATATGCATGTAAGTTTCCTCTGTATCTGCTCATGGCTTAAGAGCTCATTTCTTTTTGGCACAGAATAATATTCCATTGTCAGGATATATCACAGTTGTTATCCCTTTACCTTCTAAAGTATATCTTGGTTGTTTCCACATTTTGGCAATTATGAATAAAGCTGCTTTAAACTTCCACATGCAGGTTTTTGTGTGGGCATAAGTTTTCAATTCCTTTAGGTAAACACAGTTTTCCCCTAGTCTCCAAAACTGGAGCATTTCTATGAAACCTTTTGTGAGATGAAACGGTGTAAAGTGAAGAGATAGTTATCATTAATTTTTTTTAAGGATTTTGTTTATTTATTTGACACAGACAGAGATCACAAGTAGGCAGAGAGGCAGGCAGAGAGAGAGGAGGAAGTAGGCTCCCTGCTGAGCAGAGATCTCAATGCGGGGCTTGATCCCAGGACTTTGAGATCATGACCCAAGCCGAAGGCAGAGGCTTTAAGCCCCTGAGCCACCCAGGTGCCCCAATTATCATTAATTTATATGGAAAAATTTGAGGGTGTTCCCAGACCTTAGAAGTAACTTTTCTTAGGCGTTTCTGAGATCTTTAGACACGTCTTGTCAATGAATGCGCAGAAGAAATTGAGGTAAAGCACAGATGCTCATGGATCCAGTTTAAAGCTCTGGCAGCTTGATGCTGAGATGCTGAGAGGCTGACTGTAGATGTGGGAGAAGGGGCTTGGCAGCATTGCCATCGTTGCTCAGGGTGCATGCCGCCTCTCTAACAGCTTGCTGCAAAACAAATGCTGAAAGCTATTTTCACTTTTTTGCCTTTTTTTGTAAAAGTAAGAATCCTCTAAAGATTTCTTTTGGTTAGTGGAAACAGTATTTTTTTTTTTTTTTAAGATTTTATTTGTTTATTTGACAGAGAGAGATCGCAAGTAGGCAGAGAGGCAGGCAGAGAGAGGAGGAGCCTGATGCGGGACTCGATCCCAGGACCCTGAGATCATGACCTGAGCCAAAGGCAGCGGCTTAACCCACTGAGCCACCCAGGCGCCCCTAGTAGAAACAGTATTAATGGATACTGTTCTTATCCAATTACGTGGTTCGCAAATATTTACTCCTATTCCATAGATTGCCTCTTCACTCCATTGATTGTTTCCTTTTTTGAGTAGGAGCTTTTTAGTTTGATGATTCAATCAGAAGTCTTTTGTACAAGTTAAGTGGTATAACTGAACTTTGGGGAAGTAGGGGTTACCTTTGTGAGGAAGCACAATTGCTGAATCATAAGTAAGAGTATGTTTAAATTTGTGAGAAACCACCAAGCTGTCTTTCAAATTGGCTGTGCCATTTTGCATCCCCACCAGCAATGAATGAGGTTTCCTTTTGTTCCACATCCTCATTAGTATTTGGTGTTGTCCGTGCTCGGATTTTGGCCATTCTAATAGGTGTGTAATGATATCTCGCTGTTGTTTTAACTTCAATTTCCCTGACGACGTGTAACATCTTTTCACATGCTTATTTGTCATCTGTGTATCTTTGTTGAAATGTCTGCTAAAGTCTTTGCCCATTTTTTTACTTGGGTCGTTTATTTTTTTATTATTTAGTTTTAATAACTCTTTGTATATTTTGGATAACAGTTCTTTATCAGATGTGTCTTTTGGAAATATTTTTCCCCAATCTGTGGCTTGTTTTCTCATGTTCCTGACATTGTCTTTTGCAGGGCAGAAGTTTTTAATTTTAATGAAGTTTTCTTTATCAATTACTTAGTCATGGATCGTGCCTTTGGTCAGTCATGAAATACTTCAGCTCTAGGGTGTTTTGGAGTGGGGAGTGACAAAGGGAGAGAGGGAGAGAGAGAATCTTAAGCACGTTCCACACCCGGTGTGGGAGTCTGATGCTGAGCTTGATCTCACAACCCAGAGATCATTGCCTGAGCTGAAATCAAGAGCTGGACGCTTAACCATCTGAACAACTCAGGTGCCTCTAGGAATTTTTTAAAAGTGATTTTTTAAAACTTATTTTAAGTATTGTTTTCCTAGTTTTGTTTAGTTGTCTATGTTTTCTTGTAGTTCACTGAACTTCTGTAAGAGGATTATTCTGAATCCTTTGTCAGTCAGTTCACGTATCTCTATTTTTAAGGATCAGTCATTGGAATCTTAGTTTTCTTAGGGGTGTCATGTTTCCCTGATTCTTTGTGATCTTGTATCCTTGTATTGGTGTCTAAGCATCTGAGGAAGCTGTCATCTCTTTTTGTCTATACAGGTTCAGTTTGGATGGAAAGACCTTCAAGACTCAGTTCAGCCCTGGGTTCTGGATGGGTTAGCTCATACTTTCACTGGCAGGTGGGGCTTGCTCTAGGGTCTTTGGTTGGATGGAGCTTCTGCTTGTGCTGTGAGCTTTGGTAATGCTGCTGGCTGGGCTCCCACCCACTGGCTGGGTTCTGTAGTTGTAATTTGTACTTTGTGAAATGATGCTTCTAGCTGGATTTTATGTTAAGTGAAGTTAATTTCACTTTATGTTTTAAGTGAAGTTGCAGGCTGTGCTTCATAGTTGGCTGGGGCTACTGGCTGTGGCCTGCAATTGGGCAGGGCTGCATGTTGTGCTCTGTGGTTGGTTGGGAATGATGGCTTTGCTCTCTGGTTCAGTGGAGTCACTAGCTGTTCTTTGTGGTTGGGCAAGGTCCCTGACTGTGTACCATGATCAAGCAAGTACCTAGTCTTTCAGTTGTCCCAGTATTCTCCAATATAGAAGTAGGCTTCCAGGGAGTGACCCTGAAATGCTGGAGAGGCTGAATGTCTGCTTCTGGTCCTCTTTTCTCCACTGGAGAAATCATAGGCCCAGAAGATCACTCTTGGTGTGGCATTCTGTTGGCCTGGGGAGGGGTGATATGGTCAAAGTGAACTTACTTCTCTTATCTTTCTAAAGTAGATTTTCTTATTTTTTGTGCTTCAAAGGACATGCTTCAGCCGCACCCCCAAGTCCTGGGATTTTCAAAAGGCGTCTTGTTTGTGGATATTTGTTCATTTGTATTTCTGTGAGGAGGACTTGATCCAGGAGCCTCCTATTCTACCATCTTGCTTATTTCAACAGCAGAAGTGCATTTGGTTGCAAGGTAGAGACTGAATCTGAGTATGTTCATAAGAGTGACAACGGGGATGGAGAGAATAGAAGAGCTTTGAATAGAGAGAATATTTAGAACACTGTGTGTAAAGTAGGAAGGAGGGGCCTTAGGAATGCCTTTCAATTTCCCTTTAATACTATGCTTTCCATCTCCTCTCCTGAGCGAACTCCTACTTCTCTCTCAAGTCTCTGCTTAATTGTAACTTCCAATGCAAGGTTGTTTAAATCCTGGACTATTGTTGACCACTTAAGGCTCTTTTTCATTTAATGTCTTCATTAGATACTTATTAAGCATATATCATGTCTTAGGGGCTGGCAGTATGTACCACAGGCAGTTCCCAACATCATGGAGTTTACATTCAAAATGGTTTGAAATAATGAGCAAAACCAGATATTACTTTTACTTTCATCAAGCCTTCTCTTGAATGGCAGTCAAATGGCTGCTGCTGAGTGCTGTGTAAATATTGAAAGTGACAAATTCAGATATTGTTAATCTGTACAGCTTTGTGATTTTCTCCAGCATTTTTTTCAGGGTTGGGATTTGTGTTTGTTTGGTGGTGAAGAAAGTAAATACTTAAAATGATCTGGGGTTGGGGTGCCTGAGTGGCTCAGTTGGTTAAGTGTCTGCTTTCTGCTTGGGTCATGATCCCAGGGTTGTAGGATGGAGCCCCATGCTGGGCTCCCTGCTTAGTGCGAGATTGCTTCTCCCTCTCCCTACTCCCCTCCCCCCATGCTGTGCTCTTACTTGTTCTGTTTTTCTCAAAAGAATAAATAAAAAATCTTAAAAAAAAAAAGGATCTGGGGTTGAATTTTTTCTTTGCAGATAGGTGCAGAAAATAATAGTGTTTGGATTCTTAAGAGGTTGGCAAGAAAGCAATTGAAGTGATGAATCATGGAATGGACACTGATAAAGAAAAGTGAAGAAGGAAAAGTCTGATAAATGCATGGAATTTATTTGGGTCAAGGGAGTACACATCTTGATGAATTCAAGAAGTTTTCTATAATAACAAAATCAGGGAGCTAAAGATGTTTCTGGGTGTGATTACAGAAGGTAGAGTTAGGCAGAATGGATTTCATTCAGCTTGCACTGCTGATGCATTAATGAGACCCTGGAAAAGTCATACCAAACCTCTGAGCCTCACTTTCCTCAATTAAAAATTGCTGGCAATGACATCAAACTCAAAGTGTTACAAGTTTTAAGTGTGATAACTTAAGTCGCAGTCTGCACATGGTTGGTGTCCACAGAATATTTGCTCAGTACTGCTTGATGCCATAAAGCCGCCTTTTATTCCTTTCTTCTCTCCTGTTGTTACTGTTAGAGGCCTAACAGAGTTATTCTCCCATGAAATAAGATGAGGAATAAAGAATTGGGCAGGACAGACAGGTTAAGGAACTTGAAGAGACTAGAAGATAAAAGACCTTAAGAAGGAGAGCTTAGCAAGGTCAGTTCCTTCATCTAGGTCACATGAGTAGGGATTTCAGGGATCGAGGTAGTCCCAAGTGGGAAGTACAATGGAATCTTCAGGGAGCCTCTGATAACTCCTCTGTCTGGGCAGACAGATCCCAAACTCTTTGTACCTGTGACTTATCTTTCCTAGTCATACTAATGGGTCTTCACCTCAGGGCACAGCATGATCTGCAACCACTTGCATACCTATACTTCTGCCATGGTCCAGAGAGCAAAGCTTTAGGAGAGAGTTCCCCTAAACTCCCTGTGAAGCTTGCATGCTACTGAAAATATGCACAGGTAATTGTGGAGTGGATGCAAAGTATGTGCTCTTCTAAATCCCCAGAGGAGAAAATGGTGTATGTGTCAGAAACAAGATAGATTTCTAAAACTACATAATAGCAGCAAAAGCAAGTTGAATGCTTTTTAAGTTTTTTTGTTGTTGTTGTTGTTTTTTTGTTTTGGGACAAGGAACAATGGTTTTTTGCATTGTAATAGCAAATATAAAGAAAACATACCATTTTAGTACAATACTTTGGCATTTTGTGGAATCCCAGACTGGATGGAGTCTTGATTACTTAGCCACATAATTACTTTTTAAATTTAGACTCTTGAAGAAAAATGCATTTAGACTTCTGAATTACTTTGGTACAAAAATGCTTTTTCTTGTTGAATGCTTGGATATATAACAAGAGTTGTGCTTTCTTTTTGGTGATTATTATTCGTGAAACAAGAAGAGTGTTGACTCTTATATATCATCTGATGTCTATGCCCTTCTCTAATAGATGTGTGACACTTTCTTTTAGCTGCTCCTCATCTCTCAACTCTTCTGTAGCTCTCTGTATCTTTTAGCCCTCTGCCATACCTGTGGCGACTCTGACCAGCTTTCCCCTGAAATGCATCCTCCCCTCCCCATAGTATATAATTGTCACTTGGGAAATGTTGCCAAAGTCCCATGCCCCCTGCATCTAAGTGTGGTCATGTGATTTGTTCTTACCAATGGAATATGAGGAGAAATGATTGGTGTCACTTTCAGGAATAGGCTTTTAAGAATTAAGACTTTAAGAAGACTTTTAAAGGGCGCCTGCGTAGCTCAGTGGGTTGAGCCTCTGCCTTTGGCTCGGGTCATGATCCCAGCTTCCTGGGATCGAGCCCTGTGTCAGGCTCCCTGTTCAGCAGGAAGCCTGCCTCTCCCTCTCGCACTCCTCCTGCTTGTATTCCCTCTCTTGCTGTGTCTCTGTCAAATAAATAAATAAAATCTTAAAAAAAAATAAAAGAAGACTTTTAAGTCATTCCTATGACTTCCTTGTATTTCCATACTTTGGCACCAACAGGCTGGATCTCATTGATCTATTTATGAGAAACATAAAGAAGGTGTATGAAGTTGTTAAATGATCGGGGTTAAGGTCTCCTTACAGTGGGAGATGTGGATCTAGGTAGAAAGAGGCTTACTGATGTGTGTGAATTGTGGCAGTGCCTTTCTGCAGTGTAGCTAATAGGAACCCAGTCCCTGTGCTGCTGCACAGCATAATACGGCTTGTTAGGATAGATCATCAGGGACTCTTGTACTTGGTAATAGAATGATGTAATGCCCATCACCAGGTGGTTATTAAGGAGGGCAGGGATAGCATGGAGCACTGGATGTTATAAGCAATGAACCGTGGAACACTATATCAAAAACTAATGATGTGCTGTATGGTGACTAACATAACATAATTTTTAAAAAAATTAATGAAAAAGAAAAGATTGGTATAATGCATTCTTCAGGAACATAATGCTTTACCATAATCTATTATCACATCAGGGAGCACATTGAATGTCCTAGAGCACCCTCTGGAGGAGTGACAGGATGTTTTACCGGTGTTTTTTGTAGGGTGAGTCCCAGTCTCATTTTTACTGTAGATCTTATTTTCTTAAGTGCTATGGGCAATGTTTGTGGCCTTCACTTTTCTAGTTATTAACTTCTAGATCAGTTTAGTTTCTGTATAAAATCATATAGAACTTTGCCACTTTAGAAACAAAGTGGATTATATATAAAACTATAAAAAAAAAGAATCACTCTGGCTGTTGGAGTACACGATGGGTGACAGGGAGGCCAGGGAAGAGAGTCCCATAGGAACAGGTAGGAGACAATGGAGAATGAATCTGAGAACAGAAAGTGGAGCTGGGGAGTGGGGGATGGGTGTGGAGGGTTTGGGGTGGTTAGTGGAGGAAATAGCAGCGGATGAAACATCTAGGAATCTGTTCCAGTTACCATTGTATGTGGGTGTGGACACAACCTCCCCTCCCAATTATCTCATGTACCCCCAAATTATAGAGTAGGTCTTTCCTAAAAGGACAAAGGGAAATTTTCATCCCTGGGGATAAATTGAACTCCTGGCTTAGAATACAAGGACTTTGGTGGACATCTAAGTCTAACATTTATATGTTACAGATAGGAAGAGTGAAGCTAAAGAAAGAAAAGGGAATTATCCAGGGATCATCCAGCAAGGTCGAGAATTTGAGTCCTCACTGATTCACAGACCAGTGATCTGTTATTTTATCCCTGAAACCTTTCTCATCCCCCTCTTCAGAAGACACTGAGATTAAAAGTTGGTTGTATAGACTTCTACACATCTTTTAAGGCCTTTAGAAAGAGAAACATTTAGTATATTTAAAAATTATTATTTTTTATTGACGTGCAGTTGATATTGTATCAGTTTAAGGTGTACAGTGACACTGTATAAGTTTAAATTGTACATTTATGTACTGTAATATGATTACTGCTGTACTGTTAGCAAACACCTCTGTCTTGTCCTATAATTGCCATTTTTGGGCTCTTTTTTTACATTTTTAATTTTTTATAAAACAATTTCTTTTTAACAATTATTTATTGTTTTATTTGAGAGAGAGTGTGCTTGCACTCGTGCATGTGGTCGGGGAAGGGATAGAAGGAGGGAGAAACAGACTCTTCATGAAGCAGGGAACCCAAAGAGGGATTCAATTCCAGGACTCTGGGATCATGACTGAGCCGAAGGCAGATGCTTAACCATCTGAGCCACCCAGATGCCCCTATAATAAAACAATTTAGGGCACCTGGTGGCTCAGTTGGTTGGGCAACTTCCTTCGGCTCAGGTCATGATCCTGGTAGTCCCAGGATCAAGTCCCACATCAGGCCCTCTGCTCATCAGGGAGCCGGCTTCTCCCTCTGCCCCTTGCCCCTTTCATGCTCACGCTCTCTCTCTCTCAAATAAATAAAATCTTTAAAAAACAAACAAACAAACAAACAAAAAAACCAATTTCAAACTTATAGAAAAAAAATACTGCAAAATACCCCATATCCTTTACCCAGATTCATTTATTAAGATTTAATCTCAGCAATTTTGAAGTATATAATACAGTATTCTCTTCTATACTTAATATGCTGTGTTGTAGATCGCCAGGATTTATTTATCAATCCATTTCTCTCACACACAGTCCCAGGTAATCACCATTCTACTCTCTGTTTCTACAAGTTTGGCTTTGGCTTTTTTTAGTGATACCATGCAGTAGTTTTATCCCTCTATTGGAATTTTCTCACTTAGTGTAATGCTTTCAAGGTCCATTTACATCGTCAGAAATAGCAGGATTTCCTTCTTTTCATGACTGAATAATATTCCATTGTATGTATACATATAAACACATCTTCTTTATCCCTTCATATGGCATAAAGCTGTTTTCATTATGGAAAAACAATCTAATGCATCCTTTGAGGCATATATATATATATACATATATATATATATTTGAGGCCTATTTTTATATATATATATATATATTTATATATATATATATAAATATATATATATACACACACACACATACATATTCATTGGGGAGCTTTCTTTGATCTGTATTCCATGAGACCCCCAGACTGGAATGGGAGCCCCATATTTTTATAGATTTTGGCATGGCCCTATCTTTTCATCTTTTAAACCTCTGGTCTTTTTTGTTGGTGGTGATGGTGGTCAGTGATATGCTGTATTTTTTTCTTTTTCTTTTTATCTTTGACCATCCTCACTCATTTCTTCCACCTCTCACACCTTTACTCTGGCATCCACCAATCTGTTCTCTGTATCTGTGAGTTTTTTTTTTTTTTTTTAAGATTCCACATGGAAGAGAGATCATATGGTATTTGTCTTTCTCTGTCTGACTTACCTCATTTAGCATAATGCCCTCAAGGTCCATTCGTGTTGTCATGAATGGCAATATTTCATTCCTTTTTATGGCTGAATAATATTCCACTGTGTATATGTGTGTGTGTGTGTGTGTCTGTGTGTGTATATGCACAATTCTTTATCCATTTACAATTTCTTTATCCATTTCTTTATCCATTTACTCATCATTGGACACTTAGGTTGTTTCCATATCTTGGCTGTTGTGAATAATGCTGCAATGAACATGGAGATGCATATATCTTTTCAAATTAGTGTTTGTATTTGTTTTTTATTTTGTTTTTTTTTTTTAAGATTTTATTTATTCACTTGACAGACAGAGATCACAAGTAGGCAGAGAGGCAGGCAGAGAGAGAGGGAAGCAGGCTCCCTGCCGAGCAGAGAGCCCGATGCGGGACTCGATCCCAGGACCCTGAGATCATGACCTGAGCCGAAGGCAGTGGCTTAATCCACTGAGCCACCCAGGCGCCCTGTATTTGTTTTTTAGATAGATACATATTATAAAATTTCAGGACCAAATGGCTATACTGGTAGATTCTACCAAACGTTCAATGAAGAATTAATATCTATCCTTCTCAAACTATTCCAAAAAACAGAAGAAGGAACTCTTTCAAACTCATTCTATGAGGCTAGTATTACCCTGATACCAAAACCAGATAAGGACACTAAAGGAACAGAAAACTGTAGGCCACCTCTCTCTTTATATCCTATTTTCATTTCCTTTAGGTATGAACCCAGAAGAGGTATTGCTGAATCATATGGTAGTTTTATTTTTACTTATTTGATGGACCTTCATGTTTTCCATAGCAACTGAACCAATTTGCATTTCTACCAACAATTTTTAAAGACTCCCTTTTCTCCAAATCCTCACCAATACTTGTCATCTCTTATCTTTTTGTTGATAGCCATTCCAACAGATATGAGATGATATATCATTGTGGGTTTGGTTTTTTTTTTTTTTTTGCATTTTCCTAATGTTTAGAGATGTTGAATATCTTTTTTTTTTTTAAAGATTTTATTTATTTATTTGACAGAGAGAAATCACAAGTAGATGGAGAGGCAGGCAGAGAGAGAGAGAGGGAAGCAGGCTCCCCGCTGAGCAGAGAGCCCGACGCGGGACTCGATCCCAGGACCCTGAGATCATGACCCGAGCCGAAGGCAGCGGCTTAACCCACTGAGCCACCCAGGCACCCCAAGATGTTGAATATCTTTTTATGTACCTTTTGACCATTTGGGTGTGTTCTTTGGAAAAATGTCTATTTCTTCTACCTATTTGTTAGTCAGATTTTGTTGTTGTTGAGTTGTATGAGTTCTTCATATATTTTGGGTGAAATTTCTTATTGGATATCTGGTTTGCAAATATTTTTTCCAATTCCATAGGATCCCTTTTCATTTTGTTAATTGTTACTTTTGCTGTGCAGAAGTTTTTTAGTGTGATGTAGTTCCACTTGTTTGTTTTTGCTTTTGTTACTTGTGCTTTTTGTGTCATATCTAAAAAAATCATCATCAGGACTAATGTCCCTAATTATCAATTACCATTTATTTCTCATTAATAACATATGATCTTTTTATTTTATCTTATGTTCCTCTGACCTGACAGTTTTCATCAATAAAAGACTGGAAGAATCAGACAGACATGGGTAGCCCTATACACACACACACACACACACACACAGGCCTCACCTGGAGAAAATTCTCATTTTGACATGCTATGGAATGCCGCATCAAAGTCATAGGTGATAGCTCTTCTATTGTAGATTCACCTTTCATGGTACTATTTAACTATCAAAAAATAACAATAATAGACCTGTGTGTTGCCAGAATTTCAGGTGCGAATTCAGCTGTTACCAGCTCTGAAAGTTTTATTTAAAAATTTTTTAAAAAGATTTTATATATTTATTTGACAGGCAGAGATCACAAGTAGGCAGAGAGGCGGGCAGAGAGAGAGAGAGAGGAGGAAGCAGGCTCCCCACTGAGCAGAGAGCCTGATGCGGGGCTCAATTCCAGGACACTGGGATCATGACCTGAGCCGAAAGCAGGGGCTTTAACCCACTGAGTGACCCAGGTGCCCCAAGCTCTGAAAGTTTTAAAAATATGTCTCAGGGGGGCACCTGGGTGGCTCAGTGGTTAAAGCCTCTGCCTTCGGCTCAGGTCATGATCCCAGGGTCCTGGGATCGAGCCCCGCATCTGGCTTTCTGCTCAGCGGGGAGCCTGCTTCCCTTCCTCTCTCTCTGCCCGCCTCTCTGCCTACTTGTGATCTCTGTCTGTCAAATAAATAAATAAAATATATATAAAAAAATATGTCTCAGGAAGGTGATTATGGGAAGTGGACAATATCCAATAGTGATGAAAGTGAGGAGGAAAAGCCAAAACTAGACAAGTCTCTACTTCTCCCCTCCCCGATGCTGGGCAGGGAGCAGGAAATGAACCAAGATACACCTGTTCTGAGACTAGGAAAGCTGCCTATAGAAGAAAATCAATACTTGTGAAGTTCAGCAACACAGATTGACAAGTTTCACCTCTCCAAATGTGAAGAAGTCTTCACCTCTCAAAAGAAGAGTAGTTCCCAGGAAGATCTAGGTTGGTGTCTCTCTAGCAGCGACAATGAGCTGCAACCAGGAACACAGCAGAAGCAGGCTAAAAACATAGTGGTCAAAGAGGAGAGCAGCATCTCTTCTTCCAAAGACAGTGCTGTCCAAAGAACTAGAAATCACAGTCCTCCTGCCCACCATGGATTAAAAGAGGAGAAAGAGGAGTATGAAACCTCAGGGCAAGGCCAAGACATTTGGGACATGTTGGATAAAGGGACTCCCAATTTTACCTCACTAGAGTCTCTGGAATTAAGCCAAGTTATAACTCTGGAGCCCTCCACATCAAGGATATTCTATCTCCTCTATTTGGGGCACTTGTATCTTCAGCTCAGTTTAACTACTGCTTTGATATGGGCAGGCTCATAAAACAGTATCCACCAGAGTTCAGAAACCAATCCTGCTTGTGCATGGAGATAAATGAGAAGCTAAGGCTCACTTACATATCTAGGCCAGGCCTTATGAAAACATTTCCCTCTTGCAGGAAAATGATGTTACTATTGTATGAAGAAGTCCTCTGGGTTGTCATACACACCTCCAACCTTATCCATGCTAACTGGCACCAGAAAACTCAGGGAATATGGTTGAGACCCTTACACCCATGAATTATCCATGAAACCCACAGATCTGGAGAATCAGAACACATTTTAAAGTTGGTATCATCAGCTACTTGATGGCTTATAATGCTCCTTCACTCAAGAAGTGGATAAACACCATCCACAAGCATGATCTCTCTGAAACCAATGTTTATCTTATTGGATCAACTGCAGGATGCTTTCAAGGAAGTCAGAAAGATAATTGGGGACATTTTGGGCTTAGAAAGCTTCTGAAAGAGCATGCCTCATCCTTGTCTAAAGGAGATTCTTTGCTGATAGTAAGTCAGTTTTCAAGCATTGGGTCTGTGGGAGCTGATGATTCGAAATGGTTGTGTTCTGAGTTTAAAGAGGCTTGGTGAAGCTGGGAAAGGAAAGCAGGACCCCAGGGAAAAGTGCCATTCCTCTTCACTGGATCTATCCTTTTGTGGAAAATGTGTGAACCAACTTAGAAGGATATCCAGCCGGGATGTCGCTTCCCTATAACATCCAGACAGCTGAAAAACAGAATTGGCTCCCTTCCTATTTTCACAAATGGTTGGCTGACATATTTGGCCACAGCAATGCTATGCCACATATTAAAACATATATGAGACCTTCTCCAGGCTTCAAATTGCTTGGTTCCTTGTCACAAGGAATTTGTCCAAGGCCACCTGGGGAGCATTAGAGAACAGCACCCAGCTGATGATCCATTCCTATGAGCTTGGGGTCCTTTTCCTGCCATCAGCATTTGGCCTGGACAGCTTCAAAGTAAAACAGAAATTCTTCTCAGGGAACAAGGAGCCAGTGGCTGTCTTTCCTGTGCCATATGACCTGGCTCCAGAACTGTATGGAAGAAAAGACCGGCCATGGATTTGGAACATTCCTTATACCAAAGCACCAGATACACATGGGAATATATGGGTTCCCTTCTGAGAATCTTAAAGCAACTGTGAAATTTAGGTATAAGACTTCAAGCCCCAGATAACACATGTTCTTATTTGTACCAGATGTTCAACCTTAAAGTTTTATCTACACCCCTAACAAAACTCTCTATGGCTCAAACAAAAACAAAACAAATAAAACTTCAGATTCACTTTGATTTTTTTAAAAGATTTTATTTATTTGGGGCGCCTGGGTGGTTCAGTGGGTTAAAGCCTCTGCTTTCAGCTCAGGTCATGATCCCAGGGTCCTGGGATGGAGACCAGCTTCGGGCTCTCTGCTCAGCAGGGAGCCCGCTTTCCTTCCTCTCTCTCTCCTGCCTCTCTGCCTACTTGTGATCTCTGTTGGTCGAATAAATTAAAAAAAAATTAAAAAAAGATTTTATTTATTTATTTGACACACAGAGAGAGATCACAAGTAGGCAGACGCAGGCAGAGAGAGAGAGACTTGGAAGCAGCCTCCCTGCTGAGCAGAGAGCCCAATGCGGGGCTCAATCCTAGGACCCTGAGGTCATGACCTGAGCCGATGGCAGAGGCTTAACCCACTGAACAACCCAGGTGCCCCAGATTCATTTTGATTTTATAAAATGATCTGAAACACACTGCAGCAGGAAGAGAAACCGTAACATCATTTATTTCCTATATCTTAATCTTTTAGTAGTTCCAGAGAAAAAAGGAGAAAAATAGTTAAGTGGCATATTTAAAGCTACTTAAAGCACTTATATCTTTAGTATTTAAGAAAATATTGCTTATGAGCCAATATTAATTATCACATGAGACGTTGATATACTTTTTGTGTAGGGTTTTACAATTATTGTCCAAACACACACATAAAAGATCCAAATGCACATTTCATAAAATATGACACATTGCTAGTAAGGTCTCAAGAGTACAGTGGAATGAGAAGGAACAGTAATATATAGCAAATTGCAACCTGTTGGGTCCCACAATCTTACCCAAATGAATTTATTTTGTGAGATAATTTATGGACTAAAAACAGACTCTTAAAATGAATAATGTATTTCTAAATTATATCAACCTTCTGCAAGAGATGCTTACATGTTTTGTTTCTATGATATTGTTTGCCTGTTTTCTACTAGGTCATTTGTCATTTTGTTACTGATTTGTAAACATTCTTTATAAATTATGGATATTAATCCTCTTATAGTATATAGTGCATTTATAAGTTTTATTTTACTCTGATTATCTTTTAATCTTCTACTGGTTTGAACCTTTTCCTGCATGCATTTTGTTATTAATATGTTAAGCATTTTATGTAGTCAAATTTTATCATTTTAATTTTTAAATTTAAATTTAAAAAATTTTAAGGATTATTTATTTATTTATTTATTTGAGAGAGAACCAGTGAGAGAGCGCATGAGAGGGGAGAAGGTCAGAGGGAGAAGCAGACTCTCTGTGGAGCTGGGAGTCCGATGCGGGACTGGATCCTGGGAATCCAGGATCATGACCCAAGCCGAAGGCAGTTGTCTAACTAACTGAGCCATCCAGGTGCCCGAAATTTTGTGATTTTTAATAATTCTATTCTGTCCTCATTATTAGCTTTATTTCCTTTGAGGTCATTTGTCCTTATTGTTCATTTAAGTTCTTCTCTTATATTGTTTATTTTCCTGAAACTATCTGATGACATATATTTAGGCATAATGCTGGATTAGTAAAGGCAGCTGAATGTGGTTCCTCTGTACTGGTCATGTCTCTTTTGCCAGTAGGCCCATTTCTTTCTTTCTTTCTTTCTTTTTTTTTAAAGATTTTATTTATTTATTTGACAGACAGAGATCACAAGTAGGCAGAGAGGCAGGCAGAGAGAGAGAGAGAGAGAGAGGGAAGCAGGCTCCCTGCTGAGCAGAGAGTCCGATGCGGGGTTCGATCCCAGGACCCTGAGATCATGACGTGAGCTGAAGGCAGTGGCTTTAACCCACTGAGCCACCCAGGCGCCCCGGCCCATTTCTTGAATTGGAAGAGTGAGTGTAGACATTGTTTGAGTATTATTATATGTGTGCTCAGGGAGTGTTGACTAGCAGACTTTATTTTAAACAGAGTAACTGAAAAGCAAACAAGCCTACTTTGATCTTACCTCTCATACAGTTGTCAAATTTCTTTTGGAGGGAAATATTTAGAAGGCTAAACACCAGAATGTTAACAGAGGTAAGATTATGGGTGGTTTTTTCCACCTTTTTGTTTATCTGAGTTTCTGATTTTTCTAGCATTAAATGTTAATTCAGCTTCCTCACATCCATAAATGAAGAACAACAAAAGAATTTTGCTTAACTCCTCCAGTCTTTATAAGAGGGTATTAATAGTCCTATTTCTTGCCTGGATTCAGCCTATTCAACAGTTTGGGAAGATAACATCTTAACTAGAATTCAGAGATTATTTCTAAGAAATGAAACACATTTAAAGTAAGGTATTAAAAGCAATTTGTATGACTGTGGGTCACAGTGGGATGTGCCGTAACAAATGTTGATGAGTGATTTTTTTTTTAATGACCATGACTGAAATGCAGCAAATTATTCAATTTAGCCTACTCAAGGGGAAATCTATTACTTAGTCACAAAAGACTTTGAAAATGAGGAGACTGTGTATATATACCATGGAATATTACTCAGTGGTAACTAACATAACACAAACACAAACACACACACACACATGCACACAAAAGAGCTCCAAATTGAATGAAACCAGTGGCCTGCCCTTGAGGGGCTCATAGCTTATTACAGATGAACAAATAATTGGAACATGACATATTATGACTGTCAAGAAAAATATGGACAAGGTACAGTGTTGACATAAAGAAGGGAGTTTGCAGCTCTGTTTAGCTGGATCAAGGGAAATTTCATAGATGTGGAGATGATTGATTGTAGTTTTGAAGGAAAATTGGGAGCTCACTGGGACCAATTTAATGGATAAGTGGGAGAGCATGATATAAATTTGTGAAGAGGGATTTAAATGTGCAAAGAAACAGGTTATGGAAGTAACAAGTTGGGTTGAGGTGTCTACACTAATTTGTAGAAACGTTAAGTGGTTCTGTAAAATGCCTAGGAGAGGTGAGCAGGGACCAGTTCATAATGAGTTGAACACTGTGCTAAAGAGATTTGATCTTTTGAAAGACTTCATTTGTAGAATTGGGCTGAACTGGGAAGACTTTATGGGAGACTCTGAAAAAATAGCAGTTTATCTAGCTAAACCTAAATGCAGTCTTACTCCC
Source organism: Mustela nivalis (assembly GCF_964662115.1). Lineage (NCBI taxonomy): Eukaryota > Metazoa > Chordata > Mammalia > Carnivora > Mustelidae > Mustela > Mustela nivalis. Next base: position 118,220,233 of record NC_139027.1, read on the forward strand.
AGAGGGCTTTCTGGAAGTTTCATACATTAAAAAGTGTAATTATTGGGTTACCTGGGTGGCTCAGTCGTTAAATGTCTGCCTTCGGCTCAGGTCATGATCCTGGGGTCCTGGGATCAAGCCCAGCATTGGGCTCCGTGCTCAGTGGGAAGCATGCTTCTCCATCTCCAACTCCCCCTAGTTCAAATAAATAAATAAAATCTCAAAAAAATGTAATTATTATTGGATGTGCATATGTGTCTCCCTTGATTAGTTCATGATTTAATTAATCTTCCAAATGGGTAACTTTTGTGAGTAAATGGTGGCATTAACTGGGTGGGATATTGGAATGAGAGGAATAAACTAGGACTGATTCACACAAACAAGAACATATCCTACCAGACTTGATTCAATTGGGCTGATGGCCCAGGTGGAGAAATCAATGTTCCTGCTCTCTGGGAGCTCTTATTCTTTTTCTTTTTATTTGTTTGGGAGCTCTTATCTCGAACAAAGAAGAGTAGGTGTAAGGTAATGGAACCTTCTGTGACTATGACCTCCATATATGGGAAAGAAGGTGGTATGGACTTTGATTTCCAGTCCACCCATGTGGGTTAAAATGAGAGCTCAGAATGCTGATAGTACCAAAAGCTCTTGTCTCACCTTGAAAAACTCTGTGTGACAGAGATCACTAGACAAAGAAATTGTGCTGCCACTTTCTCTTGGGAAGTCTGTAAACATGAAGCTATTTCTGGTTCTCATTATTCTGCAGTTTGAGGTACCAACAGGTAACTTGTCCCAATACACCATGAAATCCTAGGAGATATTACTGTTTGTAGGAGTGGGGTCAGGGCCCTTGAGATTGTTGATATCTTGCCAATATCATCAAAAGTACCCAGTCTCCTTAAGCCTGTGTCTTAGAAGAAAGTATTTGGGGAGGTAAGAGGTAAGAAGACATCAGGGCTGTACTTTCAGACATCCTCTCCAAACGTAGGCATGAACCCTGCATCTAGAATTATCTTTATAATGTTGAATATGGTTTTCATTCAGGAACCCTACCATCTGTTTTTCCATTTAAACTCTGCCTTTACAATAGTAATGAGAAGAGCAAAAGCTTTGGAATCATGTAGATGTGAGGTTAAAATGTATCTTGATCACTGATTCATTGTATGAACTGAGCTAATTATTCCCTTTTTTAAAGATTTATTTATTTATTTTACAGAGAGAGTGAGAGCATGAGGAGAGGGGTGGAGGGAAAGTGAGAGAATTCTCAAGTAGACTCCCTGCTGAGTGCAGAGCCCAGCACAGGTTCAAATCCAGGACCCTTAGAGTTAACCTAACCAAGAGTTAGATGCTCAATTGAGTGAGCCATCCAGGCACCCCTGATTATTCCCTTTGAATATAAGTTTTCTCATCTGTCAATTGAGTATAATGACCCAGTTTCATAATGATTGAATTTCATATGAGGAAATGTCTTTGTTTTCCCTTTGTTCCAGGAGCTTGTCCAAATTTGTGTACAAGGGCACATAAAGAATGTGAAATAGGTGATCTAGGCCCTCAGTGCAATACTCCAAATAGGTGACAGTTTGGATCTCTAGGGAGATGGGTACACATGGAATTGAGTTTGATCCGTGGGCAACACATTTATCTGAGATCAAAAAGGAGGATGGAGAGAGAGAGAGAAGGAAAGAGAGATTGAGACTGAATCCAGGAGGATCATGGTCATGAAGACATAGAAGCTGAATAAGGGAATTTCTCAGCAGCATTTATTGCTGAGACCCATGAAGTCTTGGCCTTAGCAAAGGGAGATTTCTACTCTTCATATCAGTGAGTGTGAAACCCTATTTCTCTCTTAACTTAAGAAGTCCTGTTTGTGGTACTTTTTTAAAAGTTAACTTGTCTCTGAATAGTGTGGTGGTGGCAAGTTGGTACTCTATGGGGACACTGAGCTAGAATAAGGCTGAGGGAGTGCTGACTCCGGAGTATGGAAGACAGAGTCAGATTTTCCGGAGTCCAGGAGTGGGACATAGCTCCAATTGATAACCATGAATTGTTCTCTCTTCCTTTTTGTCATGTAAGTACTAATGTCCTCAGAGCCAACTGAGTTTCGGCTAGGAGCATGGACTTTTGATGTTCTTAATTTGTTGGATGATTTTCTTTCTTTTTTTTTTTTTTAAGATTTTTATTTATTTATTTGACACAGAAAGAGAAAGAGAAGAGAGAGAGAGAGATATCACAAGTAGGCAGAGAGGCAGGCAGAGAAAGAAGGGGAAGCAGGCTCCCTGCTGAGCAGAGAGCCTGATGTGGGGCTCAATCCTAGACCTTGAGATCATGATCCGAGCCGAAGGCAGAGGCTTCAACCCACTGAGCCACCCAGGCACCCTTGTTGGATGATTTTCAAGGAGGAGGCTCTTAATTTTCTCTTATCAGCATAAGGTTCACTTCGGAAGCACAGGAGGCCAAACCTGTGGGTACCACATACTACTTCTACTCTGTCTTAGAAACTAATCTTCTTTCAATGTTTCCTGTGCACAGATACAGCATGCCCCAGAAAATGCTTTAGTAATATAATAGGCTACTGCTGGAAGAAATGTGAAATGGGGGAAATATATGAAGTGGCATGTCTAAATGGGAAATTATGTTGTGTAAATGAAGTCAAAATAAAAAAACACAAGAAAGCCCCAGAGTCACCCTTCTCTTTACCACAGCCTGATGGGAAGATAGACTATGTCATTTTACCCACCACCACACTTCTCACAGTGCAACTATAAATTGAGCATTTGCTTCACTGGTCTCCACTCTTCCTAAATCAAAAGTACCACCTCCTTTGACAGCCAGGAGTAAGAAATTTATCTACTTCTGTGAACTTGATTCTCCATGTAATAAAATTTTATGCTTTTCTCTGGATTTATTTATTAATGTATTCACTCATTTTTAAAAAAACACTTTAACTATAAATGGATAATCATGTTCCAGGCATTATACTGGTAAGATGGGTGATACAGAGATGAAATGAAAATGTTGGTATAAGTGGGAGTTATCTCCTCCATTTTCTATATTTCATAGCATTTCAAGTACTACTCCTCTTTTAAATGAAGTTTCTTGGGTGTAAGCACATCTAAATGTCCCAACTTTGTGTGTGTAGGATGAAGAAGGGTATTGCTAACAACTGAGAATTCATTAAAGGAAGGCAAGTCATTGGAACATTTCATAACGTTTATTAGCCAGCTCTAATGGGCAGTGATGACACCTAGTGATAATTCCAATACAGGTTTCCCCTACTATCCAAAAGTAGAGTGATTCTTTGAGAACCTTTATAGGCCAGAATTGTGTAAAATGAAGAAGCACTTACCATGAATTTATATAATGGAAAAATTTTTGAGTGTTCCAGACCCGAAAAATAACCTCTTAGGCTTTTTTAATACCTTAGGACACATCTTGCTAAGGGATGCCCGAAGTAAGTCAAGATAAAGCAATGATGCTCACAGACACAGCTCAAAGCTATGGTGGCTTGGTGCTGGGATGCTGAGTACAGTCCTGGGGAAGGAGCTTGGTGAGGCCACTCTTGCTGCTCAGAGTACCCATGGCCTCTGTAATGGTTTGCTGCAAAACATACACTGAGTGCCATTTTTGCTTTTTGGCTTTTTATGCAAAAGACAGTATCTTCTTCAGATTTCTTGAAGGTAATGAAAAAAGGTACTAATGTGGGTCTTTTGTAAAAGTGAAGTGATGTAACTACAAACTTTAAAAAAGCAGGGGATATCTATACATCATATGAAGCTTATTTAATGTGTGTCCTCCATTTCCTTTTTAATAGCAATCAGACCACTCAGTCGACACAAGTTTTAGACAATATTACCCTTAGAATCTTGAAAACATTACATATTCAGTTGTTTGTTTGTTAATAGTGTGAAATCTGCAACTTTCAGTTATAATAAAATCTGAAGATCTAATGTGAAGTGCAATGACCATGGTTTAGAACACTGTATTGTGTAATTAAAATGTGCTAGGACAATAGAATTTAAATGTTCTCACACACACACAAAAAGAAAACCAAAAACCACCAAGTAAATATGGGAGGTGATGAGTGTGTTAATTAACTAGATGGGGAGGGAGTCCTTTCATGACATACACATATATCAGAACACCATGATGTATCTTTTAAATATCTTAAAGTTTGTGAGTCAGTTATACCTCAGTGAAGCTGAAAAGTAAATAAATAAATAAAATACTATGAAATTTAAGAAGCTCCTCATGAGCTAGATAAAATCTTGGTAAGTCATGATGCTCTCTAGATGAACAGAACAGAACATTTTGTGGTACCATCCACTGATGTTGCTTGGTTAAGGTACTGGTCATAAATAACCTTTGTGGAGCTACCTTTTGGTCATCTGAGATAAAGAACTCAATGGGCCTTATTCCTCCACGTACAGCTCACCATGTGCATCTCATTTCACTGGGAGGACAGGGAGACAAATATTTAGATCACTATGGTAACATTTTAAGAGCCTATAAAGACCTTCCTTTTAGTAGTTGTGGCTTTTAAGAATCTTGGAGAAGTGTATAGGAAACAAGGACCAGACTAAATAATAGAATTAGAAATTACTTTGTTGATGAATTCACCATGGAAACTAATCTAGGACTATTTCAGTCTAATTATCAAGATACTCACATAAGAAAGCCCTTTCTTTATTGCAACACTTCATAAGCTCCTCTTTTTCAGTCTTCTATCTCTATGGGTTACCAGAGGCATTTTAAAGTAGCGTCCATTTTGTCACTATGATATGAAGATGGGTCTTTCTCACTGTCTTTAATTTACATGTGTCCTCTACTCTATACGAGTTCCTTGATAAATTAGATAAAAGAATCCATTTTGGCTTAGTTAGTATGAGATCAACCAGTAAAGTGTTGCAGAGTCAGGGAGAGAGGTATAATGAAAGGAACAAACAAATTAAGCTTTGAATTCTGCTTTGAATGGGTGGAACTAATCTTTGCTTTGACTTTTCCTTGTTATCCTTTCTATACCCCCTTCATACTCATAGAAGAGTGAATGTGGTCAGTATTGATAGGCACATGTTTTTTTGGTTGACTTTATTTTTATACACAAATTTAAATTGAAATCCTATATTTTTATTATATACCTTTCTGGCACAGGCAGTATTATTGGTTATTTTTCTCAAATCTGTTTTAGGACATCCTTCAAAATCTTATTCATTGGACATTTTGAAATTGCTGGAATGTTTCAGATAGATTTTTCTACTAAGTCGCAGCAGTTGGTACCACCCACCTCTTTGGGGGTCTTGGATAATGCTCATGAAAGGTGCTGGAGATTAAATTAGTTATTTTATATCCACACTCACACCTTCTTAGAAAATTTGCTCAGCCTTTCTCAGGGAGCTTATTTCAATGGGCTCCAGCAAGAGAGTTGAAGGCCAGAAAAGCTTATTATTTTGGCTACAAGTAACTGGACCGGGATGGATGACAGATGTGTACATAGAGATTGAACTTCTTCAGTTTTCCAAGTTGGGTCCTGGTAAACTGATGAATAGGAGAAGATGGAGGGAAAGAGAGAAGGAGTGAAGGAAAGCGAGAGGGAGGGAGAGAGAAGGAAAGAGGGAGAGGGAGAGAGATTTCTAGTTACTGGTTCTAGTCCTTTAGGCTTCATGTATTTGCTAAAATTTCTTATAATTAGGTCCTTCTTTTCTAAAATGGGCTTGAGTTGGTATATGTTTCCTATGACCTCATATCTCAGATATGAAAATTATATGTAGGGCAAGTTTTCAGGCACAGAGGTACAAACAGGGTTTGCTCATTAGTAAAAATTAATTAGTGAAGAATAGGATAATGACAGTGGCAGTGATTCAGACCCACTTCAACAACTAGTTTTAGAAATTCCCAGGTACTTAACAGAGGCCATGTTCAAAGCAACTTTATGATGATATTTTGTATTCACATATAAGTTCTAAGTTAGCTTCATTTACTTGGAGACACTTAGGAATATGTAGGTACTTATTACCTCATTTTGGTACTTTTCAAACTTTTAAAAAATAGCTAATAAATATTGGGAAACACAATTGGGTTAGTGGAAAGTAATTATAAGGGATAATAACTCAGATGTTTAAAAAAAAAACCCTTCCAAATAGTGCATGTCAGATAAATATGAAAAGCCCAGATGTCTTTAAATAGTATTTCCTGAGTCCAAGAATCAGGTTGCGTAAGACTTAGGCACATCTGAAATCCCTATCTAATGGAAAAATGGAAGCACAGAAATGATATGATAGCTCTCTTTGAGCATTTTTTTTTTTTTTTTTACTTTCAATCGGGTAAAAGTTGGAAGGTGAATTTTTTGTAACTTCTACAAATTAAATTATAATTTGTAGTGAAAGTAAAATATAGTTAACCAATTTGAAGTAATAAAATATAAATTTAGCAATGTATCTATATCCTTTGGTTAAGAATAGAAAGTTACCTCCATCTTCAAAAAAACATTTTAAGTAACATGCAATTAATGACTGGCAGACACACAGAATATCACCCAGAGTTTGCACAAAACCTATCTTTATTTGTGTGTGTGTGTGTGTGTGTGTGTGTGTATTTTTTCTTTTATTCACATATATTTTTAAAATTTATTTTCAGCGTAACAGTATTCATTGTTTTTTGCACCACACCCAGTGCTCCATGCAATATGTGCCCTCCCTAATACCCACCACTTAGTTCCCCCAACCTCCCACCCCCCGCCCCTTCAAAACCCTCAGGTTGTTTTTCAGAGTCCATAGTCTCTCATGGTTCACCTCCCCTTCCAATTTCCCCTCAACTCCCTTCTCCTCTCCATCTCCCCATGCTATTTGTTATGCTCCACAAATAAATGAAACCATATGATAATTGACTCTCTCTGCTTGACTTATTTCACTCAGCATAATCTCTTCCAGTCCCGTCCATGTTGCTACAAAAGTTGGGTATTCATCCTTTCTGATGGAGGCATAATACTCCATAGTGTCTATGGACCACATCTTCCTTAACCATTCATCTGTGGAAGGGCATCTTGGTTCTTTCCACAGTTTGGCGACCGTGGCCATTGCTGCTATAAACATTGGGGTACAGATGGCCCTTCTTTTCACTACATCTGTATCTTTGGGGTAAATACCCAGGAGTGCAATGGCAGGGTCATAGGGAAGCTCTGTTTTTAATTTCTTGAGGAATCTCCACACTGTTCTCCAAAGTGGCTGCACCAACTTGCAGTGTACCAACTTCCCACCAACAGTGTTAAGAGGGTTCCCCTTTCTCGACATCCTCTCCAACACAAGTTGTTTCCTGTCTTGCTAATTTTGGCCATTCTAACTGGTGTAAGGTGGGATCTCAATGTGGTTTTAATTTGAATCTCCCTGATGGCTAGTGATGATGGACATTTTTTCATGTGTCTGATAGCCATTTGTATGTCTTCATTGGAGAAGTGTCTGTCCATATCTTCTGCCCATTTTGTGATATGATTGTCTGTTTGTGTGTGTTGAGTTTGAGGAGTTCTTGATAGATCCTGGATATCAACCTTTTGTCTGTACTGTCATTTGCAAATATCTTCTCCCATTCCATGGGTTGCCTCTTTGTTTTGTTGACTGTTTCCTTTGCTGTGCAGAAGCTTTTGATCTTGATGAAGTCCCAAAAGTTTATTTTCGCTTTTGTTTCCTTTGCCTTTGGAGACATATCTTGAAAGAAGTTGCTGTGGCTGATATCGAAGAGGTTACTGCCTATGTTCTCCTCTAGGATTCTGATGGATTCCTGTCTCAAATTGAGGTCTTTTATCCATTTTGAGTTTATCTTTGTGTACAGTGTAAGAGAATGGTCGAGTTTCATTCTTCTACTTATAGCTGCCCAGTTTTCCCAGCACCATTTATTGAAGAGACTGTCTTTTTTCCACTGAATATTTTTTCCTGTTTTGTCAAAGATTATTTGACTGTAGAGTTGAGGGTCCATATCTGGGTTCTCTACTCTGTTCCACTAGTCTATGTGTCTGTTTTTATGCCAGTACCATGCTGTCTTGGCGATCACAGCTTTTTAGTAAAGATTGAAATCAGGTAACGTGATGTCCCCAGTTTTATTTACCAAACTTTCAAAGAAGAAATAACACCTATTCTCCTGAAGCTGTTTCAGAAGATTGAAGCAGAAGGAAAACTTCCAGAAGCCAGCATTACCCTGATCCCCAAACCAGGCAAAGACCCTACCAAAAAGGAGAATTTCAGACCAATATGACTGATGAATATGGATGCTAAGATTCTCAATAAGATCTTAGTAAACAGGATCCAATAGCACATTAAAAAGATTATCCACCATGACCAGGTGGGATTCATCCCTGGGCTACAAGGATGTTTCAACATTTACAAATCAATCAATGTGAGAGAACAAATTAATAAGAGAAGAGAGAAGAACCACATGGTCCTCTCAATTGATGCAGAAAAAGCATTTGACAAAATCCAGCATCCGTTCCTGATTAAAATGCTTCAAAGTATAGGGATGGAGGGAACATTTCTGAACTTCATAAAATCTATCTATGAAAGACCCACAGCAAATATCATCCTCAATGGGAAAAAGCTTTCAGCCTTCCCGTTGAGATCAGGAACTCGACAAGGATGCCCACTCTCACCACTCTTGTTCAACATAGTATTAGAAGTCCTAGCAACAGCAATCAGACAACAAAGAGAAATAAAAGGTATCCAAATTGGCAGTGAAGAAGTCAAACTCTCTCTCTTCACAGATGACATGATTCTTTATATGGAAAACCCCAAAGACTCCACCCCCAAACTACTAGAACTCACACAGCAATTCAGCAACGTGGCAGGGTACAAAGTCAATGTACAGAAATCAGTGGCTTTCTTATACACTAACAATGGAAATACAGAAAGGGAAATTAGAGAATCAATTCCATTTACTATAGCACCAAGAACCATAAGATACCTGGGAATAAACCTAACCAAAGAGGTAAAGGAACTGTACTCGAGGAACTATAGAACACTCATGAAAGAAATTGAAGAAGACACAAAAAGATGGAAGACCATTCCATGCTTTTGGATCGGAATAAACATTATCAAAATGTCTGTACTGCCTAGAGCAATCTATACTTTTAATGCCATTCTAATCAAAATACCACCGGTGTTTTTCAAAGAACTGGAAGAGTTGGAGCAAATAATCCTAAAATTTGTATGATCCAAGCATTCTTAAGCAAGGTGGTCTTTAGGTTCTAGGTGTTTGAGTTCCTTCCAAACTTTTCCTTGTGATTGAGCTCCAGTTTCAAAGCATTGTGATCTGAGAATATGCAGGGAATAATCTCAGTCTTTTGGTATCAGTTGAGTCCTGATTTGTGACCCAGTATGTGGTCTATTCTGGAGAAGGTTCCATGTGCACTTGAGAAGAATGAGTATTGTTGTTTTAGGGTGGAATGTTCTGTATATATCTGTGAAGTCCATCTGGTCCAATGTGTCATTCAATGCTCTTGTTTCTTTATTGATTTTCTGCTTTGATGATCTGTCTACTACTGAGAGAGGCGTGTTAAGATCTCCTACTATTAATGTATTCATATCAATATGTCTATCTTGATTAATCGTTTTCTTATGTAATTGGCTGCTCCCATGTTGGGGGTGTGCATATTTACAATTGTTAGATCATCTTTAAGGATTATGTAGTGTCATTCTGTATCTCTGACTACAGTCTTTAGTTTAAAATCTAATTTATCTGATATGAGAATCACTACCCCAGCCTTCTTTTGAGGCCCATTGGCATGAAAGATGCTTCTCCATCCCTTCACTTTCAGCCTGGGTGTATCTTTAGGTTCAAAATGTAGACAACATGGGGATGGGTTCTGTCGTTTTATCCAGTCTGCAACCCTGTGTCGTTTTATGGGGGCATTTAGGCCATCCACATTGAGATTGATTATTGATAGATACATTTTTATTGACATCGTGTTACCTATGAAGTCTGTCTTTCTTTCTGTAGATTGTCTCTATATTTCTGTTCAATGATATTTTTAGGATTTTTTTTTTTTATAAAACCCCCCTTAATATTTCCTGCAGTGTCGGCTTGGTGGTAGCATAGTCTTTAAAGCCTTGCTGGTCTTGGAAACTATCTCTCCATCCATTTTGAATGTCAGTCTTGCTGGATAAAGTATTCTTGGCTGCATGTTCTTCTCATTTAGTGCCCTGCGTATATCTTGCCAGCCCTTTCTGGCTTGACAGGTCTGACGTTATTCTGATGGGCTTTCCTCTGTACATAAGGAGCTTCTTTGTCCTAGTTGCTTTCAAGAAGGTCTGCCTACAATTACAATTCTTCATTCTTACTATTAGGTGTCTTGAGGACTTTCGAGAATCTATAATCTTGGGGGGAAACTGTTCCGCCTCTAGTACATGAACGCTGGTTCCATTCATGAGGTTGGGAAAATTTTCATGGAGAACTTGTTCCACTATATCTTCTAGACTTCTTTTTTTCTCCTCGTCTTCAGGGATTCCAAAAATTCTGACTTTGGAACGTTTCATGGCATCATTTATTTCCCTGATTCTGTTTTTGTGGCTTCTAAGCTGTTTGTTTCAGGCTTTCTCCTGATCCTTTCTCTCTGTTTGTCCTCCAGATCACTAATTCTATCTTCTGTCTCAGGTACCCTAGCTTTTAGAGAATTTAGATTAGATTGGAACTCATTGAGAGCATTGTGAACCTCTTCCCTGCTGGCTTTCAGTTCTGCCCTAATCAATTCTGTTTGGTCATCCATGGCTTTCTCCAACCTAGCTGTTGCCTGGATAATTGTTAGCCTGAATTCTCTTTCCGACATATTGTCTATGTTGATAGCCGTTAGCTGCTCTGTTGCAGAAGGTCCATCCTCTGTATTTTTCTTCTGTTGGGCATTCCTCTGCCTAGTCATTTTGGTGAGAGATGACTGAATGGATGTAGCTGGATGTATCGACTGTGGTGCAGTCAAGGTGCACCCTGGAATGCTTCTGAGCAATCAGAATTCCCCACCCAAATGAGAGAAAAAAGAAAAGAAAAGAAAAAGAGAGAGAGAGAGAGACAGGAAAAAAAGGGAAGATAAAAGAGAAGGTTCAGCCCAAATGGGGCCCAAGGTAAGATTTATGAAGTATACAAACAAAAACAGACAAACAAAAACGACTGATAAAAGTATATGACAAGAGAAAAAAATGTATATATATAAAAGCAAAAAAAAGGAAGAACCTCATCAAAAAGAACCCCAAGTATAAGATTTATATACTATCAGGACAAACATAAATACACAGAAACACTGGCAGAAGAAAAAGATGGGAGAATGGTTATAAATTCTCAGTGTGTGAGAGGAAGGTTATTTGGATTCTTCCTGGATGTATCTTGATATCTTTGTTAAAGGACTCAACTTTCCTAAGATAAAGGGGGATTAAAAATTGGTTTACCTATAGGGGTAGCATTGATTGGGGAAAGGGGATTACCTTGAAGTTTAACTCTATACGAATATTAGAAAATAAAAATAAAAAAGAATAAACTAGAGTAAACTAAAATTAAAAAAAAATTAAAAAAATAGAAAAGCAAAAGACAAACACGGGTATATGTATCAAAAAGTTCAGGTTAAAAAGTTATTATGGAATTTGATGTACTGGACATTTCACTGTGATGGTAAATAGGTTAAAAAAATTACCTATAGAAAGAAAAATGAACCAGAATTGTGGGAACGAGTTAAAAATAAAAGTTGTATCTATGAAGTAGTGGTGGTGGTTCTCCTGTCGTCTTTTTTTTTTTTCTTTTTTTTTTTTTCCTGGTTGGTTTTCTGGGGGAGGGGCCTGCCACGTGGGTTTTCAGTCAGTGATGTTCCCTGAGTTAAGTCCTCCCATCTCCCTCAAGGGGATGGGTTCTGAGGAAACTGGTTTTTCAGGCTTTTGTTCTCTGGAGGTTTTTATGTTTGTTCATTTGTTTTCTCTCGCCTTGACAGCTTTTGATGGTTTTTGGAGGTTTAGAGGAAAGCAAACTGCACCCCAACCTCCCTCTCAGAGAGAAACCTCAGTCTGCTCCCCTGTGGATGCTACAGAGACATAAGTTCCCCCTCTGCTGCTGGCAGAGCAGGTTCTGAGTCGCGGTCCCTGGGGACACAGGAGCTCCTGCTTGTACCCAAAACCACGGCAGCGGCAGCTGTTTGGGCTGCTTCAGACCGCCAGAGAGGTTCCAAGCAGCGATCACACACTGAGCTTTTCCTGCTGGCCTGAGAGTGCCTGGTCTTTCTGGGTCCGAGAGCACCAGGCTGGCGCCTGCCTGCACCTCTCCCAGGGTGTGTGTGTGTGGGGTGCGCGCGTCTTAGGCTCTGATAGCATGGCGCAGGTCTAAGAGCACCAGACTCCTCTCTCAAGGGGAGGTGTGGGCGCGTGCGTCTCAGGCTCTGATAGCACGGCGCAGCGTTCTGCCATCTGGCATGGCTCCCAGCCCCTCACGGAAACCGGACCCCACATTTTCTTGGGCGCACTGGCGGCTCAGGGACCAAGACCTGGTTTCTCCATTGCATTCTCTTTAGTTCAGTGCCAGGGGTGGCTATCCTGGGTCCGGGGACTTAAGCCCCTGTCTCTATGATGAAGTCCCAGAACCTAAGTCAGGTTCGGTGGGGTGAGGAGGTTCGATGACTAAAGAAAGAATTCTTAAGACGTCATTGGTGCAAAAGGTGGGCAGGCAGAGATGTGGCTGCCCCGGGTTGTTAGGAGTGGTTGGTTATATACACAGGAGTTGGGCAGGTGAGGACAAAGGGGTGTTCAGAAGGGCTATTGGGGCAAAGAATACTATCAGGATATTGAAGGCTTAGTTGCTATCAAGTAAAGACAATTGGAAGTCTGGTGGAATGTTACATTCCTGCTATCAAGCATCCTTGTTAATGAGATTTAGGTTTAGAAGAAATTTAACTTTATTTACTTTTCCTTCTACCTCCACCTCCTTCGGTTTTTTATGGAGGGGAGGGTGACATTAGGCTTGAGGAACTGAGTTCTGTGTCTTTGGAAATTGGGCTATTGATAAGGTAACTTCTTTGTTGTAATCTCAAGGACATTTGCAAACCAAGGGAGACTCCTGTTTTGCAGGATTGCGATCTAAGCAAGTTAACTATTTATCATTTTATGGCATTCAAGGGTGCCTGAGGAATGCTACACCTATGGAGGGGAGCGGATGAAGGGGGGGGTGCAAGGCGCCAGCTCTTGCTTTGTCCTCAGCCAGCCTCCTGCTCCCTCATCATCTATTACCCCGATTCCCACAATTTCCCCCCACGATCCTTTGCTCTTTTTGAGTGCTTTCAACCAGACTCCAAGTTCATGCTGGTCCCCAGACGCAGGGCACTCTCGGGTTGGGCTATTACTTTCCAATTGGTCGCCTCTGGTGGCTCCCTCCCCCTTTTGTTTATCTTCTCAAATCAGTCTGACATTCTCACTCTACTTTACCTGCCCACTGGCATCCTCTGCCCCTGTAGAGATCCAGACGTGTATAATTCTGATCTCAGGCTGATTTCTTGGGTGATCAGAGTTCTTTGGCAGGTAATCAGCTCACTTTAGGGTACAGGTTGAAATGGCGCCTCCTCCTACTTCCCTGCCATCTTGTCTCCCCATCTTTATTTTTAAAAGTTAAAAAGTGTACAGTGAATATTAGACATTACTCAAATTAGGGGCTTTGAGTAGTAGTAGTAGGGGCTTTATCCTTTGGGGCTTCAAAGGACACCATGAAGAAAGTGTAAAGGTAATTCACAGAATGGCAGAAAATTTTTGCAAATCATTTATCTGATAAGGGACTTGTATGTAGAATATATAAAGAATTATTACAACTCAATAATGAAAAGACAACCCAATTAAAAAATGGACGGAAAATAACCTTTATCTTTTTGCACATTGGGCCAGCTGGTAATGCTGGGAAGTCAATACATTGCAATCTGCTGTCACTGTTAGGGATTGTGGCTCTGTGGAGCAGGACCTTAAAGATAGCCACAATGGATGAAAATGGTGATAATGAAAAAAAAAATGGCTGCTTTGGAGGCCAAACTCATCAAATTGAGTATGATTTTGGTGACTTCAATTTGCCACGTGGTAAAACTTTAAAGGTACAGATCAAACCAGATGAGGGTTGGTTACCTTTAAATATAATGATAAAATTCATCTATCTATTTAACTTTAATGTAATACTGGAAGCACTGAGCAAATCAAAGGCAGGAGTCATGGAAATAAATGAAGCTAAAACTAAAATCAGAAGTTCACCAAGCAAACCTTACCCGGAAGTAACGGATACGTATAAAAATGATGTTAAAAAAAAAAAAAGGATGTGTTTACATTAAAAGCTTCCCAACTGATGCAGTGCTTGATGACATAATAGTGGTAAGAGATAAAGGTCAAATACTAAATATTCAGATGAAAAGATCATTGCATGCAGTATTTAAGGGATCAATATATGCTGTGTTTGATAGAATTGAATCTAAGAAGTTTGTTTAG